>NC_042972.1:51631930-51936721 GCF_901001165.1 Salmo trutta | reverse complement strand
GATTTTTGGTTCCAACCGCCGTGTCTTTGTGAGACGTGGTGTGGGTGAACGGGTGATCTCTGCATGTGTATTTCCCACTGTTAAGCATGGAGGAAGAGGTGTTATGGTGTGTTGGTGCTTTGCTGGTGACAATGTCTGTGAGTTATTTAGAATTCAAGGCACACTTAACCAGCATGGCTACCACAGCATTCTGCAGCGATACGCCATTCCATCTGGTTTGGGCTTAGTGGGACAATCATTTGTTTTTTAACCTGACAATGACCCAAAACACCTCCAGGCTCTGTAAGAGCTATTTTACCAAGAAGGAGAGTGATGGAGTGTTGCATCAGATGACCTGGCCTCCTCAATCCCCCGAACTCAACCAAATGGAGATGGTTTAGTATGAGTCGGATCGCAGAGTGAAGGAAAAGCAGCCAACAAGTGCTCAGCATATGTTCGAACTCCTTCAAGACTGTTGGAAAAGCATTTCAGATGAAGCTGGTTGAGAGAATGTCAAGAGTGTGAAAAGCTGTCATCAAGGCAAGGGTGGCAATTTGAAGAATCAAATATACAGTGTCTTGCAAAATAATTCACCCCTTGGCATTTTTCCTATTTTGTTGCCTTACAACCTGGAATTAAAATAGATTGGGGGGGGGGCGTGTATAATTTTATTTACACAACATGCCTGCCACTTTGAAGATGGAAAAATATTTTTGGGTGAAACAAGAAATAAGACAAAAAAACGGTACACTTGACCCCCCCCCTTCCAAAGTTACAGCTGCAAGTCTCTTGGGGTATGTCTCTTTTAGCTTGTCAAATCTAGCCACTGGAATTTTTGCCCATTCTTCAATGCAAAACTGCTCTAGCTCCATCAAGTTGGTTGGGTTCAGCAATCTTTAAGTCATACCACAGATTCTCAATTGAATTGAGGTCTGGGCTTTGACTAGGCCATTCCAAGACATTTAAATGTTTCCCCTTAAACTGCTTGAGTGTTGCTTTAGCAGTATGCTTAGAGTCATTCTCCTGATAGAAGGTGAACCTCCGTCCCAGTCTCAAATCTCTGGAAGACTGAAACAGGTTTCCCTCAAGCATTTCCCTGTATTTTGTGCCATCCATTTTTCCTTCAATTCTGACCAGTTTCCCAGTCCCTGCCGATGAAAAACATCCCCACAGCATGATGCTGCCACCACCATGCTTCACTGTGGATAAGGTTCTCGGGGTGATGAGAGTTGTTGGGTTTGCGCCAGACACAGCATTTTCATTGATGGCCAAAAAGCTACATTTTTGTCTCATCTGATCACCTTCTTCCATATATTTGGGGAGTCTCCCACATGTCTTTTGGCGAACACCAAACGTGTTTGCTTATTATTTTCTTTAAGCAATGTTTTTTCTCTGTTCAGTCTTCCATAAATCCCAGCTCGGTGGAGTGTACGGCTTAAAGTGGTCCTATGGACAGGTACTCCAATCTCCACTTTGGAGCTTTGCAGCTCCTTCAGGTTTATCTTTGGTCTCTTTGTTGCCTCTCTGTGAGTTTTTGTGGGCGGACCTCTCTTGGCAGGTTTGTTGTGGTGCCATATTCTTTTCATTTTTTAATAATGGATTTAATGGTGCTCCGTGGGATGTTCAAAGTTTCTGATATTTTTTTATAACCCAACCCTGATCCGTACTTTTTCCCAACTTTGTCCCTGACTTGGAGAGCTCCTTGGTCTTCATGGTGCCGCTTGCTTGGTGGTGCCCCTTGCTTAGTGGTGTTGCAGACTCTGGGACCTTTCAGAATGGGTGTAAATGTACTGAGATCATGTGACAGATCATGTGACACTTGCACACAGGTAGGACTTTATTTAACTAAGTATGTTACTTCTGAAGCGTCATATCTTTCTGGTCACCCCCAAAGCCAATTCCTCCCTCGGCCGCCTCTCCTTCCAGTTCTCTGCTGCCAATGACTGGAACGAACTACAAAACTACGAATACATATGCACGCACCAATTTTCCTTTTTTTGTTGTTGTTTTTTTGTTGAAAAAAGTTGTATTTTTCATTTCAGTTCACCAATTTGGACTATTTTGTGTACGTCCATTATGTGAAATCCAAATAAATATCCATTTAAATTACAGGTTGTGCAACAAAATAGGAAAAACGCCAATGGGGAAGAATACTTTTGCAAGGCACTGTAAAATATATTTTGATTTGTCTAAAACTTTTTTGGTTACTACATGATTCCATATGTGTTATTTCATAGTTTTGATATCTTCACTATTATTCTACAATGTAGAAAATAGTAAAAATTATGAAAAACCCTTGAATGAGTAGGCGTTGTGACCTGTAGTGTATAATAAAGCAAAAACATTATAGTAAACACTACAGTATTTACTATAGTGTGTACTATAGTTTTTTAACTATAGTAATACTACACAATGTATACTATAGTAAACTGTAAATACTTCAGTATACTCCAGTCATGTCCACAAAAAC
This sequence comes from Salmo trutta, assembly GCF_901001165.1. Lineage (NCBI taxonomy): Eukaryota > Metazoa > Chordata > Actinopteri > Salmoniformes > Salmonidae > Salmo > Salmo trutta. Next base: position 51,934,272 of record NC_042972.1, on the reverse strand, counting down.
ACTAAAGTGAATACTGCAGTAAAGTCTGCAAAAACACTACAGTGAATACTACAGTATTTATACCATAGTATACTACATGCTTTTTTCATGTGGGTATTACCGCTACAGTATGACTCTGCAGGAGGTGACGTGCCTAGTGAATATTCAGCGTAATTACAGTACGTTAAATATTATACAGATGGAACAAACACAGATCAAAGCCTGTAATTAGCCATCAGAGGAGGGCTGGCAGAGAGGGAGGAGAGGTTGGATTAACGGAGACAGGGAGGGGAGCTCCAATCATATCAAACCCAGGCCTTCTTCTTCACCGTGTCTGTCAACCACTAGCTTTTTCAGAGACTGCAAGCCGAGCCAGTTGCTCAAAACAATTTAGGCTGTATTTCTATTGAAACCTCATAGTTGGGAGAGACAGATTAATCCAATGTGTTTTTGTTCTGCGAATCAGAGCAGTGCAAATATTATACAAGGAATATAATAACATATTTACCTCTCTGTCTAAATAACACTACGGCACTATGATAGTGCTGCTATCCCTGGATGAGAAAAAAGCACTCCTCAGGTCATTAATATGTTACAGATTTTGAGAAATAAAAAACTTGTAAAAATAGACAGTCCTGGGCTCCCTGAAACTCTTGTAGTCAAGGTCGCGGCCCTCAATAGAGTCACATCATTGTTTAGGGAACAGGGGGGTGGCCAGAAATAGCATAGATTCCAAGCCCATTGTTATGAAAGGTGCCTCCATTTTCCCATGGGTCGCAGAGCGATAGAGATCTAAGTGCCAGGGTTGCGATAAAGATCACAGATTGACTCGGAAGCACCCCTCAGGATTTAATTGAAGTCAAATCAGGTCACAAGATCTGAGATCTAAAAGATGACCTAAGTAACACTCCATTTTTCAATCTGACTTTTTTATCAACACAGCCCCTCCTTCTCCCCTTTATTTAAAATAAACAATGTCCATGAAATGTGGCTGAATGTCATGTACCCTTGAATAACCCTTATCCTGGGTTTATTATCAGTTAGGTCTGTCACACCCTGATCTTTTTCACCTGTCTTTGTGCTTGTCTCCACCCCCTCCAGGTGTCGCCCATCTTCCCCATTATCCCCAGTGTATTTATACCTGTCTTCTCTGATTGTCTGTTGCCAGTTCACCTTGTCTCGTCAAGCATACCTGCGGTTTCCCGTACTCCTGTTTTCTAGTTTTCCCAGTTTTGACCATTCTGCCTGCCCTGACCCCTGCCGTTCTGTACCTTGTGACACTGCCCTGGATTACTGACCTCTGCCTACCCTGAGCCTGCCTGCCATTCTGTAACTTTAGGACTCTGCTCTGGATTACTGACCTCTGCATGCCCTTGACCTGTCGATTGCCTGCCCCCGTTTTTGTAATATACTGTGTAATTGAATCACTGTGACCAGAAAATACTAATTATCAGCTGAGAAATATGGTGCAGTCATTTATCCAGTTGACTGAGCCACCATTGTTCAACGTTTTTGCCGTCTCCACAATTGAGGTCGCAACATACCTGTCTCCATTCACACTGCAGTCTGACTGCAGTACCAATACCAATATCATCAACCAATTATCAACATCAGCCTGAAAGCCATTCAGACTGCCATCGCACTAATGTGCAGAATTCTCTATTCAATGCCTAATCTTAATTACCTACCAAATGCATTGATTATTCTCTCTCCTCTCTACTGTGGTTCAGACACATCCTAATGGTCGTGTGACATGCACGGGGCTGTCATTACTGTAGCACGCACAGGCCTGTCATTGCCGGACAAGGAGTGTGTGATTGATGCATTTCCCAGAGTGGAGGAATGTTTCGCTGAGTTGCCTCATGCACCAATAATGACACATGATGGAAACCCCTGTCAGGCCGTCATGATGGAAAATGAAGATGGATAGTGACGAGCTGATTCTTGTTGAGGTAGGAAGTTAAGGAATGCTTTGGTCGCGATAATCTCACACAATTAGGCGACAGTGTTGCAGGAGAGCTAGTTGAGAACAATGTCAAGCTGCTAGTTACATGGTATCATGGGTTGTCATCATGGGCGGCAGGGACTGTAGCGTAGCGTTTAAGTGCAATGGGCCTGTAACCAAAAGGTCGCGGATTTGAATCCTAGAACTGACTAAGTGAAAAATCTGTCGATGTGCCATTGAGCAAGGCACTTAACCCTAATTACTCCTGTAAGTCGCTCTGGATAATAGTGTCTGCTAAATGACTCAAATGTTGTCCAATGCTACCGCCTCTCCTTTCATAAAGACATTACAATACAACAATGTGTTTCACCTTTTTCTTTACCAGTAATTCCACATATTTGTATTGTTTTTGCTAATTAGATTACCATGTGCATCTGAATGTCACATTGGAAGACTATCCCTACAATTGTAAAAGGATATCAATGCTAGCAAACTGCATGCATAAACCAAATATTTTGTCATTGCTTCTTTCAATTGTGAATAATAAATGAAAATAGACCAATACAATCCAGACATTATAAATACACAAGTGTGGTTTGTTATTTTAAGAAGAAAAAAATTGCAAATGCTACATCATCCTTCACATAACAACAATATGAAGGCTCATTCTGGGTCTTTAATGAAATGTACAGTAGTACAGAGACAGCAGCCTAAAAACAGGGCCTTGGAGTATATTTAGATGGATCGAAGATGGATTAACTATGCCTGTCAAATATGCCTGTCAAAAAGAACTGTCTTGTGTGTATGTGGAAGATTACTAATGTTTCTAGTCATTAATGGATTACTCAGTCACTCACTGTGTGTTCCACATATGTCCTTGTCATACACAGTCCTGGCATGTGCATCTGAAGTGATAATCATCCTTTAGAGAAATCTCTTCAACTGCAGGAGGGAACTGGCACAGCAGCAAAAGGAATAATGAAACAGTAGGATACTGTAGCTGCATGTTTTGGATGTGAACATGAAGTGCTAGCTTGGTTTTCAGTTGAATATCCTTCACTAAGAGAAATCTTCCTCATTTCTTATCATCCAGTGGCATTACAATTAAATTGCCTAGAGTACAGTAGCTGCCTGCCCTGCAGCGGATGTGTACTTGGCTTGGCCTTGTCACTAGGAAGCCGGGCTCGTGCTTCTCCTCTCCTCTCTTCTCCCTATAGTTTGCAGCACAGGCCCTTCACTTGAGCTTGGTGATTTTAATTTGTCAAAACTGTTTACCAGCATGGCTCCAAGGCTATTACTGGCATGTCATAAGGGAGCAGATGGGTAATGAAAAGCATACAAATGGCAGATGAAAAAATTATTGAAGGAACGGGCGAACGGTGAGGGTGAGGTGGATCTTTTGTGTAAAAGGAGACCCATCCTGCTTTATATTCCATATTTTCTTATGAATCAATTATTCCTGAATGCTAATAGAGGGACATTGTGAATTTCTCAATTTTGTAATGAAAAATTCAGGCATTTATTGGGTAAGGACTGGAGGACACAATTCCAACAACTGTGCCAGCAATATAATGCACCACTCAGACCTGCAGTGTGCTCAGTAATAAGAGGATGTCTGATGTTGTCGCTCTCTCATACACACACACTCCTGCTGTGTTCTGAGTTCTAAATTAAAACAACATGCCAAAATTGTCTTTTCAGTTTCTGTTCTGTTTGTGTATCACTTGGGTTTGACAACATATTGGCAGTCGTAGACAACACTCAAGTTACTGCCAACTAAAGATACTTGATTACTAACGTTGAATTCTACAGTGGCTAAGTGCATGGTGGCTAGGAGTGAGTTAGCCTGATCCTACAGTGTACATCTACTAAGATGTGTGAAACCAGACCGGCACAGCCCTATTGCTGTGTCTATGCAATCAATGATGGTCTCTATTCATAAACCACACATAACTGTACCTTTACAACCTTTTACTGTCATTTGATAGGAATAATAGGCCAGTGGACTATCTCACTGAATGGATGTATAACATTACACCCTGTGTACAACCATCAAACTAAATATAGTTCAACATGTAGGACTACAAATGCCACCATCACGGCAGCTCAAAGTTAAGTGGGGGGGAAGAGCAGAAGATGAGACAAACACACACGACAAGGACACGTCTGGCCGGCTGTCGTCACTCTGGTCCCATGGGAACAAGCCCCCACACTGTCAACCTTCATTACTGTCACACTAGCCCATCATGGGGAATTAATTGCACACCTGTTAATGACAGGGCACTATAATGCCTATCCGGTGTAGGACACCCATCTGGGTTTAAGACGTCAACGTCACTCCCTTTGCAGTGCTAATCTACGTCTCCAAGTCACAAAACATATCGGGGTGCCACATTGTCTTACAATAGCCATAAAGTATTGCTATATGCTTTATACACACTTATATTACACAAGCCTACTGTAGGCCTAATAGAGCTATTTAACATCTTCTTAAGTGATGATGCCTGTGAAGCCGGTGTTTGAAGGATATATTGGTGACAGGTGTTTTTAGGCCCAAGACAAAGTTGGGTTATCAACATATTCAAATAATGATTGACATATTTTCATTAAGAATGCTATTTTGATGAATTTACTCATGCTATTTCATCCTTCCATAATAAATAGTCCTGACGACACAAATCTAGGGTTGCTACCCAAGCTGGCTGGTCGTTCGTAATATCGGCCTGTTGCCAGAGACGTGACCCAGTCATTGTGTTTTTGTTCTGTATCTGTGGACGCAACCCATTCGTTCAGTCTTTTTGTTCTGTATCTATGGACGTGACCCAGTCGTTCGTTCTAAATGTTCCATTGCCATATTTGCTTGCTAGCTAGTCAACTACGGCTAATTTACAGTCACGTCAAACAGTTCAGCCAGAATAACAACAGTAGCTGCATTTGCATTTGTTTCAGTGACATTTATTTGGATGCATCTATAACAATAAGCTAATGGGGCGTGATTTTGCCTGGCGTAGAAAATGTGCTCTCTTGTCAGGACACTGTTGTTCAGAGGAGCTAGCCAACAACACAGCTAACACAATCACTTCAAACTGAAGCTGGAAAGACTGCAAACTAGCTGCACCTCGTTTCGTTTAACCTTTTTTCAATTTACATTTCTTTGTCTACATCCATAAAAATGTTGCCAGCTGATTCATATTTTCGACTGTCTGAGAAAAGCTGCCTGCCTGTCTATCTCATCCTGACTCCCGACACGTTCATTACTATCGGACAGCTGGAGATCAAATTTGAATATTGGAACAATATTGCAAATGTCGGAGAGATGTAAGATATGTGAGATGTCTAGATGCTTTATATAGCATTCAGGATTAGACCCATCCATTGTATAACCATTGATATACCCTGTGAGGACAGAGAGGTCAGACCTTGGGGCTGTGTGAAAACAAAGTAGCTGAGGTAAGTTGTGGAGGCTTCAGTGGGGGAATAGGACACTGACACGCCAGGGTTAATTATCCTTTAGAAATGGAGGGATCGCTTGATCCAGTGCTTTGGCAGTGAACCGCAGGCTGGTAATCAGGTCACGTAGATTGATATAATAATCCCAGGGGCAGCGCATAAAAGGAAAGGCTAACTCTGCGTTGGCAGGGAGCAAGCCACAGATGGGAGTGTGGGGAGATCTATCCCTCTGAAGTCAGAATATTTTTTTCTGCAGCGGGCCTCATCTCCTGAATGCAATCAGAATTACAGACTTGCAAGCTGTGATTCTTCTTCTTTGACATCTTCTCCCGTATAAACAGATAGATCGAGGTATGGAGCATTTCTTTCGCTCCCCAATCAATGGAGAGCCGGGACTTTGTGAGGCAGCGAGAAGAAAAGTGGCACCCAATATGACAGAGGATTGTGAAGAGTTACACCATCCCATCTCATCTGGAGACGAGGTGTCAGGGCTTAAGATCTGACAGTGAAAAGAAGACGTGTGAAAACCGTCTGAGGAGATCCTGCAGCATGAGTCATCCTCCTGGTACAGCTGCTGGTGCTTTCAGATGCTCAACAATAGGTGTTATTGATAGGAACAGCTGCATGGCGCTAACATTTTTACTTTGCCAGGTAACAATCACACAAACAATGTCAAACTCTAAACACAGAAGTGTTGTTTTCTGAAAGTAAAAACCTGTGAGATTCACAGCATGTGGAAGACAGTTGCAAAAGCATAAATCAGTTTGATTGTTATCTAATGTAATAGAGCTGAACTGTAAGATGAAACGCATGCACGACTGTAAATCGTTATTCAATACTTATGGGAGACATTTCAAGTTACATACATGTCTCAAGTTAGCATTCAACCAAAATGTCACATTATATCCCTCAAAAGCAGATGGTTGAGGATTGAGGATTTGAGGTTTGAGGATTTGTTTAACGTTTGCACACCAGGAACCTTGTTGTACTAGCATGTAGAAAGTCAAGACAACATTATCTCAAACAAAGCTTGGGTTTTGATTTGCTTTTGGTATGCTATTCTGCACCATATCAAAGAAAGAAATGCTAGGGCACAGAGGGTGAGTCCTACTCGTGGGTGACTGTCGGAGCTGCATTGTGGGAGCTGTGTGGGACACTCAGGCACAGCCACTCATCAACACAAGCGTTGCCTGACATTTGCAACTGCTTGGCCATTACCAAAAAGGGCTTGACACTCCCAGACTGACATTTAGGCCCTGAGTGAGATATATCAACATTACACAGACCAAACAGAACAGGGACTGATGCCTTCTCTGTCTTCAGGGAAATGTTAGGGAGAATAAAAAGTGAGAGGTTACGGGGTGGGAGAAAATACAAAGGGTTGAAACAACAGGTGGCGTTGGTTCTCAATACTATAGAGAATAGCATTATGTATTCATTGAGACTGGGAAATCCAGTGGTTTATTGCTTCCCTTTCTGTGTCCTACATTTGTCCCTGCATATCCTAATCCTCATAATTTAAATCCACTTCTTCAAGAAAGCCATTGCTCAGTCGGGATATGTTAATTAAGACACAACTAGCACCTCTACAGGTTTAGACCACTCAAGTCTGCCCTGTTCTGTAGCAATCCTATAATCGTTTTTTCATCCCTTGAAAAATGTGATTCTTTTGAGGGCATGTGTTATCACTACCCTATTTCCATATCAAGGGGAAGACAGGGAGTTGGGAGGAGATAGAGATGCAAAAGACTGCACCAGGAACAAGACATTTCAGTGGAAAAAAAGAGAAAGGGTCTATCAGATGCATTTTTCACAGCGTGCTGTACAATGGAGTGACGTGTCTTTGGAGAGGAAGGCTTGACCTTTTCAGTATTCATCACCAGATTGCATCTCCAGTCCCTTATCCAATCAGGATAGAGGAATTTTCAGGTCAGTATAACCACCTAAAAGTAAAGGTTGGCAGGGAAGCATCCAGAGGTCACCTGCCTCCTGGAGCTGTAGGGAGGTGGAGAAGGACTTAAAACCAGTAAAATAAAATGCGCTATCTCACCTTGGTCTTGGTCTGGTTCAGTCAGCCAGACTGCTACTCACAGAATATCTGACCTTTCTTCACAGAGACATTCCGGTTTAAAGAAGGCCTGGCCCCTTAACTCAATTCACATTGTATTGACGAGACATTGCTGCGAACAGACTCATGACGCGACTAGTGCTGCGAAATACATGGGAAGTTATTAAAGTTATTAAACCCGAGCTGAATATATTGAAAAGTACATACATCTTTCAAGACATGAATGTCAATAGCTAATGTGATGATACCAAATTTCAAATAATAAATAGATCAATTTGATAACTTATTCAATCAAAAACAGATGATTTAATCAGGTGAAAATATGAATAACTCCAACTCAGACTTCATTCAGTTTCTCATCCCTGTGGGGCTAACCTACTGATGCTATTTATCAAAAGCAACCCACTTCTCAGAATCGATGCGGAGTGAGCCCAGTCAATGGCTCCCTGCCTGAGGAACATGTGGATAGAGGGGTGGGGGGGATGGGGGGAGGGCAAAGGGGTGAGAGATAGAAGGGGTCTGATGTGGTCTCCTTGCAGCCCAAAGGCAAGATAGATCTCTCTGTGACATTGAGGAGGGGTCGGTGAGAGGAGGCAGCCTGGTATCAACATATAAGCATCAATCTAGAAGACCCGGTCGGGATCTGCTTAATGATGCCACTCTACCAGACGAAGTCAACGAATTGTATGCACGCTTTAACAATAACAACACCATAAAGTGTGTGAGGGCCAACCACCGAACAGGAGGACTTGGTGATCACGCTCTCTGAGGCCGACATGTGTAAGGTCTTTAATTAGGTCAACACTCGCAAGACTGTGGGGCCGGATGGTATTCCAGGGCGTATTCTCAGAGCATGCAAAGATCAGCTAGCTGGCAGGCATATTCACAGTCATTTTCAATCTGTCCTTTTCCCAGTCTTTAATCCCCACATGTTTTAAGATGACTACCATCATTCCTGTTCCCAAGCACTCTAAGGCTACATGCCATAATGACTACTACCCTGTAGCACTCACATCTGTAATCATGAAATGCTTTTTTAAGGCTGGTTATGGCACACATCAACTCCATCATGCCAGACACCCTAGACCCACTGCAATTTGCATACCGCCCCAACAGATCCATAGACAACGCAATATCAATTGCAATCCAGACTGTCCTCATCCACCTAGATAAGAGGAATACTTATGTGACAATGATGTTCATTGAGTACAGCTCAGCATTCAACACCATTGTCTCCTCCAAGCTTGTCACCAAGTTTAGGACCCTGGGACTGAACACCTCCCTCTGCAACTAGATCCTGGACTTCCTGATAGGCCAAACCCAGGTAGTGTTCTTAACTGACTTGCCTAATTAAATAAAAACAATAAAAAAAAAACACTGTGGATGCCTAGAGAAAGGCATACCGGAAATGACACCTAAATTAATGCATTGGAGTTTTAAGGGTTGACCCGGGATATGGACATGAAAACCACCTCAAACTTGTATCTTAAACAGACCATTTAAAAAATGCTAGCTATTTCCTCATTGAGAATGATGTCATACTCCTGAGGAGGATGATCTGGCCAATCAGCGGTTTAGAGTAGGATGAGCTGGAAAATCAGCAGCCTACTCGCATTCATATTTTTATGACATATATGCCCATAACATTCTGTTGATGGGGTACACCCACACCATTCCAACACAGAAAAGCTGCTTTTTAACATTTACTTAATTACAATTTTTTGGAGGGAACACTATTTAACTCATATTGTAAGAAATTATAGTTAATATTTCATAGAAAACATTTAACACTGGACAATTACTTTAATTCAATAAAATTCATTGAAATTCAAATGTTTCACTTATTCCATACTGTCACATCTACTCCCGCTTCCCCTCTCTGGCGCTCGTTGTCGCCAGTTTACTCACCTGCCACCATCGTTACGTGCACCTGCACCTCATGAGAATCACATGGACTAAATCACTTTCTTGATTACCCTATATCTGTCACTCCCTTGGGTTCTTTCCCCAGGCATTATTGATTATGTTTCTGTGTTTCATGTCTGTACGCTACTCGTGTTTCTTGTTTTGTTCCATGTATTATTAAATTCACTCGCTGTACTTGCTTCCCAACTTCCAGCGTACACGTTACACATACATCATTTTGAACATGTTTATTTTGACATGTATTGTATTGTTTCCGTAACATTTCATTTTTAAAACTCATCCTCCTACAAAATTGTAATAATTATAGTGGTCTGGAAACATTCTAAAATAATTTTGTAGGTTGTCTGTAATAATGTTATTAAATATTAGGTAAAAATTACATTTCTCAGAATGCATTAGATCAAACACTCCAGAATGGAAAGGAGCAGCCTAACATATCATGGCAAAAAAAAATAAAAAAATAAATACTGTTTGACATATTTTAATTATAATCAGGCTAATATGTGACGACCCATCCCAACTGGGGTTATGTCAAAAAAATCCGTAATGCTTGTTTTTACAGATTACAAAAGATTTTGAGATCCAAAATGGTATTCACTGTGATTGGAGGAAGCATGGAAAAGTTATGCTGCTTTCATGAACAAGTAAGAGAAAATGCCCTTGAAAGATTATGTTAAGTGCTAGAGAGCTCTTCTTTGTTTATGCCCATTCAGCATCGTTCACACCCTCATACCCACGCATCTCCTAATAGGTACACTCAGCGATGTGTCGTAGGTGCACTATGGTCCCCAATTAAATCACTTCCTGTAATCGCAGGAAGCTGAAATTCAACATACGGCTCCTAGGGACACTCTTCAACCATGCCCTGAGTTTCAAGTATTCACATTAAAGGAAATGTTTCTACTTCCCAAGAGTCTGAGGAACTCGTGGATACCCTTGTTATGTTTCTGTGTCTGGTATGAAGGAAGTTAGAAGTCGTTTCCCTAGCCAATGCTAACTAGTGTTAGCACAATGACTGAAGTCTATGGTACTGTATCTGCCAGCATGCAGAGTCATAAAAATAGTATCCACGAGATCATCTGACTCTGGGGAAGTAGATAAAGGATCTCATTGCTAAAAACCTGAAGAATCCCTTCAAGAATTGACTGTTGACAGAGGATGGAAGACAGTGTTTTTGTGTTACTGCAGGGAGAGAATGAAGGACTATGTTGAGGATGACTTCAGCCACTTTCTGTTGCCAGAGGAAGCAAGGGCATCAACCAAGGGCATCCCTATAAGGTCACAATGGGTTTTGTGGAAGGACGGTTAGCCAGCTGATTTGAGTCCATGGGGGTGTCATGGTTCTATTAGGGCTGTAGGTTATGTTTTTATATGGACATTTTTACTGTGAAGAGTTCATTTTACACGGTCAGGTGTAGGTTTGCGTTCATCGGGAGCGTCTGCTGAACGATCCAATATGTGAATTGTGTTTCTAGCCTCAACTATTCTGCTGTTGTCACTCAAAAGCACATTAACTTTAGGCCAGGCTTCAAGTGAGGCCTACCTTTTTGCCATGTAGTGGGGGGTGGGGTGAATTGTTCATTCTCAGGCCCTAACCCTAACCCTAGCTTAATGTCCACTTCCTTGGTCAACCCTTAACCCACCCTCAAACCTAACCCTAGCTTCAAGTCCACATTGTGTCTCAAGCCTCACCTAAAACTAAACTCTAACCCTCAACCCTAACTCAAGCTTCATGTCCACATCCCACCTCAACCCTAAACCTCAATTCTAACCCTAGCTTCATGTTCAATTATCAGCTCAACTCTAACCCTAAATCTAGCTTCATGTCTATATCCCAGCACAGCCCTAAACCTAGCCTCAACCCTCGCTACATCTTGGCTCAACCCTAACTCAAGACATAACACGAAAGCTAACTTCTTGTCCACATCCTGGCTCAAACCGAACTCCAACCTCAACCCTAACCCTTACCATACAGCTGAGGTTAGGGTTGAGCCGAGATGTGGAAATGAAGCTAGGATTAGGTTTAGGGTTGAGATTAGAGTTTGTCTCCCTGCCTGCCTGCCTGCCTGCCTGCCTGCCTGCCTGCCTGCCTGCCTGCCTGCCTGCCTGCCTGCCTGCCTGCCTGCCTGCCTGCCTGCCTGAGTCTTTCACCAATGTACCCATTGCAGCTTTATCACCAACTTTTCTGCCTTCAAAACAATATATTGACTTATGTGTCAATACCCAGTCTTTTGCGATAGGAGAGAGAGGTGGAGGTGGGATAGAGGAGGGAGAGAGAGGAGGGAGAGGGCGAGAGAGATGAGTGATGGGGATTGAGGGAGAGAGAATAGAAGGGGGAGGAGGGAGAGAAAGAGGGAAAGGGTGAAGTAGGGAGCGGGAGAGAGGAGGGAGGGAGGGGAGAGAGGGGGAAGAGGGTGAAAGAAGGGGGAGGGAAAGAGAAAAGAAGGAGGAGGGGATAAAGAGGAGGTAGAAAAGATAGACAGAGGGAGGCAAAGAGAGGGAGAGAGAAGGAAGGATGGAGGGAGAGAGATAAGAAAGAGAGAGAGGGGATTAGAGAGAGAGAGAGAGAGAGAACAGCTATAAAAACCGACAGACAATTTACCCACTGCAGCTTTATCATCAACTTTTTTACCTTGAATCCAATGTATTGACAGTTGCATCATGCCACGTGACGAATATAACTTTTTGATAAAGCGTCACAGATGGATTGTTGAGGCATCATGTTCATGACGCCTTTCTCTAGGCATCCATCGTGTGACACTAATCCCCCCTATTGAATGCAATGTATTCCCTTAGGCATCATATTCGTGATGCCGTTCTCTAGGTGTCCATAATGTGATGCTAATTTCCCTCTATTGAATGCGATGTATTAAAATTAGCTTGATGCCTATCTCATGTTCCTTGATGCTTATCTTTTTGCAAAATCTTACCAGAGTGATGCTTATCCATGCTATCATGTTGGAGAAGGAAGGAGGTGGCACAACCGACCCCAGCCTGGCTCGATCGATTTCCAGCTAGCACTAGTGGGCTATCTCTATCCTCCACCTGAACCTCCAATGCCCAGCGCCTCGCAGGGATTCAGATCACAGCTGTGATATCACAGAGGTGAGATGGCCAATGTCCACAATATTTATTTTATCCACAGCAACCACCCCCAGTTAGCCTACTCCAAAGCTAAGTGCTATACAGTCCCCTGGTAGTCTGCCTTTGTGTAGAAAAGCATGACAATGTGTTTCAAACCAGATGGATTTTCATTCATTTCATGGAAGAAAAGAAAACTGACCTTTGATTTCTCAGAATGTTAATGTTGCATATGAGAAAAACCAATGAAGGTTTCTGACATGCTACCAAGGTAGAGAAGAGACCAGAGTGGTATACTACGAAGCAAGCTAGATCTACTCAGACTTTTATAAAGCTAGCCAGCTTCAGTTAGCTTAACAATCTAGGTCAGGCTTCATATGTACTACAACGGTGAATATTGCTTGTCCGTCTGCTGCGAACTCTAGCAGGATTGTAACTGTGCGTGCACATCGCACATGGCTAGTCGAATGCCAAACTCTTCATTGAGACAATGCCGAAACATCAATCCATAGGTGAGTCAGTGCAACATTTTCATTTGTGACAAAATCGAAATGAAAGAAAAGTTATCTTGCAAATTCAGCAGGCTAAGGTGTGAATTAGGCTTTTGGAAGTGCCTTGTTTATTTTATTACTTATCGTTAATGTCGTCTTTGGTGTGCATATCAAAGCACAAGCACCTTTTCCCCACTCCTCTCACTCCTTCTATCTGTGGATCAGCTTGTTTTGTTGTTTTTTTGGAACCTCTAACCCTGGCAATTTGACTGTTACCAAACATGGGTACAGTACAGCAATGGTTGCTAGTCTTGACTTGAATGGGAACTGCCATCTATGGATTATATGTCTATGGTTGGTTGTGGCTGTCAGTTTGCCTTTTGCAAATTTCTAAATACAATCAGGTGAAAAACATACAGTTTGGAAAGCAAATGCTGTCATTACTAAAGGTGTAATGTGAAAGGTATTTAAAATAACTATTTTTTTAACAGACAAAAAAATATTTGATTAATAACATATTTAATCAGTCCTCTTCCTCAAATGAAGAGGATGATGACAGTTCGACATTGCAGTCAACTTTAAAGGCGAAGCGAGACTGACTAATCTACAAATCACCTTGCATCATAATAAACTACTCAATATTATTTGTAGATTAGTCACTTAATCATAATTTACCCATGATACATCACAGTTTTGAAGCTCTCGAACACGGACACAATCTTTGCAAAAGGGAGGGTATCTGATTTCATTGGTCTTCAATACATGGCTCAGATACTTCATTGAGGATAAATACAGTTAGCCCTGAGATAGCCTGCCCCGGAGCAGGTTAGTTCTGAAGGAATTGCTGCCATAGAACTGTACCTGGCTAAAAAGTGAGACACTTTTATGGTACTGGTTATCTCGAGTTAAACTCAGAGTTGACCAAATTTACCTCGAACCTGATTTGTAGTATAGGGCTCAGCTGAAGTAAAGGTTATATGCGAGAGAGTGTGATGGAAAACTTTTGAGTGGTATTTCCCTCTTGTCCATGAGTGAATCACAAGGGGAAGGAGCAATAATGAGTGAAAGGTCTGCTATTGAGATGAACAGAATTTGTATTAGATGGAAAAGCAGACAGTCCAAATTAAAGGCTGAAGTTCAATCAAATCTGCAATGCAGAACATTATGAAAATGTGTGATATTGGTGAGCATTTTCAACACACACCAGCAATAGAACTGTCACGCCCTGACCATAGAGAGCCTGTTTTTTCTCTATGTTGGTTAGGTCAGGGTGTGACTAGGGTGGGTATCTAGGATGCTCTGTTTCTATGTTGGCCTGGTATGGTTCCCAATCAGAGGCAGCTGTTCATAGTTGTCTCTGATTGGGTATCAAATTTAGGCAGCCATTTCACCACTGTTTTGTGGGATCTTGTTTCTGTGTAGTTGCCTATGAGCACTGCTTGAGCGGCACGTGTCGTTTATTCTTTATTGGTTTGTGCGGTTCACTTAAATAAAATGTATAACCCAGATCACGCTGCACGTTGGTCACAGTATGCTTCCAGTTCGTATGACGAGCGTGACAAGAACTGACCATAAGCCAGGAATGTTTTATTCACAGCCTGGTCTGTAGCTGCTCTTCAAGATTAACCAAGGGCTCTATTCAATCTGCATCACAGGAAATCAGCATTGTAGCGTGATTCAAATTTAAAGGTAATGTTCCTGCTTTAGCAGACTGCATTCACGGTAAACGGCGAGTATGTAGGCTCAATTGGAAGTTACATTTGCATTTGTTACAGATTGAATAGAGCCGGTAGCCATTATATGATTTCAATAGTTTTTCCACAATAAAAACCTGCTTCAATAGCAACAGTTCTATCATTCCTAGTGTGACATGTTATTTGAAGTAGGCTACCTTAACTCAGCTAGTATTGCAAGATAGAAGCTGCATTATTGTTTGCACACACACAAAAGAAAAACAGTATCCAAGGTGATGTGGCCAAACTAATTACATTTATTTTGACTTAGGTATATGTGTGTGTGTGTGTGTGTGTGTGTATATGTTACAGTATCTTTATCATTACTTTTGTATATTAAGTGCACTGGTTATTTTTATTTTAATGAATTGTAATCAATGCATGGGACAACACACAAACATTCCAATAGCAATCAACAGAGAAGTGACAGTAAAACTTTCTTTCACTCTGACTCCAGTCACTTCTTGTCAATTCCTGTTACATTGCTTAATTCAACTTGAGAACTGCATGCTAAAAATGTCATTTTTATTAATGTCAATCAGTTTTAAAATGATTGAACCCACTGGGCACACACTAGTTGAATCAATGTTTCCACGTCATTACATTGAACCAGCGTGGAATAGCTGTTGAATTGACATCTGTGCCCAGTGGGAACTGTTTTAAATGATTGACCTTAACCCGTTAGTCGATTGATGCCCCCACATGCCATTGTACTTAGCCTAATACAACAATTCCCATAATTTCCATCTAAGCTAGAGACATCTGTTTGTGCTAGAAACTAATATCACCCCACTATCCAAAGCGGAGACTCTCATGAACATGTACATGTTATTTTGCTCTACAATGCCCACAAGCTTCACAAGACTTGTTTGAAGGTAACCTGATATCGGTTAAAAAAAAGGAATTATGAAGAGTTTTATGGCAAAAACAAAAGGGTTAAATATGGGTCAACATTTTTTAAATAAAACACTTCCGGAGGTTTCTTAAATCTAAGATATAGGACAGATGCTTCAAAACATAATTCCTTTTGATAAAAATGTGTATCTGTTTTGCTATGTATGAATGTGTTATTCAATGGGATTCTTTGGGCTAATAGCAGTAAGGCCAAATTCAATGTTCGATCAAAACATTTTTGCAAAGGGTTAGACTTAAGGTTTTTTTAATCGGAAGTGACACTTAATGTCTCTCGTTGCTCAAAATAATGAATTGTTATCAGCAATATAGCAGTGGAGGCTCCTCTGAGGAAGGGGATCGGATCATCTGACTTAGTGAATTTCAGAACAATTTAAATAGTGAAACATTTAAAAAAGTTCACCTTTTTAGATAAGATTATAGTGAAAATATTCACGTCACCAAGGGTGTGTTCATATATTAAATCTGGAGTACCTGAGAGTGAGCTCTGGGCGTTCATAAATTCAGAGCATTGTCAGATTGGCGGCGAGTTCAGAGTGTTTCGCTCTCGGCGAGTTCAGAGCGTTTCGCTCTCGGCGAGTTCAGAGCGTTTCGCTCTCGGCGAGTTCTGACCACACAATGGCAGTTAAGCACCCAAGCTAACTTTGGCTAGCTTGCTAGATACTTCCAGACACAAATGAGAGAACACCTCACTCTGACTATTTTACTCGCCCTAGCAGAGCCGTTTAGGCTGTTTTCATGTTATCCAGAGCGTTGGTGACTGTGCTGCTGGCAACAATTTAATTTCACTTGTTTGCCTAAGTTTACTGACACCGGCCATATTCAACAGGTCTGGACATCAGTAAATTCATGAGTTATTCTGCGCTCTGGCACACTCAGACAACAGTGCTCTGAAATCAGAGTAGATGGCCAGAGTGAATTTACGAACACACACCAAATAATTATGAAACTGGTTGTTTGGATCCTGGAAGCTGATTGGATGAGCAGCGTTCCAAGCCATGCTGTATTGGCCTTCACAGACACACATATGCCTGCTAACAGTTCCATCTGAAAATGATCACCGTGCCTCCCATTACAATATCATGTTCATGTTGCTGTCTGAATCATCTCTTGTATTTATCTCAATTTGCACATATCCTTTTGCTTCCAGCCTAGCATTTATTTTACATTTTATTTAACTAGGCAAGTCAGTTAAAAACAAATTCTTATTTACAATGACAGCCAACCCCGGATGAGAATGGGCCAATTGTGTGCTGCCCTATGGGACTCCCAATCACGGCCGGATGTGATACAGACTTGAGTCGAACCAGGGTCTAGTAGTGACACCTCTTGCACTGAGATGCAGTGCCTTTGACCGCTGTGCCATTCGGGAGCCCATTTAGTTTGGTACAGTGGGGTTTAATATAATCCTCGCTGTCTGCCTGTCCAACTTCAGAAACAATGCTTTACTTTGAATTTCGATCTCTGTATTACCAGACATAGAGTTTTTAACCTTTTATTTAGGGTGAACAGTGCCCCGACATGACGAGACAACTTTTTCTGAGCCAGTCGAAATCAAACATCAACGTCATTATCATGGACATATCCAAGTTAATGCCTAAAGAAAAAAACCTCAAACAAATTAAAATGCAGCTAGTGTACTGTCATTCCAGGTTCAATGATAGCTAGCAAGTGACAAGAACATAATCCAAGCTGCATAGCATCCATTTTGTTTAGTACGAAAACCAGTTCTTTTGCACAGCAACTATGCCAAAAATAATTCATGACTGAGTCGTATCTGTAGCAACATGACCAAAAAAACGAACAACTTCTGGTGTCTTTCCCTTTGATAGAGCAAGTGCATGACTGGGAACCGAAGATGGATGTCTCCGCTATGGACACAAGTGTTAGCCTCTGCACTGACTGCAGTAGACCATGACTATGCCTGTCATCAAAAATATTTGATTTGTCACACACTCTGTTGAAGAGTCTTATGGCTTGGGGGTAGAAGCTGTTAAGAAGCCTTTTTGACCTAGACTTGGCGCTCCGTTACCGCTTGCCATGCGGTATCAGAGACAACAGTCTGTAACTAGGGTGGCTGGGGTCCTTAGGAATTTTTTGGGCCTTCCTCTGACATCGCCTGGTATAGAGGTCCTAGATGGCAGGAAGCTTGGCCCCAGTGATGTACTGGGCCGTACACAATACAATCTGTAGTGCCTTGTGGTCGGAGGCAGAGCATTTGCCAAACCAGGCAGTGATGCAACCAATCAGGATGCTCTCGATGGTGCAGCTGTAGAACGTTTTGAGGATCTGAAGACCCATGCCAAATCTTTTCAGTTTCCTGGGGGGGAATAGGTATTGTCGTGCCCTCTCCACGACTGTGTTGGTGTGTTTGGACCATGATAGTTTGTTGGTGATGTGAACAGCAAGGAACTTCAAGCTCTCAACCTGCTCCACCGCAATCCTGTCGATGAGAATGGGAGCATGCTCGGTCCTCTTTCTGTAGCCCACAATCATCTCCTTTGTCTTGAGAGGTTGTTGTCCTGGCACCACACTGCCAGGTGTCTGACCTCCTCCCTATAGGCTGTCTCATCATTGTCAGTGATCAGGCCTAACACTGTTGTGTCATCGGAAAACTTAATGATGGTGTTAGAGTCGTGCTTGGCCATGCAGTCATGGGTGAACAGGGAGTACAGGAGGGGACTGAGCACGCACCCCTGAGGGGCCCCTGTGTTGAGGATTAGCGTGGCAGATGTGTTGTTACCTACCTTTACCACCTGGCACCGGCCTATCAGGATCCAGTTGCAGAGGGAGGTGTTCAGTCCCAGGGTCCTTAGCGATGAGCTTTGAGGGCACTATGGTGTTGAACTGTGAGCTGTAGTCGATGAATAACATTCTCACGTAGGTGTTCCTTTTGTCCAGGTGGGAAAGGGCAGGGTGGAGTGCAATAGAGATTGCAGTATGCAAATTGGAGTGGGTCTAGGGTTTCTGGAATAATGGTGTTGATGTGAGCCATGACCAGCCTCTCAAAGCACTTCATGGCTACAGATGTGAGTGCTACAGGTCGGTAGTCATTTAGGCAGGTAACCTTGGTGTTCTTGGGCACAGGGACTATGGTGGTCTGGCTTGAAACATGTTGGTATTAGAGACTCGTGCAGGGACAGGTTGAAAATGTCAGTGAAGACACTTGCCAGTTGGTCAGCGCATGCTCGGAGTACACGTCCTGGTAATCCGTCTGGCCCTGCGGCCTTGTGAATGTTGACCTGTTTAATAAAGGTCTTACTCACATCGGCTGATTTTCTCATACATGCTTCAGTGTTGCTTGCCTCGAAGCGAGCATAGAAGTTATTTCGCTCGTCTGGTAGGCTCATGTCACTGGGCAGCTTGCAGCTGTACTTCCCTTTTGTAGTCCGCAATAGTTTGAAAGCCCTGTTTTCCAGATGACTGATGATGTGTTGTAGCTCAGCGTTGTAGTTCTGCAAATGGTAGCTATGCTTCAGGTATTGGATTACCTGTATTCAGCTTTTGAAATAACAAAAGCAAAACTACTAACTCACTAGCAAGCTTGCATGCTATCTGTTCTGCCACTCTGCTTTCTAACTTAAGCCACCGTCCCCTTTAGTTCCTTGAACCAACATTTCTTAAGCCAAATAGCAGTACCATAACATACTTGATTATATATATTCTTGAGACCTAGACTAAGTCAGAGTTGGTTTACTGTGACATGGTACTGACAATCAAACTGAATAATGATACAATTTTGTCATGTAAATTACCCTTTCCTTTTCTTTAGGTGTGTTGGATGCTGCACTGGATCGAATCAAGGAGCTAGAACTACAGCTCTCTGTTCACCAGCTCCAAAGATTATGTGCATGCGATGAGAACTTCAGGTTCTATACCCGGTTCCACTCAGAGAAGGTCTTCATAGTGTTCTGGGAGCCCATTGCCACCTCTGCCTCCAGGTTAATCTACTGGTCCAAGGCCCAGAAGGCTGGAATGGGAAGAGCCATCCTCTAGCTGTTTGAGCCTGGTGATGGATGCATGGCACACAAGGGGTTCATCATGGGGAGGATGCTGTCAGATGTGTGGGCAACGCTCCTCATTCCCCCATTCAAAAGAGCAACTCCACTAACACAGAAGGACATGGAGCAAACGCAAGCCATTGAACATCAGAGTGCTAGTGGAGAGAGCCATTAGAAGGGTGAAGGAGTGCCATATCTGGGACATGATTATCCCACTCACTCTGGCAGGCTCTGTCAATCAACTGTGGAGGAACTGCTGCTTAATTGTGAACTGCCAGGGCCCTCTGCATCTCAAGAGTGATAAGCCAGTGTGAAAACATGCTCAAGCACGGCAGTGCACACACACTACAAATGAATGATTGATGATTTTAGTTCCATGAATGTGTTTTTTTGTGATTTTTATACATTGATCTGTTCACAGACAAGATATGAATTTGGGATCATTTGTATATTGAATAATAGGTTTCATGAATAAGATGGTGTTTTGGGATTTAGTGTTTGCAAAATGTATTAATTATTTTTTTTATTTGTAGATTTTATTCAATAAATACATTTGAATATTATGTGACATGTTATGTGTAGCCTGTCATGGCATAACAAAGATCCCACAATTTAAATCAGAACAATTTACTCTATTGCAATGTTGCTTATATTTACATTTTTGTAGATGCTCTCATCCAGAGTGACTTACAGTAGTGAGTGCATACATTTTCATACTGGTCCCCCATGGGAATCGAACCCACAACCCTGGTTGTGGGTTCATACAAAGATCATACAAATTCATTCATTAAAATACATTTTCCTCTACATACAATGTTGATTAGTTACTTACAGTACATCATCTGTACATTGCCTTGGGAAACAGTGCCCTGCCAAATAGGATTGGCTCAGATGCTACACTACATCCTTTTAACCTGTTTGGGATAGGGGGCAGTATTTTCACGGCTGGATAAAAAAACATACCCGAATTAATCTGGTTACTACTCCTGCCCAGAAACTAGAATATGCATATAATTAGTAGATATGGATAGAAAACACTCTAAAGTTTCTAAAACTGTTTGAATGGTGTCTGTGAGTATAACAGAACTCATATGGCAGGCCAGAACCTGAGAAGATTCCATACAGGAAGTGCCCTGTCTGACAATTTGTTGTCCTTCTGTTGCATCTCTATCGAAAATACAGCATCTGTGCTGTAACGTGACATTTTCTAAGGCTACCATTGGCTCTCAGAAGGTGCCAGAAAGTGGAATAGGGTGTCTGCTGTCTCTGGGCAAAGAACAGCAGCAGAATTTGTGAGTGGTCAGCCTGGGGACAGTGAGACTGAGAGGCGCGTTCATGAGAATTCTCAATTTTTTTCTTTCAGCCTTTGAATGAATACAACGTCGCCCTGTTGGAATATTATCGCTATTTTACGAGAAAAATAGCATAAAAATTGATTTTAAACAGCGTTTGATATGCTTCGAAGTACGGTAATGTAATATTTTGAATTATTTTGTCACGAAATGCGCGTCACCCTTCGGATAGTGACCTGAACGCACGAGCAAAACGGAGCTATTTGAATATAACTATGGATTATTTGGAACTAAAACAGCATTTGTTGTTGAAGTAGAAGTCCTGGGAGTGCATTCTGACGAAGAACAGCAAAGGTAATCCAATTTTTCTAATAGTAATTCTGAGTTTAGGTTGTCCCAAACTTGGTGGGTGTCAAAATAGCTAGTCGTGATGGCCGGGCTATGTACTCAGAATATTGCAAAATGTGCTTTCGCCGAAAAGCTATTTTAAAATCTGACACCGCGATTGCATAAAGGAGTTCTGTATCTATAATTCTTATAATAATTATGTATTTTGTGAACGTTTATGATGAGTAATTTAGTAAATTCACTGGAAGTTTGCGGTAGGTATGCTAGTTCTGAACATCACATGCTAATGTAAAAAGCTGGTTTTTGATATAAATATGAACTTGATTGAACAAAACATGCATGTATTGTATAACATAATGTCCTAGGAGTGTCATCTGATGAAGATCATCAAAGGTTAGTGCTGCATTTAGCTGTGGTTTTGTTTTTTGTGACATATGCTTGCTTTGAAAATGGCTGTGTGATTATTTTTGGCAGGATACTCTCCTGACATAATCTAATGTTTTGCTTTCGCTGTAAAGCCTTTTTGAAATCGGACAATGTGGTTAGATTAACGAGAGTCTTGTCTTTAAAATGGTGTGAAATAGTCATATGTTTGAGAAATTGAAGTTATAGAATTTGAGGTATTTGTATTTCGCGCCACGCTCTACCATCGGATATTGGTGAGGCGTTCCGCTTGCGGAACGTCTGTCCTTAATTAAGGTACACAGCTGTGTAGGTGTAGAAGAGGTGAAGTTTCTCATCTCTATCAAAGCATCATCTCTCCAAACTCAAGTGCTTGTAATGAAGTCGCACCAATCTAAACCGGTTACAGCCAGTTGACCCTGGACTTGACAGTGATACTTGTGGCTGTGAAGGAGCTTGGCCTGGTCATTGACAAACTTACAGTCCTTCACATCAGTTACACTCTCAACATCAGGGCACTTGATCTCGGCTAGCCCGAAGGGCGGCGATGCAGGTCATAGATTTTCCCATCAGAAATTGCCCCAAGATGTGGTGCATTTGGGTGCACAATGAAACCACAAGGTTTGACCAAGACATTAAATAATTTGGAGTAGTTCTGTAGAACTTCTGGCTCAAGCTGAAGACCCTTTGTCATAGCTTTGGTTTGCCGCTCACCTTTAAGCATTCTCATGGTTATGGCCTGCTTAGATGACTCCCCACGCTCATGGCATTCCTCCCTAAACTGGCTAGCAGTCACATGGTTTCCTCATTTCCTTCCATAGTGGACAGGCAGATTGCTCGACTGTGCCATTCTCAATAGCAGATGACAATGCTGGTGACACCTTTAAGCTCTCTGCAAGTAGGGACAAAGTTTAAATTATAGTACAATTGACTTTCTTTTACTTAGATTTGGGGGAATGCAGGAGCATCTGGAAGCTTTAGAATCTCCCTGGTGAAAGTTGGGGGACACTGATATGACAGCGCTGACCCACATGGTACTGGACCAAATCAACCAGAGTCATTTCTTCCAGTACATGCAGCACCTTGACAGGCTGGCAGGCTGTGGTCTCATGCTCCTCAAACTTTGTCCAGACCTTCTCATGAGGTCTAGCAGAGGCACTGAGTTTGAAGGTAGGCCTTGAAATACATCCACAGCTACACCTCCAATTGACTCAATTAGCCCATCAGAAGCTTCTAAAGCCATGAAATCATTTTCTGGAATTTTCCAAGCTGTTTAAAGGCACAGTTAACTTAGTGTATGTAAACTTCTGACCCACTGGAATTGTGATACAGTGAATTAATCTGTCTGTAAACAATTGTTGGAAAAATGACTTGTCATGCACAAAGTAGATGTCCTAACTGACTTGCCAAAACTATAGTTTGTTTGTGGAGTGGTTGATAAACATGTTTTAATCAAATCAAATCAAATGTATTTATATAGCCCTTCGTACATCAGCTGAAATCTCAAAGTGCTGTACAGAAACCCAGCCTAAAACCCCAAACAGCAAGCAATGCATGTGAAAGAAGCACGGTTTTAATGACTCCAACCTAAGAGTATGTAAACTTCTGACTTCAACTGTATGTTAGCTAGCTGGCTAAGGCTATCCAACACTGCAACTCTTCCAATTTAAGGTAAGCTTTTAGTTTTATACATTTATTGCCACCGCCCCGCCCCTATCTAATGATCCTGTTGGTTTTTATGCTCAAAATCTCAACATTTACTAAAACTGCATCAAAACCTCAGGAACGGTGCCTTCCTTTCCATCCATTCAAATCATTGACGAGCACGGCCGTTCCTGACGCCAGTCACTGTTAATGGTCAGCGTCAGCAGGTCAGCTTTGCCTAGCTTGATGTAGCTTCATTCGTTAAATTGAGACGTTTTCATATTTTGCTCATGCGTATTGCCGAAACACAATTGTGTGGGAAACCTAGGGTAAGCTCTGCACATTTCATCATGTCCATATCATTTGGCACTCGCATCCCTTGAACTGAACGAAGGAGAAGCTAACGGACATTATACTGCACCTAAAAAAAAATCTAAGTTGGACTAATAATGTAATACGCCGTTTGGAGGGTTCGAAGAGTGGATCAACTCTAATGAAAGTTAAGTCCAGACAGAGGCAGCATACAGGAGGGTCATCACTAGTTACCACAGCCACAAAGTCAAAAACCCTGCATATTTCTTACATTTCTCAAAATGTGATTTTAACCCTAACCTAAATCACACTGCTAACCTTATGCCTAACCCTAACCTTACATTAAGACCAAAAAGCACAGGCCGCAGTGGAAACACGTTCTCTGGAGTGATGAATCACACTTCACCATCTGGTAGTCCGACAGACGGATCTGTGTTTGGCAGATGCCAGGAGAACGCTATCTGCCACAATGCATAGTGCCAACTGTAAAGTTTGGTGGAGGATGGTATGACAATGCCCCAAGTGAGTTTCATACATAAACGGTTTGTCGGGATTGGTGTGGAAGAACTTGATTGGCCTACTCAGAGCACTGACCTCAACCCCATCGACCACTTTTGGGATGCCGACTGCGAACCAGGCCTAATCGGCCAACATCAGTGCCCGACCTCACTAATGCTCTTGTGGCTGAATGGAAGCAATTTCCCGCAGCAATGTTCCAACATCTAGTGGAAAGCCTTCCCAGAAGAGTGGAGGCTGTTATAGCCGCAAATTGGGGACCAACTATATATTAATGCCTATAATTCTGGAATGAGATGTTCGACGAGCAGGTGTCCACACACTTTTGGTCATGTAGTGCACGAGGCCTTTCCTAACAATGCAGTTAAAATGTAAGAAAATGAACAAATAGATAAAAAGAAAAGAAAACATCTAACATCCCTTCATGCTTAGGGTCATGTATAAGAATGCTGGGCAGGCCATTATTTTGGATATTACTTTGGCTACCATGGCTTAGCCAGGGCCTACCCAGCCACCAGTCCTCACTGTACATCACTGCTTTGAGGGTAAATAACAGCACAGGAGGGAAATAAACACCATAGAAACACCATATACTATGCTGGAGCGGCTG
Organism: Salmo trutta; assembly: GCF_901001165.1. NCBI lineage: Eukaryota > Metazoa > Chordata > Actinopteri > Salmoniformes > Salmonidae > Salmo > Salmo trutta. The sequence continues at coordinate 51,909,562 of NC_042972.1, read as the reverse complement.
GGATAAGTTGGCTAACAGGACTGTGCACAGACAGCTTCTTATTGCAACTCTCTTATGGCACTAATGGTCAGGAGTGGCCACTGATACTCTACTCCAGGATATTTAATCACCCTATCAATCTTGCCTTTGACAAAGGCTACTTAGTGTCCCCCTCTGCAAGAACATCTCTGCTGCAATCTCCCCGCATCTCCCTCTCTATATGACTCGGAGAGGAGGGGGGGGAGCAGGAGGGGGTGTTTAATCTAGTGATTCAATTCCTGCCAATGCGCGTCACTCTCCTTCTCTGTCAGAGAGGGCAAATGGAGCATGCAGCCCAAAACACCCAGACCAAATCCCATTTTCTCTCTCTTACTTTCCTCCTCCATCTCTCACTTTCTAGTCTACGCTCTCTCCCGTCCCTCTCCTTGCCAGTGCTCCCCCTTCTTAAAATGAAGCCTTTGAATCAGCTACTGATCTGAAGAAATCAACAACGTCCAGACAGCTGTAGCAGAGTGGGTCTATTTATTACTGTGAACAGAAGGCTGTCAAGTCTGGATGCCAACCAGGCCAGCCTATAAAGGCACATCAATATCCACCCACTCACTCACTCCATTTTTACCTCTGCTTTACTCGTGTTAAGTAATGGTTTATGGTAATTGTTTCAGTTCATGGAAATCACTGGACATAACGTTTTAGCACAGTGTTTCTCAAATCCGATCCTGGACACCCCAAGTTATTTTTTTTTCTTCCCAGCACTACACAGCTAGCCTAGGCCATCATTAACAGAAAATTAACATAATATACCTGCCTATATATTACCTTCCATTTTAACTGCTAATTCATGCATTTCACTGTACAAATGTTATTAGTCTGTAGAAAAACCCAGTTGTAATGACCATGCTTTGTCCATCACATGGATATATGAACACAAGGACTAAGAAGCAATAAGTGTTTTCAGCTGATATAAGGTGTGTGACAGTGAGCCTGCTAGCAGATACCCATAAACTTCCAGTCATTGCCTTACCGCTAGTTAGCATTGGCTCACAAAACTACCTCAACTTCCTTCATACTGGACACAGAGACATTGAAAATGGTAGTTCCACGAGTTCATCCGACTCTGTGGAAGTAGATACATAAAGGGCCTCATTGCCAAAATCCCGAAGTATCCCTTTAAGGATTCCAGCTTTAAGTAAAAGGCTAGAGTTTAATCTGCTTCAGTTTTTAGCAGTAAACCTCAATATCATCATCCATTTTCATCCTATTCCCGCAGCGTCCTGAAGTGGGTGTCTGTGTTTAAACATAGTATGTAATATTTATCAGCAAAGCACTGAGACATGGCAATGTGCATGGTCTTTCAGTATTAGTCATTGAGAATCTCAATGTCATAAGAGGGAGAAAAAAATAATGTATTGGAATATCTGTCACCCACAACCATTTCTCAGTTCTGTGCAGCAATGTCAGAGCATGGCATCTTTCTTTATCCTCCTGCCAGCTTTACTGAATTGACAAATTAGCATACAGACCCTTATGTTCTGTCTATTTCTTGTGGTCTTTTCGTCTCTGCCAGGCCCAAGGCTGTAAGTGCAGCAGCGCCGCTGTAAGCTTTGTCACCCACGCATGAGGCCTGCCTGCCTGCGCTTTACACCAGCCAGCCAGCCAGTCAACCAGCCAGCCAACCAGCTCCACGGCTCCTTAATTTACACTGAACATAATTAAGAGTGTTCGACCCCGAGAAAGCTGGTGGTTCTCTCTTGTAGAGAGAACTCACAGTGGATTTCACACTGGAGCTGGCAAAGCAATTTTTAAGTACAGTACTGTAAGTGAAAAAATAACATCACAAACATCCAGCCTGGGTGACTGCCTTTCTTTCAAGCTACTTAATGGAATTGTGTGGGTGAATTCAACAGACATGTAAGGCCAGAGGGGGCTGCAGTATGTAAAACGCAGTCTCATTTGTTATATACACTGTGTACAAAACATTAGGAACACCTTCCTAATATTGCGTTACACCCCCTTTTGCCCTCAGAACAGCCTCAATTTATCACTCTACATCGTGTCGAAAGTATTCCACATGGATGCTGGCCCATGTTGACTCCAATGCTTCCCACAGCTGTGTCAAATTGGCTGGATGTCCTTTGGGTGGTGGACCATTCTTGATAAACAGGGGAGACTGTTGAGTGTGAAAAACCCAGCAGTGTCGCAGTTCTTGACACACTCAAACTGGTGTGCCTGGCACCTACTACCATAACCCACTCAAAGGCACTTAAATATTTTGCCCTGTCCATTTACCATCTGAATGGCACACACACAATCCATGTCTCAATTGTCTCAAGGCTTAAAAATACTTCTTTAACATGTCTCCTCCCCTTCATCTACAGACTGATTCAGGGTTCTACCCAAAGAATGTAAGAAAGGTGCTGCGCCACCTTGTTGACTTTACAGGGCCACTATGTTTTTTTTTGTTTGTTGCCGCTATGTAATAATGTAAGAGCAATCACCTTCCCCTCTGAAAAACGTCAAGATCAAAAATTCCATACATTTCTAATATAAATTACAAATGTGCCACGTTTTCATGTTGTGACTAGTCAAACAACACCGCAAAAAGAAAAACCCTGCGATTAACAGCTGTCAATAACCTGAGACTCAACTGAGGTAGCTGCTGTACTAGCTAGCCTGCTAGCTAGGACATTAACCACCAACATGTCATTGAGCAAGCCTAGACCCACTAGTAAACATCAACAACCAGTATTTCCAATGCAAAAGACCCTCCTCAGCTTTTTTGTAGCGGCAGGCTCATCCACTGCTATCATTGTGCCCAGCGCTGCTGCTGCTCTACCTTTGTCGGCACAGAAGGAGAATGAGCCTGCTGCTAATGTTATAGAGAATGGGTCTGGGGTTACAGTCGAGACTGAGAGGGAAAATAACCTTAGGGAAAGATGCAATTCTAGATTTACCAGGTAAATGTATCTTTTAATCGAAAATTACACTAATTGTAGACGAAGTTCAAAAATATGTGAACAATTTGTCATGAATGGTGGTGCCAAAAATTGGAATGAGGCAAATAATGATCGTATTCAACAACACAACTGCTTAGCTAATGTAGCTAGCTTGATAACTTAGCTAGGTATCTATGACTGGAGCTGTGTTTGAATACTCATACGAACTGCACTAACCGTACTAATTGTGATGTAAATTGAGTATATAGTATGCTTATTGGTCATAGTATGGATATAGTTAGTATGCAAAAAGATCCCGGATGTCGTACTACTTTCGCCAAAATACGAAGTACACAAACAGTGGACACTATTTCCTGGCTTTTAGGGCCCATAATGCTTCTTTGGAAAATGGGCGTGGCTTCACATCGTTTTCAGACTTGCGAAAATATGCAGCCGAAGTCCAACGAGAGCGGATATAAATTCATTGCTTTAATTAATTACAACAAATGTTAAGAAAATGTTGAGCAATGTAATAAAGTAATGACTTTCAAATAAGTTAACTTACACGTTATGTTGGCTGACAATTTGTTAGCTACGCTATCGTTACGAACCACATAGTATATCATTACAGAAGTATGACCCGGTATGTTAGCAAGCTATCTAGCGTTAGTTGGCTACTAATAGATCAAACTTGCCAGTATATTAACAAGGGGGAGTAAAATGGTCAGAGTGAGGTGTTCTCTCATTTGTGTTCTGAAGTAGCTAGCAAGTTAGCCAGTTAGCTTGGATGCTTGACTGCCGTTGTAAGGCCAGAACGCTCGAATCAACTCTACTCCTCGGCCAGAGCGGCTAGTGTTCGCTCTGAACGCTCCCAGAACGAAACACTCTGAAACTGACAATCTGAATTTACGAATGCCCAGAATGCACTCTGAGGGCACTATGGCACTCCAGATTGAATTTAAGAACACACCCGAAGTCGGAAAATGTCTAGCTAGTAATTTGTTATGCTAACAAGCTAGCAAGAGGTTGCATAGAAACAGCATCAACTTCCGGTAGACAGGCAAAGCGCTAGTACACTCAAATGAAAGGGTACCGTTTGTTTACAGTATACTAAAATGAACTAATAGTATGTAGTGTATATACTCATTAAGTATGTAGTATACATTGTGTTAGTATGGGTATTCGAACACAGCTTAGGTGTTCAAAAACGAAAAAAAATCTCTAAGCCCCAACCGCATCAGAACCACCTTATTAAAATAATTAGATTTTTTATTATATAAGACCATTGTTTGATCTAGATTGCAGGAAATGGCAGTTACAGGAGTTCCCCCACTCAGCAGCGCCACCTTGTTAAAACATCCTGGCGAGAACGCTGTGATTGAAGTGGATTTAACAGGTGACATTAATAAGAGATGGATTCACTTGGTTGGTCTGTCAGCAGGTGTTCCTAATGTTTTGTACACTCCGTGTATAATGCAGAAAGCTACCTAATGTATTTATTGTCGCAAAAGGGCACAAATTTCAAGTCCATTAGGGAAATGATGGTCAATCAATTATAAACGTTGTCATTCCAATGCAACAAGCCTACAGTAATACTGTAGGCACTATATGGTTTGCATTGATCGACCAGTGTGTGCGTGTGGCATGTGCGTGTGTTTGTGTGTGTACTCATGTGAATACACGTGGCGTGTACATGTATTTCCAACCACTCATTGTTCACTAGAATACATGTTTCCAGCAGATAACCCCAACAGAAAACCTGTGTGAATGATCAGCTAGGCCTGTGTTCTTGCTCCCCTGACACCCTGACCTCACTTATTATTCCTTCAGTTTCGCAAGCAATAATACAACCAAGATTACCAACATGCAGGTAATGTATTAAGGGATTCACAGACGACACAATCTACCACATAACACCCACAATCACATTCCATCTCCACACATAAGAGGCCATAGAGAGAAAGAGAGAGCGAGAACGAGAGATCCCCCCCACGTCTGAAATTGAAGAAGTGACCCTTATTTCCCATGTGAGCACTTACATCCCACATCCCCCCAAATCCCCAGTGAATACATGATCATCCCTGAGACTGCGTCTGAGATGTAAACAACCAGCAGAGGAGAGACAGGAGAGTAGAGCCGCCTCTCCTCCGGAGCTCTTTTATCAATCTGATGGGAGGTGTTATTTCTTAAGCAGGCAGCCAATATCCATGCAATCTGTCAAGTAAGGCTGGGGAGAGCTAAGGTGAGTCAGACAGCCCCCCGCCCTGATCACCCACTGTGCATAGCAATACAACGACAATATGGGCAGGGTTCCAATCCCAGAACACCAATATCATCGGGGGGGGGGGGGGATATAACTCTAATGTAGGAGAAAATAAACCATTGGGTACCTTGACATTAGATGACATTACACTACTATACATTCATTCGATTTGAGGCAATAATCCTGGATTTCTGTGTGTTAACATTTGTTTGAGATTTCACCAGCTCTACTCCTCTGTGGTAGCATTAGCACATTTCATACATACAGCTCAAACAAAACAAAACACAAATAACCCTGCTATTGTTGGATGCACCCAAACCAGGGCACATAATATCCCAAACCCGGAATTGAATCACAATGCACTGTGATTTTTCAGAAACAATATGGTGTCAATCGAAGTGCAATGGCGACACACCTCCCACTGCACTTCCCGTCACGTAGTAACTATAATTCAGAACAGCGACCTGACAAAATTTACAAAGAAATGTGAGTTATAGATCTGTCATTCTAATTGAAAGCAAGTCTAAGAAGTGGTAGATATGTTCTATATGTGCTATTTCTGTGCTTCCCGTTGTTAAGTTTAGTTTTTGAGACTTTTACCTTCGGTTTCGAACACTAGCTTCAAACAGCTGAAAATACAATATTTTGCTTATTGCTTATTAAAAATATATTTCACAGCGGTTTAGAAGGTACAATGATTCTCTATACTATACATCGCTGTTTAAACTGAAATTAGGCAAACTATTCGAATTTTAGCAACCAGGAAATGGCGGAGTGATTTCTACATATTGCACCTTTAAATCAATGCTTTCAATTTGACAATTGCAATACATTTCATACATTTTTACACTCATAACGATTCATTGATCCACTGTAGTCCGTAGCCAATAGTGTGTTTCATTGCATCAGGCAGTAACAAACTAGATGAAAGCACCTATACTTTTAAATGCAGTGGTGTAAAGTACTTAAGTAAAAATACTTTAAAGTACTACTTAAGTAGTGTTTTGGGGTATCTGCACTTTACTCTTTATATTTTTGACAACTTTTACTTTTACTTCACTACATTCCTAAAGAAAATTATGTACTTTTTACTCCATACATTTTACCTGACACCCAAAAGTACTTGTTACATTTTGAATTCTTATCAGGACAGGAAAATGGTACAATTCATGCACGTATCAAGACAACACATGGTCATCCCTTCTGCCTCTGATCTGGCAGACTCACTAAACACAAATACATCTTTTGTAATGTCTGAGTGTTGGAGTGTGCCCCTGGCTATCCATACATTTTTAAAACAAGAAAATAGTGCCGCCTGCTTTGCTTAATTGAAGGAATTTGAAATTATATTTACTTTTACTTTTGATACTTAAGTATATTTTAGCAATTACATTTACTTTGATATTTAAGTATATTTACAACCAAATAGTATTTTACTGGGTGACTTTTACTTGAATAATTTTCTATTAAGGTATCTATACTTTTACTCAAGTATGACAATTGGGTACTTTTTCCAACACTGATTAAATGTCAGATGACCTTGAACATGCTGAATAATGTTTAGAAATATAAAAGCTACATAAAAACCTTAGGGCTACAATAACTTAATTGCAGAGACTAAAGATCTATTGGGAAACCTAGTAAAACTTTTGTAAAGTAGCCTATCACAAAAAAATGTGGATTGAATATCTCTTTCAAATGACACCCACAAAGCCAAGGACAGGACAAAGTGCCCCTGTTGTTGACAGATGTTTGGCAGGCAGCAATGAGATTTGTCCTTTGTATGACAACATTCATCTAGAAAAACATTGGGGATGTTCTTCAATGGAAGCATCCTCACAGCTCCAGTACTGAAGCCTTGTAGTAGTTGGTTTACAACCAGACCCAGAGCCAGGAGGTGATGTTAGAAGCTGGGGATGCTGAGCCAAAAGTCCTGGCTTCATGGCCTGATGTTCCCACCTCCACAACCTACAGCAGAGTGCACCGCTCCGAGCAAGGACACAACGATTGTGTGTGTGTGTGTGTGTGTGTGTGTGTGTGTGTGTGTGTGTGAATCCTTCCAGAGCTGCCTGGCTGATTCATGTGTCTTTGTAAAGCAGAAAGAAGGCTGGCTAAGTTCTTAAGCAATAAGGCATGAGAACTGATTGAGTAGTAACTTTCGAATGCAAAAATGTATTTACTATTTAAAATAATGTTTTTAATGAAAAAAATGTAATATTTTATAAATATTTTGGCAACCATTTTATAAAATCAATAAGGCTCTCAAAACTGGGGATTATCTTGTGATAACTACCTCCTAACGGTTGCCAGCATATCTATACAAATATTTATGAAATCTTTTCAGTAAAAACACTATTTTAAATAAGTAAAGTTGATTTTGCATTCTGAAGTTGCTCCCCAAGCAGGCTGGTCGTTAGTAATTTTTCTCATGTTTTGACCCAGTCGTTAATTATAATCATTCTATTAATTTGATGTTGCTATGCTAAACACATCATTAGCATGTAGCTAGCCACTAGAGATTCATTGATGATGAGAGACAAGAACTTCAATAAATAAAGATTTTATATATAGGCCTACATTTCTGTTCAACAACTATTATGGACGGCGAGTCCGAGCTAACCAAGGTAGTTGATCATGTTAATAGTGACATTTCCGTTGATGGCACATGAGTGGAGGAACTGTCCAAGGTCCTGGCGCTGGTTGGTGACAGCCAATTGTTGCCTCTTTGTTGGTGGAGAATGGGACGTCCACTTACATTGTTGTCGGCTCAAATGGCACTCCAGCGCTTTCTTTTCTCCATGTTAGGGGCTGCCAATAACTCTTGAGTGAGCTCTCACACCGAATGCCACTCACATACATTATTTCCCTTGCCTCCAGGAACACATCAGATAACTTTTGCATTCTGAAGTTGCTACCCAAGCAGGCTGATCATTAGTTATTTTCTATTATTTTGACCCAGTCCTGAATTCTAATCATTCTATTCATTCGACATTGCTACAGTATGCTAAACAAATCATTGGCATGTAGCTAGCTATCAGAGATTCAATGATGATGAGAGACAAGAACTTCAATAAATAATGATTTAATAAATATCCAATAGGCCTACATAAGCTGCACTGCACTGGTTAATGAATGAATGGAATTCTGCGTGTTTATGGTTTCCATGGTGAATTATTAGTTTCATGTTCATTCTTGGGCTAGCTAAGCTACTGGCACAGGAGAGATTGCATTTATAAAATTATACATTGTTGCACAGGTCGGTGAGGCAGACAGGTAGGCTTATACAACCCCCAACTGTTACAAACCAAATAGTAGCATGAAAAATGTATGTGTAGATGCTTTTTTCCCAGAGGGAGTTGAAGTTTCGAATTTCCTGCCTGGGCTGCAGGACAGTGGAATTATAACATTAACAAGTCATGCATATCAACCAGTCGGCTTCCAGGATCAAAACAATCCGTTTTATAATGTTTGTTTTATGTGGACTTTTATTTTAGCGGTACGATGGCTTCTGCACACTGGCCTTCTTCATTGGTCAAAGAGAAGTCTGTGTACTGAAATGAAGGAAGACAGTTTCTAGGAACACATGGCATTTTCAGATGAATATTTGTGATGTGAAACTCTCCTTAGATTAGAACTCCCTTAGGAGCATTTATTGTTATCATTAGAGTGGAGGGTAAATGCACACACATGCAAACACACACACACACACACTATCGTTGTCTTTGCTCGGAGCGGTGCACTCTGCTGAGGTTGTGGATGTGGGAACATCAGGCCATGAAGCCAGGACTTCTGGCTCACACACACACACACACACACACACCGTCTTGTACAGTTAACCTTGTGGGGATATACAATTCAGTCCCATTCAAAATCCTATTTTCTCTACCCTAAACCTAACCCTAACCCGTACTCTTACTCTTACCCTAACCCTAACCTTAACCCAAAAATCTAACACACACACAGAGACACAGAGACAGAGACAGAGAGACTTTTATTTGAAGAACACAATGGCACGTTTCCAGATGTATAATTCATGACAGACATCTGCCTTTTCTCTCTTGTTCTTCCTCTTTCTGCATTCTAGTGTGTTCTGCATGCTATGATTATTCATTACACAGGCCTGTTCCATCCACATTGTTCATTATGATGAAGTGAGCTTTGTTTCTTATGCCTCTCACATGCAGCTGGGCCAGCTAAATACTGGGTGACTCACCAGTACAGGTGTGATACAGCATCACTTCACTACACTCACTCACAAATGTACCATGTCACTCTGACATATTCATATAGCTAACACAGGTCTGATATGATGGTGGCCACTGGCCAGTTTAGCCGCCATACTTTACTGCAGAACCAACCACAAACCCTCATGGACTCTTGAGACACATTAAAGACAATCATTCAAAATGTGTTTACAAAGACCATTAAGAAATCTTTTTTTCAGTGCACTTTTTCAAACACGCTCGCACACTACGTAATTTGTTAATATAATGGATTTTTGTGAGCCACTAATAATGAAAATAGACAATCCATTTGAGTGACTGTATAATTACATACTTAGTAATTAATCTACAGTGCCTTCGGAAAGTTTACAGACCCCTTGACTTTTTCCACATTTTGTTACGTTACAGCCTTATTCTAAAATGGATTAAATAAAACATTTCCCTTAGCAATACACACAATACACACAATAGCACATAATGGCAAAGTGAAAATAGTTATTTTGGCATTTTTGCAAATGTATAAAAAACTGAAATACCTTATTTCCATAAGTATTCAGACCCTTTGCTATGAGACTCGAAATTGAGCTCAGGTGCATCCTGTTTCCATTGATTATTCTTGAGATGATTCTACAACTTGATTGGAGTCCACCTGTGTTAAATTCAATTGATTGGACATGATTTAGAAAGGCACACACCTGTCTATATAAGGTACCACAGTTGACAGTGCATGTCAGAGCAAGAGTGGCTTCAGGACAAGTCTTTGAATGTCCTTGAGTGACGCAGCCAGAGCCCGGACTTGAACCTGATCGAACATCTCTGGAGAGACTTGAAAATAGCTGTGCAGTAATGCTCCCCATCCAACCTGACAGAGCTTGAGAGGATCTGCAGAGACGAATGGGAGAAACTCCCCAAATAAAGGCGTGCCAAGCTTGTAGCGTCATACCCAAGAAGACTCAAGGCTGTAATTGCTGCCAAAGGTGCTTCAACAAAGTACTGAATAAAGGGTCTGAATACTTATGTAAATGTGATTATTTCAGTTGTTGTTATTGTCATACATTTGCAAAAGTTTTGAAAAAATTGTGTCTGCTTTGTAATTATGTGGTATTGTGTGTAGATTGATGAGTGGAAAAAAAACTCTTGAATCAATTTTAAAATACGGCTGTAACCTAACAAAATGTGGAAAGGGGTCTGAATACTTTCCAAATACACTGTAGATAGCAACAGAACTTGCCATGTACATTATAGCAACACTTAAACTATGTACTGTCAACCCTCAAAACCTCACATTCAGACAGTGGATGCAAGGTAATGGTGCATTACAATGTATTCAGTATATACACAAATTATATATTCATATTAATACTGTAGTGTCCGGCAGGATATACAGTACAATACAATTCATCCTCCCCAGGAAGAAGGTATGAGAAATACAGTAATAAGTGGAAGGGCCAGAGTTCAGGACATGTTGTACGTTAATCTGTATTCTCCTCAGACAGCCAGTCAGCCAGACCCCTGGCCCCAGGACCTGCTCTGCTCTGGGGGTCACATGGATCACAGGATGGGTGCTGCATAGCAAACTCAGGCCCTGCCACCTGCAAAAGAGGGGAACAGTGCTGTTCTCTTATCAGTAGGAGAAACAGTCCCAATATGAGAGTTTAGCTATAATATCTCTTCTCCTCTAACTTCAATATGCTCAGCTGAGCAGCTATTTTTTTTTAGCTATGGGTACAGTAGTCAGTGACATGGAATAGAGAATGCATGAGGCTGAACTGATTGCTGCACAGTAACCATGTAATGGTAAATTGATCAAAATGGGGGCTGAATAAGTAGAAACTAGTCTGGGGTCAAAACCAGGGAAAATCTTTCAAATACTGTATTTTGAGTGTTTGCTTGAGCCCATTGGTTCCATTTCACCAGGCAAGTTCAAATACTGTTTAAACCCAGGTCTGGTTTACGAGGTGTTTATGCAGCCCTGTTGGTGGCAGGTAGGCAGCAACAGTGGAGGATAGGATAGTGTAAACTCCCCGCTGACACCATTAGCCTGGACGACACAGAGTCATTTAGTCTGTTTGCGGCTCTGCCTTGGGTGGCCACCAACCCATAAATTACCTGTCATCAAACATATATTTTCCATGAGAGGCTTAGAGATGGCCCAGTGTTGAAGTTGGCCTATTGACTGGTTGGAACTAGCCCATCTCCCTCCCTCATCATATTGCAATTTATAGAACACCCGTTTACCTGACCTCTACCTCCTCTCCCTGGGTGTCCTCTCCGCTGCACTGTATTGCTTCCACACTATTTATTTACTATCTTACAACATAATCTTGTAGGTGCACTGAATGTTTAATCAAATTTAGCATATTTTACTGTTTGCTTTCCATTGAATAATTTATATCACAAGAATAAATGAAGATGTAGAGGCATTCAAATAACTTCTGAGATAAAAGAAAATGTATTTAAAAAGGATCGCAGAAATTAAAGAGGAGGAGAGGGACCCCGCGGGACATGCTTAGCATATAAATAGATGGGAAAAGATGAAACTTCAGCAAAAGTTATTGGCCCAATTATTTAGCTCCATTCTTTGGGGTTTTAGTGCGTAGCAGTATTTATTGAAGTAATCAGACCTTTTATTACTGACACAACCAGTCCGTCACATTTTAAACTAGCCTGGTGACGTATTATTTTTATTTTCTCTAATGAAATAATGATTAGAAGATTGGAGGAGACTGGCAAAGTGGATTTATTGGGTGTTGAGTGATACACGCACCCCATGCTGCAGCCCCTGCAGCTCTGTAGCTGAGACTAGAAGACGATTCTAAACATCATCACCATCCCCCTTATAGGCCATTTGAAGGAGAGAGACCCTGTCCCTCCGAGCACCAATCACTCTTCAGATGTAATGTAGTGTGTGGTGGTGGAAACACTCAGAGGACAAACCTCATTGCTGCCACCGACCTGTCAGCAACAAGGGCGCTGTATCCTCTCATTGGCTGGCCACGTATCATTTGAATTCCAGGGAAGAGACAGCAGGGAACAGTAGGGCACACAGGTTATTCCAGATAATGGTAATACTGTACCTTCGCCCTCCCTGTGAAGGTGAACATTCCTCTTTCCCTGGATGGGACACGGACCAGGACCAGGACTGGACAAACACACACCTTGGCTGCATCATTATGCGAGGGACGGGTGGCGACTGAAAAAGCACAACAACAACAGCCAGGGGCTGATGGATGACTCCTGGCATGGGAAGGGGGATCGAAGGGATTGATCCGAGGCCCCCGTATATCCACCAGCGTTTTTACCCTCTGTCAAACAGGTGCTGAGGGGAGATGGATGCTGTCTGCTCAGGCAGTGGATTAATGGCGGTCTGATACTGAGATGGGTCCCACCACCCCACCCTACCCCCAACCCCAACCCAGCAGAGAGGTAGGTTCCTTCAGGCTGGGTTGGAGCGGTATTGACAGGGGCTCAAGGCACCAGGAGATGGGAGACTGGAGGTTCCACTGTCTAATATCCCCCACAACCCCCAACTCCCACACCCTGCAGGAGAGAGTATGGATGGAGGGAAGGAGGGACTAGGGCCACCACATCTAGCCAGACATAAATATTGATTGTTAGAGGGCTTGGCCTCTCTCTCTCTCCACTAGATTATTTGCTCTTTGCGTTGGACGAACGGTCACTGTAATAAATGCGTATGTGTTCCTGGTTGACGGTCACTTATCTCCAACACAGAGCATATAAATTGCCAATTGCTCTCCGGTAATGACGAAAATATAACCTCCCGTGCAATTACCAGTGACTTAGCTACTGTGCTCCAAATGAAATATGTGCCATGCAATTACAATTCATGTTGTCTGTGCACGCATGGTGATGCATTCAGTAAACAGAGATTCCATTGGTGTAATTGAGGAGGAAAGAAAACATGTTACATCTATTTCAACATCAACCCAACTCCTTAGCACGACAAAATGAAACAGGATTATATCGACATCCATAACATGAACCCATTTTGTGAGCCACACACGGTAGGCTAGCATGTTTTAAATGATGGTGTGATGACCACGTTAGCTAGTGAGGAAAGAACATACAGTTGAAGTCGGAAGTTTACATACACCTTAGTCAAATACATTTAAACTCAGTTTTTCACAATTCCTGAAATTTAATCCTAGTAATAATTCCCTGTCTTAGGTCAGTTAGGATCACCACTTTATTTTAAGAATGTGAAATGTCAGAATAATAGCAGAGAATTATTTATTTCAGCTTTTATTTCTTTCATCACATTCCCAGTGGGTTAGGAGTTTACATACACTCAATTAGTATTTGGTTGCATTGCCTTTACATTGTTTATTAACTTGGGTCAAATGTTTCGGGTAGCCTTCCACAAGCTTCCCACAATAAGTTGGGTAAATTTTGGCCCATTCCTCCTGACAGAGCTGGTGTAACTGAGTCAGATTTTTAGGCCTCCTTGCTTGCACATGCTTTTTCAGTTCTGCCCTCAGATTTTCTATACGTTTGAGGTAAGGGCTTTATGATGGCCACTCCAATACCTTGACTTTGTTGTCCTTAAGCCATAACTTTGGAAGTATGCTTGGAGTCATTGTCCATTTGGAAAACCCATTTGCGACCAAGCTTTAACTTCCTGACTGATGTGTTGAAATGTTGCTTCAATATATCCACATCATTTTCCATCCTCATGATGCCATCATCAGACCAGAGGACATTTCTCCAAAAAGTACGATCTTTGTCTCCATGTGCAGTTGCAACCCGTAATCGGGCTTTTTTATGGCGGTTTTGGAGCAGTGGCTCCTTCCTTGCTGAGCGGCCTTTCAGGTTATGTTGATATAGGACTCGTTTTACTGTGGATAGAGATACTTGTGTACCTGTTTCCTCTAGCATCTTCACAAGGTCCTTTGCTGTTGTTCTGGGATTGATTTGCACTTTTCGTGCCAAAGTTCGTTCATCTCTGGGAGACAGAATGCGTCTCCTTCCTGAGCGGAATGACAGCTGCGTGGTCCCATGGTGTTTTTACTTGCATACTATTGTTTGTACAGATGAACCTGCTACCTGCAGGCATTTGGAAATTGCTCCCAAGGATGAACCAGACTTGTGGAGGTCTACAAATATTTTTCAGAGGTCTTGGCTGATTTCTTTGGATTTTTCCATGATGTCAAGCAAAGAGGCACTGAGTTTGAAGGTAGGCCTTGAAATACATCCACAGCTACACCTCCAATTGACTCAAATGATGTCAATTAGCCTATCAGAAGCTCCTAAAGCCATGACATAATTTTCTGGAATTTTCCAAGCGGTCTAAAGGCACAGTTAACTTAGTTTATGTAAACTTCTGACCCACTGGAATTGTGATACAGTGAATTATAAGTGAAATAATCTGTCTGTAAACAATTGTTGGAAAAATGACTTGTGTCATGCAAAAAGTAGATGTCCTAACCGACTTGCCAAAACTATAGTTTGTTAACAAGAAATTTGTGGAGTGGTTGAAAAACGAGATTTAATGACTCCAACCTAAGTGTATGTAATCTTTCGACTTCAACTGTATACACAAGGGATCGATACACAAAGGATCAGTAGTTTTAAAATAGTATAATCATATGTGTGTATGTGTGCGTGTGTGTGAGAGATTCATTGGAAATTATTGTAATTCAAATGGCAAAAGTGGAAAAAATTGTAATCTTCTCTGAATGTCTTCTCAGACATTGGCCCATTCTATAGCATTACAGTTAAATTAACTAGTTAAATTAATTAGTTAAATTAACTCAAACTATATGAGATCTAATGATGAACAGACACAACTTGATTGGTATATGTAGGACACATTGAAGGTCACTGTCCAAGAACAAGAACTCTACTTGTGTGCAAAAATGTTATGGATTCCTTTCAGGTTTAGGCATGTTGTGTGAAGTGAGAGCAGGACTTCAGTATGCTGTTAGTGTTCTCTCGCTCTCTCTTGACCCTTTCTCATTTTCTCTCTCTCTGTCTCTCTCTCAACCTCTCTCTCTCTCTCCCTCTCTCTCTCTCCCCACATCACCCACAATTTCTCAACGCTGCCTGAAAAAATTGCTACGGCTGGTTTTCACAAAATGCCCAGTAAGACAACAGGGTGTGCTCTCTCAGATTAATGAGTACTTAAATGCAAGCGGACAGCAACGGAATTAACAAGAGCCCTCAAATTCCCCCCACCTCTTGTTTTCAAAGATCCTCCTCGGCTGATATCTAATTAAAAAACTGCACCATGAAATGTGCACTTCACACTTTTCTCCTCACTCTCTCATCATGGACGAGACAAGGGAATAATAGCCTTCTGCAGTCTGCTGATGACTTACCCTTGGAGGCAGGTCAAGAACCTTGTAGGGATTTCAGACTCCTCTGAGTGAAGGGTGTAGAAGGCGTGATTGTTCATTTATAACCGAAACCTCTATAAAAAGGTATGAGAAGAGGACACCGGTGTCTAATCGAGCCAGGCTCAATATTATAAAGTATGGGTCAGTAGATAGAGCAAAGATAGTTAGTGTTATGTTTGTTCCTTTATGAATTACAAACCAGGGCATAGGTTGAACTACTTTTAATAATGAAATACTTCAGCTAGCAATACCGCATTGTGTAGCCATGCAAGGCAAACTATCGACAACCCCTGTGTGTATGGCGCATTGCCTTATGTGTAACATAGTCTTAATGTTATTTCACATAACAACACAGCGGGTAGCATAGCATACCTTGTTACTCAAACAAAACATTTCACTGCACCTATCCGGTATGTGACAATAAAAAATATATTATATATATTTTTTTTACTTCACTTATCAGGGATACCCAGCAGCACAAATGTCATAAAATACAGACCACACCACCCGGAGGAGGGTTTGAACACCAGGACTCTTAATAACTCCTAGAGGTTCAATTAGTAGTGACCAGTTGGGAACCACAGAAACCATGAAACACAAACAAAAAGGATGAACATTTATTTTGGACGGAATAGGTTGATTAATGTGTAGCACAAATGCAGGCCATCCACTAAATGGATTAGGGTGGAAATCAATTCCACAAAAAGGGAAAAATGTTCTTTCTCCTGTTTTAGGGGGTGGGGAAACTCGGGCAGCCTGCCCACTCCACTACTTGTTTTATTCCGGTTCTGTCCACTCTTCCGAGTGGGCCTGAGGCACAAAGAAACAGGGAACAGTAAATATGTCTCAACTGTTAGACTCAATATTTACAAGAGGGAGAAATTATTTCTTCATGATAACCGCCTATTTTAACAATAATAGTCCATTCTCCAAATATAAATAGTTATACAAACAACTTTAAAAACACTTGTCCATCCTTTGAAAGCACTTGTCCATTCTTAAAAAACATAGCAAGTATGTGGTATGTTAAAAATGAGTTACAGTTGAAGTCGGAAGTTTACATACACTTATGTTGGAGTCATTAAAATTTGTTTTTCAACCACTCCACAAATGTCTTGTTAAAGCCTCACTGGGGTAGGGGGCAGCATTCGGAATTTTAGATGAAAAGCGTGCCCAAAGTAAACTGCCTGCTACTCAGGCCCAGACGCTAAGATATGAATATAAATGGTAGATTTGGATAGAAAACACTCTGAAGCTTCCAAAACTGTTAAAATAATGTATGTGAGTATAACAGAACTTATATGGCAGGCGAAAACAAAAGGAAAAGTCATCTAGGAAGTGCTATTATTTTGAAATGGCTGTTTTTCCAATGAAAGCCTATACACCATACAAAGACTTATGGCCCAGTTCACGATCCCAATGACTTCCATGTGGCCAGTCTTTAGGCATTGTTTCAGGCTTTTACTCTGAAAAATTAGGGAGAAACACCACTTTCAATGAGAGGCCAGTGGAAATTTCCAGACATGAGTCCTGCGTGTGACCGGGAGCGTGCCTTTCTTGTTTTTCATTTTCTATTGATGAAGCTATTGTCCGGTTGAAATATGATTGATTATTTATGACAAAAACAACCTGAGGATTGACTATAAACATCGTTTGACATGTTTCTACAAACTTTTATGGTACTTTTTAGATTTTTGTCTGCCTGCTGTGACCGCGCTTTGTTCCAATGGATTACTGAACAAATCGCAACAAGAAAACAGAGGTTTTCTGAATATAAAGAGGGACTTTATCAAACAAACTAACATTTATTGTGTAACATGGAGTCTTGGGAGTGCAACCATATGAAGATCATCAAATGTAAGTGATACATTTTGTCGCTATTTCTGACTTTTGTTACTCCTCTACTTGGCTGGTTACTGTTTGTAATGATTTGTCTGCTGAGCGCTGTTCTCAGATAATCATATGGTTTGCTTTCACCGTAAAGTATTTTTGAGATCTGACACCGTGGTTGGATTAACAAGAAGTTCATCTTTAAACCGATGTATAACACTTGTATGTTTTATACATTTTTATAATGAGTATTTCTGTTTTTGAATTTGGCGCTCTGAAATTTCCCTGGATGTTGGCCAGGTGGGACGGTAGCGTCCCACACCCCCTAGAGAAGTTATTAACAAACTATAGTTTTGGCAAGTCGGATAGGACATCTACTTTTTGCATGACACAAGTAATTTTTCCAACAATTGTTTACAGACAGATTATTTCACTTATAATTCACTGTATCGCAATTCCAGTGGGTCAGAAGTTTACATACACTAAGTTGACTGTGCCTTTAAACAGCTTGGAAAATTCCAGAAAATGATGTCATGGCTTTAGAAGCTTCTGATAGGCTAATTGACATAATTTGAGTCAATTGGAGGTGTACCTGTGGATGTATTTCAAGGCCTACCTTCAAACTCAGTGCCTCTTTGCTTGACATCATGGAAAAATCAAAAGAAATCAGCCAAGACCTCAGAAAAAATATGTAGACCTTCACAAGTCTGGTTCATCCTTGGAAGCAATTTCCAAATGCCTGCAGGTACCACATTCATCTGTACAAACAATAGTAGGCAAGTATAAACACCATGGGACCACGCAACCGTCATACCGCTCAGGAAGGAGACGCCTTCTGTCTCCTGGAGATGAACGTACTTTGGTACAAAAGGGTCAAAATCAATCCCAGAACAACAGCAAATGACCTTGTGAAGATGCTGGAGGAAACAGGTACAAAGGTATCTATATCTACAGTTAAACGAGTCCAATATCGACATAACCTGAAAGGCCACTCAGCAAGGAAGAAGCCCCTGCTCCAAAACCGTCATAAAAAAGCCAGACTACGGTTTGCAACTGCACATGGGGACAAAGATCGTACTTTGTGTAGAAATGTCCTCTGGTCTGATGAAACAAAAATAGAACAGTTTGGCCATAATGACCATCATTATGTTTGGAGGAAAAGGGGGAGGCTTGCAAGCCAAAGAACACCATCCCAACCGTGAAGCACGGGAGTGCAGAAAATTTGAGGGCAGAACTGAAAAAGCGTGTGCGAGCAAGAAGGCCTACAAACCTGACTCAGTTACACCTGCTCTGTTAGGAGGAATGGGCCAAAATTCACCCAACTTATTGTGGGAAGCTTGTGGAAGGCTACCCGAAACATTTGACCCAGGTTAAACAATTTAAAGGCAACGCTACCAAATACTAATTGAGTGTATGTAAACTTCTGTCCCACTGGGAATGTGACGAAAGAAATAAAAGCTGAAATAAATCATTCTCTCTACTATTATTCTGACATTTCACATTCTTATAATAAAGTGGCCTAACTGACCTAAGACAGGGAATTTTTACTAGGATTAAATGTCAGGAATTGTGAAAAACTGAGTTTAAATGTATTTGGCTAAGATGTATTTAAACCTCCGACTTCAACTGTACATTAAAAAGCCAGCAATCTTGGTCCTTAAAAAAAATTCAGTAACATAATTTAAAACGTTTCACTTACCTGTGTATTTTGAGTGCCTGTCTCAGTTTTTCCAGTGGTCCGTCTGATGCGCTGTTGAAGCTCCACAGTAGTCCCACCCCCTTTTCCAGCTCCAGTGTTGTTTACCTGAGGTCAATCCTCATCTCCGTCCCAAGCCATCCTGCCACGCATCACTTTCATAGCCTTTAAATACACACCTCAATCTTGTAAAGCACCAATGGGGATGTATATTCAATACTTGCATTCTCACAAGGGAGACAACATTCTCTCGAGTGGTTGAGAATTCCTGGGAGGTGGTGTGCTTTTGTATTCCCTCCTGTCGTGTCTTTGGCTATGCCGGATTAAGTGATATGACATGCTAACTTATAAAATTATTTCTCTGTAATTGATATTACCTGATTAAGCTAATCATGTAAATGTAATTAACTAGAAAGTCGGGGCACCACAGAAGAACGTTTATAGAGCTGTTATCCTCTGAATAAACTCTTAAAATACTTAGTAATATTTTACATCGATAGCAGTCAATCTTAACCCGTATGTTGTTTCAGTCTCATCATGAAAGTTGTAATTCTTGGTTATCTGCACGAACCCAGTCTTTACTAAAATCATCCATACATCAATTGTCTTAAAATCATTTATTTACTACACTAAGTAATTAACAGAAAACATACAAACAGTAATTATCGTCACACAGGATTGGTAGGGGAATGTGCCCTACTGGCTAACAAGCATGTCTGGTCTGTTAGACAATGGGTCATAAAACGGTAAGCTGAGAAGTTACACAGAGTTCATTAATATTAACAATTGACAATTGAAGGCTCACTCATTCGGGAACAATTGCAATATCAATATATATTTACGCTCATGTGTCGTCGGGATTCTTGTTGGAGAGTTTTGTTCTGATGGAGAGTTTGTCAGCGTTCTCTCTCTCTCTCTCTCGGTTAGAATGGATCTGTCAGAGCGACATTCATGAATGTCGTCATAGAATGGATGTGGTTGGTCTTCGCGTTCGATGATATAATTTACTTAGCTGCAGACTAATAATTAATATCAAAGACTTGTTCTTATTCTGTCGATATCGATAGTCTAAAAGTTAACCACGTGGTATGGTTCACTTTCAGTAGAATACTTGGCTGGTCAAACCTCTGGGCCAAACTCACGATGGAGTGGAGGCCTGGTCTGTAGAAATGTAAATCAGGGGGTCTTTTATAGTACCCAGAGAACAGGCTTGTCAAATGACGCCTGGTCCTGTATGTGTCCCTGGGGCGTGCCTATGACTGAGCTAGACTTGGTTACAGAAATATAATTCTATCACATTAACATCAGTACATAGCATCTCAATGTATTACAAATAGCTTTATCCTTAATAATACATTGTATACACCCATGTGGATTCAGTCTCATCGCTGAGGCTATCATGTAGACTGTTTTAGGGTAATATGGCTATGTTGTCTCTTCTGAGTATCACAAAATTGTACCAAGCGGATCAGTTCGTAGCTGGAGTCTTCATCAATCTTCCATATCTTCTCCAGAACACACATGTCGCTAGGTGCTCCAATTCTATGAGTTGGAAGAATTTCCTTTGTCTCTCTATGAAACATGTTGTAGTAGATTCTCCTCTTGGAATTTTTACAACCCTGGGTTGGGGGGGAAGGTAGGTTGGGTGATGGTACAAAGGGGAGGGGGTCAACTGTCCTTCCTGTACCCAAAGAGGCCAACGTCATGACATACCCCCCCTGGTGGTTTGGATCTTGTTTATCCTGCAAGTTACAAATCAACATAAAATCATGACCACATGATGTCCCATTGGTAGATCATCGTTGCAGTCCTCTCTGGTGGTTGAACTTGGTAGGCTCTCTGAAAGCGGAGCCGTCCACCACAAGGATGGGCAGTTGATGTCCGGTTGGTGGTCGCCGTTGCGGTCTCCTCTAGTGGTGTACCTTGGTAGGTTCCCTGGAAGCTGCAAAGTACCCCAGGGAGGGCCAGGGGATGTCCTGGTTGTTGATCGCCGTTGCAGTCCCCCCCTCTGGTGGTTTACCTTGGTAGTCTCTCTGACAGCGGCATGCCGCCCCAAGGATAGGTTGTGGGTGTCCGGATTTGGGGTCGCCGTTCCGGACCCGTCGTCCAGACTGGAAGATCTGGGCAGTAACTTAGGCAGATGTTAACAACGCACACACACTCATGAAATATATATGATTACATTCATTCCCCAATGAGCGGCGTTGTGGCACTAAGGGATGGTTGTATGGGGACTTTGTTTATGGCTCTATCACTTCCTATGCATCAAAGGAACTGAACCGAAAAGGAATGAAAGCATAAAAAAAAATAAAAAAAAAATATATATATATATATATATATATATATAGTTCTCACACAAAAAAAAAATCATCTAATTGGACTGTATTCTATATACGTCCAATGTTCTGGCAAAATGATTATCATGGCATTGTCTCTAATGCCATATCTAGGGTTTTTCCTACTTGGTGTGTTGCTTAGGCGCTATCCTAAGTTGATAACTATATGATAAGTCTACAGCTGTAATGCACTAGTTTTGGGCAGTCTACAGGGATGACCTATGGACTTCTGGGAAGAAAACTGGTGAGTGCTGTAGAGTCAAAGGCCTAGAAGTAAATGTTCAACTTTACTAAGGCTGGTATATTGCTTGGGCCCTTAAGTGGTCCTAGCATAAATCCTAATTGGATGTTCCGTTGTGCATGTGCGCTTATGCTTACACAAGCGCGCATGTCAAGGGAAGAAAACCAAGTATCCGGGCAGATTACAACTTGTTCAGAATGAGTCTGACGTAGTCAGGTAATTTTCAGGTCAATGCCTGGAGGTCAGTCAGAATTGGTGTCAAGGGAGTCTGTAGTAGTTTTCTACAAGTCACGGTGTCTTCCACTATTGTAGTGGCGTTAGGTATGAAGTCTATTTCATAGCTATGTTATCCACGGAGGAGCTAACCTCACGACGGAAGTACTCTTTAAGTATTGGACCAGTCATACGTGGTGTGATCATGGTTCATGACTTCTAATAATTTTCCTCCTGAATGGAGGGTCGTATTTATTAGTGACATGTGTGTTAACCATTGGAAGAGTGCACTGGAGATTCCCCTCCACGTGTTGCACTCTGAGTGACTCCTATGTCGCTGTTGTCAATGGTAATTTGATTGGTTAAATCTCTAACCTTCTTACTGATTGTAGCTGGACTGACTGTTGCTAGTATTGGTACTGGTACTCAAGGGGACCAGTTATCCTACCGATTTATTCTGAAATATTATCTACCGGAACACATGATTGGAGCATTTTACTAGTTGTTTTGTAGTTGAACCTACACATGGCAAAGAATGATTATTGATGCCATTTGTTTTGGAGGTGGACAAGTCCACTGGACTTCCTTTACGACCAGTGTGGTACACTTCATTACTATCTTAGATGTGTTCTAAGATAATCCCCGTCTAGGGGCCTGTCTGCTCCTCACTGTTCTCATAGGAGAGTTTACAACTAGATTTGATTTATGCTCTGGCGGCCTCGTACGGTGTTGTCCGTAGTCTTGACCCCCCCCACCGGCCTCGATGAGGCTCATCATGGGTCTGGGCTACTATTCCCCCCCTTTGTGCCTCGGGACCCCCCCACCAGCGGGTGGTGTTGGTGTCCGATGCGCAAACAAGAAGATTGGACCCTACGTACGAGTTTTCAGCGGCCGCGTTGTTATGAGAATGGCTGTAACCTTTCAACCAAATCTCCTGGTGTTTGTGCTTCAAAACGCTCAGTGGCTGTCGAGGCATGTCAGTCCCCACCGCGTCCGCGTGTGGCAACCTCTTCATTACCTGCGAACTGAGACGAGGATATCGGTCTGTGATATTGCAAAGTGTTTCACCAGTGGGAGTCATCGGGTCAGTTGCTGGACTGACGCCATTAGTGTCATTGTAAGGGGTGACAGTCCCCAACAAAGCGGAAGGTGTATCATCGGAAGCAGAGTATACTCTGCGCATCGATGTTTTTCTTGCTGGGACGGCCGCAGTGCTTGCGGAAGTGTCCAAAGGGCAAGAGAAGTGCATATCAACTATCGTATTGCACGACTGCAAGGAGGAGGGAAGTTGCTTATTCACAGAGACAGCTGGCTCGAAATCATGAAAAGAATGGACAATCAGGTTGGCTGATGGAATGTGTCGAGATATCGTAATATCTCCATGGATCGGATTTTGTACCAAGAGGTTTCTAAACGTCTTTTTCCCAAGGGGTGCTTTCGACAGATACCCCTCGTGAAGGACTGCGTTGCAGCTAGCGTTAGGGGAAGACAGTGTGGTCAGTGGAGAAGGCACTGTGGCATGTGACCATACCTGGTTGGTTTTCCAATCCATCAATGGGAGTAACCGATCCATCAAGTCTGCTCCAAGTAGGAGGGTTACAGTTTCGAGGCTGGTAACATACACAGGGTGAACGAGCGATACGTCCTGGAAGTGTAGTTTCAGCATGGCTCTCAATGTGAGAGGCGAGGTAGTCTGAGTGACCCCTCGAAGTTTAGTGTCGCATCGTTCCACTTTTAACCAACGTTTAGTTGGCTTCAAAGCCCTTTTGAGATCATCAAACAATGTTTGAGAGATGAGTGATATTGTCGCACCCGAATCAATTAGCGCATGACAAGCTAAGCAGTCCTCCAGGACTGTTTCCAGGTATGGCCGTTTAGATTCGTGGTTAGTGGACATATTCCCCACAAAGTGGAGTGGTCGTTCGCAACGACGTGATGTGCCATGTCTGTTCAAGGTGGAAGCAGATTGACTTTTCCGATTTTGAGTGGGCTTGGCTTTAACGAAGCGTTTGACCTTTTTCTTCGCAACTTTTGTATCAGAGTCTATAGACAAAGCCCGGGGGCTTGTTTCTTGATCAAGCGGGCCCTGGATAGGGTCTTGAATGAGAGCGGGAGAAATTTGAACTTTAACGTCCTTGCTATGGGTGTTAATTCCTGCGGACCTGGTGTCCGGTAATTCCCCGTCTAGTCCTTGTGACTTATCTTTTACCCTTTTCTCAAATTGTTCTCGCTTAAGTTCTTCCCGTAGTGGGACTTCTGGAGAACATTGGTCTACGTTTTGATCGTCCTTCAACCCTTTGTTACTCTTGTGCTCTGACACTTTTTGTGGGTTGGGTGCAGGAACGCAGCGAACGGGTCGATTGTAGCGGTAGTCATGTTGATGGCTACGTACTTTACAGTTATTTCGACCGCGGAGGTTATTGGAATCATGGTGTCGTGGTAGAAACTGTTGTTGTGCGTCATCTCTCGACGCTCCAATACCTGATAATGCACCCTCTAACTGGAGTGAGTGCTCCTGGTTAAACTTCAAAACCGAGTGGTCAGGGCTCTTAGCGTTGTGAACTTTTGATGCCTCAAAAGCTGTGCTTGCAAGCTCTCTGAGTTGTAAGATAGGCAAGCCAACGTGGGCGGCAGGGCCCAAGTAGGTAATGAAGGTGGGATACATGTTCGACAGAAACATTTGTTTGAATGGTAAAAGCTCTTCCATTCCTGTTTCTGTGAGTAGGCCAAAGTAAGCTGAACGAAGCCTATGATAGTAAGCTTGTGGGTGTTCGTTCCGAGCTTGTTTGACGGTGTTAGCCAGTGAGCTATCGTGTTTGCGAGTCGCAGAACCACTGAATTCTAATTTCAAAGCTGTGGCAAGTTTAGTGTAGTCATTTAGCACGTGTTGCTGTTGTAGACGAATGAACCTTGTCACGTGTCTATTTGACATTCGCTTCAACAGGTAAACCCTGTCAGAACCCGTAGCGTTTGGGTAGCCATCCAACGCGTCCTCTATGTCAGCTAGGAACGTCTCAGTATCGTTTGGCTGACCTGGAACGGGGTCAAAGGTGGGGAATTTCTTGACGAGTTTGTCAAGGTATTCCGCGCCAAGCGGGCGGAGAGGGTTGGCTTCATCCTGTGGAGAGATTGGGGCCGAAAGGCCAAGAGAGGAAGCCAAGCCTTGTTGTTGTTGGCCAAGAGGCGCCATATAACTCGGTGCCGAAGGGCAAAGAGGAGAAGACTGAGGGACACATGAGGGAGGCAATGTCTGAAACCTATTGTCTTCACTCCTGTGAGTACAGGGCTCCGGTTGCTTGGATGGGAAGTCGCGCTGTAGAGCGTGACCATTCTGGATTTCCTCCAGATGGTACCTAAGGGTGGAATTCTGCTGCATTGCAGAGTCCACTTGAGCGCTTAGAGTACTGATTTTGGACACGTGAGTGTCACACCTGCTCCTTTCGGTCTCAAACTTATCTGTCATGGTTTGCAGATAGAGGTCTTGAGTACGGAGCGAGAGATTCAGTGATGAGATTTCCTCTGCTTGCTTAGAAATCAATATTTCCAACCTCATCACCTGAGTTCTCTCATCATTCATTTGGTCAGCGACTTCAATAAGTTCTGCTGATTTATCATCCAACTTTGTCATTGTGTTCATTAACTGATCGTCTTTGGTCTGCAGCGCTTTGAGGAGCACCGTGTTATTTTGAGTAACATTCAACAAAACAGCATGCATGTTGTCAAGTTGAGCGCTCCTGTTTATAGATAACTCTTCAGATTTATCTAGTTTGGCGTGGACATCATCGTATTTAGTTTTGGCTAAATCGAGTTGTTCCTGTAGCCTATGATTTTGTTCCTGTAGAAAACGATTTTGTTGAAGAGCTTGTGCTTGTTCATCGTCATACGTTTTTGCAATTACATTTAATTGTTCAGTTTTCGAACGCAGTTCCATAGCTAGCAGAATTTTTCCCTTGTCTGCCTTGGTCATTGGTTTCCCGGTTCTCTCCCCCTGTCCCTTTATGTCTACCATTACCTGCTCGTGCTTCAGCTGTGCACTGCGGTATTGGACAGATGGCAATCTCGGATGGCAAGACATCAGAGCTAGACTGGAGAGAACCTTTACGAGGCCTGCGCCCGATGGTTGATTTTGGAAAACATTGTTGTCTGCTTTTCCACTAATGACATAATTAGGGTTGTTATCGCTGCTGAGGTCAGAGATCAATCCATTTACGGGTGGAGGTTCACTAATTAGCGGGCGAGTGGGGACCACCCCCTCTGATAGCTTGCACATTATTAGAACATTTGAAAGGAAAAATGTTTTTCCTAATTTTCCAAAATTTGGTTTTGGAACGTGGGGAGCTGCAAAGACGATTTTAATCTATTTATAGACGTTAATGAACCATCAGTACTGTACAGTACTGTGGAAGTTGGGCGTGAATGAATTTGCAAAAGCAAATTGAATTAATCAATGCCAATGATTAGTCCTACCTGGGTAGGCTGTCTGGGTATTAAACTTGAATTACCTGAGAGTTTGCTTCATCCAGGTTAATATGCAAAGTTTAAGTTGTCTCATTTAATTGGAAGAACCTAGAAAGGTATGTTCGACAATTTAACTTATTAAATTGAATGAGACGATTGGTTCCTACAATCTCCATTGATTGGATATCATAAGTGTAAACCGTAGGTCAAATGTTGGGACCCTTCACCACTAGGGTACGCTCCTACCTGGGCTGAGCGTCAGTAAAGGGGTTTTACTGACTGTGCCTTGCTACAGCAGATTTTACTGATTAATCTATTTATGATATATCAAACCTGTATAGGCTATCTGGGAATTAACTTTGAATTACCTGAGAGGTTGCTTCATCAAGGTTAATATGCAAAGTTTAAGTTGTCTCATTCAGTTGGAAGAACCTAGAAAGGTATGTTCGACAATTTAACTAAATAAATTGAATGAGGCAATGATACCCAAGCAATTCAGATTGCGGAGTTATCATAACAGTAATGTAGTTTAAATGTTTAGGGTACATTCACCACTATACTTTCCCTTAAGGCCGAAGCCACATGGGATTCACTCCCGTCAGTAATGGGTTTTACTGAAGGTGCCTTGCTAAAGCAGATTTTACTGATTAATCTATTTAGGATATATCAAACCTGTATAGGCAATCTGGGAATTAACTTTGAATTACCTGAGAGGTCGCTTCATCAAGGTTAATATGCAAAGTTTAAGTTGTCTCATTCAGTTGGAAGAACCTAGAAAGGTATGTTCGACAATTTAACTAAATAAATTGAATGAGGCAATGATACCCAAGCAATTCAGATTGCGGAGTTATCCTAACAGTAATGTAGTTTAAATGTTTAGGGTACATTCACCACTATACTTTCCCTTAAGGCCGAAGCCACATGGGATTCACTCCCGTCAGTAATGGGTTTTACTGAATGTGCCTTGCTAAAGCAGATTTTACTGATTAATCTATTTATGATATATCAAACCTGTATAGGCTATCTGGGAATTAACTTTCAATTAACCTGAGAACCTTGCTTCATCTAAGTTAAGTTTGGAAAAAGTTAATCATGTCTCATTATGGACGCCCAATCAATTTTGGATATTTTTTAAAAAGATCCACTTGAAAAGGTAAATCTGGCAATTTCACTTGTTAGTTAAATTGAATGAGACGTCATATCCCGTGCTCCACGTTTGAATTTCCCCTAGAGATGTGCTGGCAATTCTTCACCACCAGGGTGCAGAATGATGAAATTTAAACGGAAGTACAAAGGTCGGACTTCCGTCGCGCTACGGAGGAATTTTAAACGTGGTACGGAGAGAGGAAATGTTCCCTCTCTGTTAGCTTGCCCGTAATGCTAAGCTATTGCTACTTGGTTCAGAAGTATCCTTCCAAGCACCAAAATAGGATCCTTTCACTTATGGAAAGGGTGGGTTTTCTAGTGACGTCTCACCTTAACCCCATTCAGCATATTCTGCTAGCGTTTCTGCTGACCGGAGCGACACGGTACTAAAATACAGATACGCATACGGTCTGCCCACACTGTCCTAGTGCTGTAGGCAAATTATTCGGCTCGGTTACCGGACAGTTAACTTCTAAATTCTAACCTTACTCTAGAAGTTAATATTTACCGACTGAAATAGTACCGTTTGGCCTAACGGACTAAAACTGGAATTTATTCCTCACTGCTATCGATATAAGACCGGGGCTATTTTAAATAGCTTCTCTCAATGGAAAATGCACAATCACTTTGTTTAGATAGCAGGCTGTTTGTACAATTCTGTTTGCACAATTGATATATAGAATTTCACAGCAAAGTCCAATTCTATCTTAGATTCCTCGCACGGGGGCTCCATATATGTATTATCAAAATGAGCCAACGTGCATTTTAGTTTGAGTCCTCACACGGGGGCACCATATATGTCGTGTCTTTGGCTATGCCGGATTAAGTGATATGACATGCTAACTTATAAAATTATTTCTCTGTAATTGATATTACCTGATTAAGCTAATCATGTAAATGTAATTAACTAGAAAGTCGGGGCACCACAGAAGAACGTTTATAGAGCTGTTATCCTCTGAATAAACTCTTAAAATACTTAGTAATATTTTACATCGATAGCAGTCAATCTTAACCCGTATGTTGTTTCAGTCTCATCATGAAAGTTGTAATTCTTGGTTATCTGCACGAACCCAGTCTTTACTAAAATCATCCATACATCAATTGTCTTAAAATCATTTATTTACTACACTAAGTAATTAACAGAAAACATACAAACAGTAATTATCGTCACACAGGATTGGTAGGGGAATGTGCCCTACTGGCTAACAAGCATGGCTGGTCTGTTAGACAATGGGTCATAAAACGGTAAGCTGAGAAGTTACACAGAGTTCATTAATATTAACAATTGACAATTGAAGGCTCACTCATTCGGGAACAATTGCAATATCAATATATATTTACGCTCATGTGTTGTCGGGATTCTTGTTGGAGAGTTTTGTTCTGATGGAGAGTTTGTCAGCGTTCTCTCTCTCTCTCTCGGTTAGAATGGATCTGTCAGAGCGACATTCATGAATGTCGTCATAGAATGGATGTGGTTGGTCTTCGCGTTCGATGATATAATTTACTTAGCTGCAGACTAATAATTAATATCAAAGACTTGTTCTTATTCTGTCGATATCGATAGTCTAAAAGTTAACCACGTGGTATGGTTCACTTTCAGTAGAATACTTGGCTGGTCAAACCTCTGGGCCAAACTCACGATGGAGTGGAGGCCTGGTCTGTAGAAATGTAAATCAGGGGGTCTTTTATAGTACCCAGAGAACAGGCTTGTCAAATGACGCCTGGTCCTGTATGTGTCCCTGGGGCGTGCCTATGACTGAGCTAGACTTGGTTACAGAAATATAATTCTATCACATTAACATCAGTACATAGCATCTCAATGTATTACAAATAGCTTTATCCTTAATAATACATTGTATACACCCATGTGGATTCAGTCTCATCGCTGAGGCTATCATGTAGACTGTTTTAGGGTAATATGGCTATGTTGTCTCTTCTGAGTATCACAGAATTGTACCAAGCGGATCAGTTCGTAGCTGGAGTCTTCATCAATCTTCCATATCTTCTCTAGAACACACATGTCGCTAGGTGCTCCAATTCTATGAGTTGGAAGAATTTCCTTTGTCTCTCTATGAAACATGTTGTAGTAGATTCTCCTCTTGGAATTTTTACAACCCTGGGTTGGGGGGGAAGGTAGGTTGGGTGATGGTACAAAGGGGAGGGGGTCAACTGTCCTTCCTGTACCCAAAGAGGCCAACGTCATGACACTCCGTAGTTGCACCCCAATGTTGTTTGCGATGCTCCTGTTAGTAGACAATGACAATCCAAACAAGGAAAAATGAAGTCATGCTTAAAAACACACAAAAATACATTTGCGGGCAAGCCATTTGCGAGCAAGCCATTTTCAGATGGAATGTACAACAATACAGGTTCTTTATACCTTATTTCCTCATTTCATGACACAAACACTTGTAGGATAAGCTCCATCACCAAGCAACACCCCTATGATGCCACAACTAGCAAAAAAAGAAAAGACACCAGAGGCATTTCATTTCCAGGAAAAGGTTTATATCTCATATACAGTAGAAGAGATGGCATTGTTGTGTGATCAAACACCAACGAAAGTGTAGATACAGCAGGCAGAGCTAAGCTCTCCAGAAAGGGACCCTCAGAAAAGAATCAAACACAGGTTGGGTTTGTGTGTCTGAAAGGAACCACTAGTCATGGGAGCGTAGGAGCAAGCAGTCCAAAACAAAATGGGGTAGCACTTTGGTTTACAGTGCTAAAATAACAGGGTAACGTCTGGAAAGTAATAAGAAACAACAAGTACATTCTGGAAAGTAATAGGAAACAACAAGTAAATTCTGGAAGGTAATAGGAAACAACAAGTACATTCTGGAAAGTAGTAGGAAACAACAAGTACATTCTTAATAAGTATATGGTACTGCCGAGAAGAGGTGAAATGTAATAACCGTTAAAAGTTAGCATGTAGCTGCTAAATACTGATATTAAGTGTGATGAGTGCTCCTGGTTGTTATGAAGAAACTATTATTATTTACTTAATAACTATCAATAAATGTAAATGGAATAGAGGCCAATAAGCAGAGGTTATGTAGTAAGTATTTATTAAAGTCATTTTACCTCTTCTCAGCAGTACCATATACTTATTAAGAATATACTTGGAACTTGCCTAGAAAGACTTTGTATTTAAAGGGAAACCTCACCGCTAGACACTATTTGAGGTGTTTTTCCAGTCTCCCTACATAATTATGGGTGAAGAGATTTGTTTCAAACATAATTATGCACCATAGCAGTATTTTTTTATTTTCAACCAACGACTTTGTTTGTTGATTGAGCCTGCAGTCTGATCTAAAAATGTATTATAGCAATTATTGTGGACTGTATTTCGCCGATTGCACGATCACGCTAGCAGCGAGTAGATATGGTTGTCATTGTTCAATAGAGCCATTAGATTATGATCTGATCTTCCACGACATTGCAGGATATCTAGGTTGACTAATTTTCCCTGACTTTGTAAAGACTACAGCCTGATGGCAGCCCTACCAGCAAGACCAGCAAGCAGAGATGTGGAGCCAACTCAAACTCCAACTGGTGATGCTATGCGGGTGCTGTTGAGCGATGCTGACAGAAGAGGAACGTCTGAGCTGCAACAAATTCGATCGAGGACAGCTTTTACTGGAGGGTCACTGCAGACCCCATGGATCGTGGGTGTGACAGACCATTGAAGTTTCGCCGCACATATGGATAGAGGTGTGCTGGAGACGTTCTTCAGAACCTCCAAGATCAACTGGCGGCGGAAGCCTAGACCAGCTGGACCAGGAGAGCAAATGAGTAAGTTGTTTTGCTGTCGGTAGCTCTCTTTTCACACAAGGCCGTGTTGTTGCACATAAAAACAGAAATACCTTATTTACATAAGTATTCAGACCCTTTGCTATGAGACTCAAAATTGCGCTCACGTGCATCTTGTTTCAATTTATGATCCTTGAGATGTTTCTACAACTTGATTTGAGATCACCTGTGGTAAATTCAATTGATTGGACATGATTTGGAAAGGAACACACCTGTCTATATAAGGTCCCACAGTTGACAGTGCATGTCATAGCAAAAACCAAGCCATGAGGTCAAAGGAATTGTCCGTAGAGCTCCGAGACAGGATTTTGTCGAGGCTCAGATCTGGGGAAGGGTACCAAAACATTTCTGCAGCATTGAAGGTCCCCAAGAACACAGTGGCCTCCATCATTCTTAAATGAAAGAAGTTTGGAACAACCAAGACTCTTCCTAGAGCTGGCCACCCGGCCAAACTGAGCAATCGGGGGAGAAGAGCTTTAGTCGGGGAGGTGACCAAGAACCTAATGGTCACTCTGACAGAGCTCTAGAGTTCCTGTGAGGTGATGGGATAACCTTCCAGAAGGACAACCATCTCTGCAGCACTCCACCAATCAGGCCTTTATGGTAGTGGCCAGACAGAAGCCACTCCTCAATAAAAGCCAATTGACAGCCCACTTGGAGTTTGCCAAAAGGCACCTAAAGACTCTCAGATCATGAGAAACAAGATTCTCTGGTCTGATGAAACCAAGATTGAACTCTTTGGCCTGAACGCCAAGCGTCACATCTGGAGGAAACCCATTCCTACAGTGAAGTATGGTGGTGGCAGCACCATGCTATGTGGGAGTCATACCGAAGAAGACTCGAGGCTGTAATCACTGCCAAAGGTGCTTCAACAAAGTACTGAGTAAAGGGTCTGAATACTTATGTAAATGTCATATTTCTGTTTTTTATTTTTAATACATTTGCTAACATTTCTAAAAACCTTTTAGCTTTGTCATTATAGGGTAATGTGTGTAGATTGATGGGGGGGCGGGGAAACAAGACGTTGTAATGTAACAAAATGTGGAAAAAGTCAAGGGGTCTGAATACTTTCCAAATGCACTGTATATGCCTTACATTTCCATAATTGTTCTTACATACTGCTTTGTAAACTCCCTTCGGTCTCCAGAGCAAATACACTTAATCTTAAACAAAAGCCATGTCTACTTATTTGCTACATTGACAGACTAATATACTGTTTTATTGAAACACGTTGACTTGCCAACAAATGAATGTTGAAATTATACACCAATTCCCTGCATCATTTGTTTTAGCAGCTACATTGTTGCTAGTTACTTCCCAATACACTTCATGAATATCACAATGAATGGATCCAGAAGTTGAAGTCAACACTTTGCTGGTTTCTGATACAGCTGGAATAATTTTGTCACTTGTCAGTACACTTCTAAAAAAAAGATTATATAAAATATTTGATCAAACTCCATTGTATACATTTGTACAAGCGCTAGCAATATCTATACCACAATGCAGTTGTGAGCATACAACGCATTTTATATTATAATACTACTAATGTGTTGGCTGAATGTTCCAGGCAGGTTCCTGAATGTTCCTTAGCTGGTGAACCTTGTCTTATATTGGAAAATGGCAGCTGATCTGGCAGAACTTCATGAGCTCCATGGCCTTGGAGTCATAGACTATACACTTTGGCTCTTGCCAGCCCTGTGCAGTCTTTTCCTCTTCCGAGTCAGATGATGTTGAGCTTGAGCTTGTTCCCGGCTGAAGGCTTTCGTCCAATGGGTCTACAGGATCTGTACTACTAAATCTGTAGTCAAGGTCATCCTCAACATCAGGAACAGGATTAGTCTTTAGGACATTCACTAGACAGTAATTAGCCAACATTTTACTACTTTGTCCCCATCTACACACACTCAAACAAGGTACTATATCCACCCATCCCACGCATGTCAATAGATCATGTATACTAACCTTCACACACAATAGTAGAAGTTGTAGTCTACTTATAAACTCACCAACTATGACAACAAGACATGGACCATGTTTATGTCTAGCTCCAGTATATTTATTTGGACATCACAGGGTCATGAAAAGTGTCACGACTTCCGCCAAAGTCGGTCCCTCTGCTTGTTCGGGCGGTGTTCGGCGGTCGACGTCACCGACCTTCTAGCCATCGCTGATCTATTTTTCATTTTCCATTGGTTTTGTCTTGTCTTCCATCACACCTGGTTCCAATCCCATCAATTACATGTTGTGTATTTAACCCTCTGTTTCCCCTCATGTCCTTGTCGGTGATTGTTTGTTGTATGTATTGGTGCAAGTTATGTTCTGGTGTGCGATGGGTTTTGCACCCTATTATTTTATTTTGTATATTTTGGTTTTCAGAGTTTTTGTATATTCATTAAACTCCTCTGTGTATACCAAGTTCACTCTCCTGCACCTGACTTCCCTGCCACCAGCACGCACCCGTTACAGAATCACCGACCCGAACTATGGAGTCAGCAGGAGAAGGTACCCCGGCCATTGAGGTGGAGGAGCGCATCCAGGAGCGTGCAGTAATACTTCACCATCTTGGCACCGCCATGGATCGCGTTGTCCAGACAATGGACTGCTGGGAGAGACAGGGAGTTCTTCCAGTGCCTCCACCAGCACAACCGGGGTCTCTCTTGAGCGCCCCTTTCCCGCCTGAATCCAGTGGGATTCGTCTCTCCTTGCCCCAGGAGTACGACGGGAGGGCTGCGAACTGCCAGGGGCTCTTATTACAATTAGACCTCTATCTGGCCACCGTCCACCCGGCTCCATCGGGCCGTGAGAGGGTGTCCGCCCTCGTCTCGTGCCTGACCGGGAGAGCCCTGGAGTGGGCCAACGCCGTGTGGAGAGAGGGAGATGCGGCGTTGGACCAGTTTCAGGAGTTCACCCGCTGTTTCCGGGCAGTCTCCCAAGGGTAGAGCGGCGGGTGAGCGCCTCTACCATCTGAGGCAGGAGACGAGGAGCGCCCAGGAGTTCGACCTGGAGTTTAGGACCCTGGCTGCCGAAGCGGGATGGAACAACAGGGCCCTGATCAACCATTACCGCTGCAGTCTGCGCGAGGACGTCCGTCAGGAGCTGGCCTGCAGAGACACCACCCTCACGTTTGACCAGCTGGTGGACCTGTCCATCCGGCTGGACAACCTGCTGGCTACTCGCGGACGTTCAGATCGGGGTCTGGTGGTTGACTTTCTGGTCATTACCCAGTTACTTCAGCACTGTACTG
This sequence comes from Salmo trutta, assembly GCF_901001165.1. Classification (NCBI taxonomy): domain Eukaryota; kingdom Metazoa; phylum Chordata; class Actinopteri; order Salmoniformes; family Salmonidae; genus Salmo; species Salmo trutta. The sequence goes on along the minus strand of NC_042972.1, from coordinate 51,874,828 downwards.
TAATGAATTATTATGTAACCTACTGGTATTTTTTTATAGTTTAACCAAGGTTTCTGTGTACCTATGGGGCCTTGACCCTATATTCTAAAGCAAACATCTGTGCCACAGGGTTCAATTCTCGGGCCGACTCTTTTCTCTATGTATATCAATGATGTCGCTCTTGCTGCTGGATATTCTCTGATCCACGTCTACGCAGACGACACCATTCTGGCCCTTCTTTGGACACTGTTGTCACGTTCTGACCAGAAAAGGGGTTATTTGTTATTGTAGTTTGGTCAGGACGTGGTAGGGGGAGTTTGTTTAGAGTGTTTCGGGGTTTGTTGGGCTATGTGTTATGTAGAGGGGTGTTTGTTTAGAATGTTCCGGAGTTTTTGGGTTATGTTCTAGGTTAGTGTATTTCTATGTTAGATCTAGGTTGTTTAGTTAATTGGGATTGGCCTTCAATTGGAGGCCGCTGTTCCTCGTTGCCTCTGATTGAAGGTCCTATGTATAGGGGTGTGTTTGTAATGGGTAGTTTTGTGGGTAGTTGTCTCCTGTTTTGTGTCTGTAAACCAGACAGGACTGTTGTATGTCGTTCATTGTTTTTGTATATGCGATTTGTTTGTTTTTCCTTCTTTACATTAAAAAGAACATGAGTATACACGTTCCCGCTGCAACTTGGTCCAATCCTTATAACACACGTTACAACTGTGCTAACAAACCTCCAAACGAGCTTGAACGCCATACAACACTCCTTCTGTGGCCTCAGACTTTTTTTAAAAGCTAGTAAAACTAAGTGCATGCTCTTCAACCGATTGTTGCCCGCACCCTCCCGCCCAACAAGCATCACTACTCTGGGAGGTTCTGACCTAGAATATGTGGACAACTACAAATACCTAGGTGTCTGGTTAGACTGTAAACTCTCCTTCCAGACTCACATTAACTTCTCTAGGGTAGGGGGCAGTATTTTGACGTCCGGATGAAAGGTGTGCCCGTAGTAAACTGCCTGCTACTCAGGCTCAGAAGGTAGGATATGCATATTATTAGTAGGTTTGGATAGAACTATCTTCTAGAAACTCCGAAGTTTCTAAAACTGTTTGAATGATGTCTGTGAGTATAACAGAACTCATATGGCAGGCAAAAACCTGAGAAAAATCCAACCAGGAAGTGTGGAAATCTGAGGTTTGTAGTTTTTCAAGTGATTGCCTATACAGTAGACAGTGACTTAGGGTTCATTTTGCACTTCCTAAGGCTTCCACTAGATGTCAACATTCTTTAGAACATTGTTTCATGCTTCTACTGTAGCTGGGGACAGAATAAGAGCTGACTCAACAAGTGGACTGCCTGAGGCCAATGAGTTGTTTACTGCGCGGTCACTCAGGCGCGCCGTTCCTTCTTTTTCCTCTGTAATGAATACACTATTGTCCGGTTGGAATATTATCTAATATTTATGATAAAAAGACCCTAAGGATTGATTGTAAACATCGTTTGACATGTTTCTACAAACATAAATATCACTTTTTTTACTTTTCGTCGTGACATTTTGCGCAGTGGACTAAACACGCGAACAAAAAGGAGGTATTTGGACATAAATTATGGACTTTATCGAACAAAGCAAACATTTATTGTGGAACTGGGATTCCTGGGAGTGCATTCTGATGAAGATCATCAAAGGTAAGTGAATATTTATAATGCTATTTCTGATTTTAGTTGACTCCAAAATGGTGGGTATCTGTATTGCTTGTTGATGTTATTGTCTGAACGCTGTACTCAGATTATTGAAAAATTTGCTTTCGCCGAAAATCTTTTTGGAAATCTGACACAGTGGTTGCATTAAGGAGAAGTGTATCTATAATTCTTTGAATAACTGTTGAATATTTTATCAACGTTTATGATGAGTATTGCTGTAAATGTGCTCTTTCACCGGAAGTTTTGGGATGCAAAACATTTCTGAACATTACACGCCAATGTAAAATGGGGGTTTTGGATATAAATATGAACTTTATCGTGCAAAACATACATGTTGTGTAACATGAAGTCCTATGAGTGCCATCTGATGAAGATCATCAAAGGTTAGGGATTCATTTTAGCTGTATTTCTGGTTTTTGTGACACCTCTCCTTGCTTGGAAAATGGCTGTGTGTTTTTTCTTGTCTCGGCGCTGTCCTAACATAATCTAATGTTATGCTTTCGCCGTAAAGCCTTTTTGAAATTGGACAATGTGGTTGGATTAACGAGAAGTGTATCTTTAAAATGGGATATAATAGTTATGTTTGAGAAATTTGAATTATGAGATTTTATGAGCGTCCCACATACCCCAGAGAGGTTAAGCATCTACAATCCAAAATTAAATCTAGAATCGGCTTCCTATTTCGCACACTGTAGACTTTCTTTTTTTTCTAGTATGTCATTGATTTGTTTATTGTGTTATTGGCTTGTTTATTGTTTATTCCATGTGTAACTCTGTGTTGTTGTCTGTGTCACACTGCTTTGCTTTATCTTGGCCAGGTGTAGCAACGCCTCCTAGTAGGAATCAGGAGCAGGAGAGCGAAGAAGTTCCAGTGGCACAAAACGTTTAATAAGGCGGTCCCGAACTCACAATACAAACAAGTGGGAAAAACACGCACAAACGTAGTCGCCACCCACAGGGAATAAACCGCACACATAGAGGAGAAACCTCGACTCCAAAAACAAAGTCTCGAAAGCACACGGTAACATATTCTGAAAATAAATCGAAACCCCGTGGTGCAGGCACGCACCCCTAACATGCAATACACACAAATAATCCCGCACAAAGCCTAGCATGCAGCGGGGTGTAGATAAACCCACCGAAATCAACTAACTGAACACAGGTGTGCAAAAACAGACAGACATAAATGAAAAGGAAAATGGGATCGGTGGCAGCTAGTAGGCCGGCGACGACGACCGCCGAGCACCGCCCGAACAGGAAGAGGAACCACCTTCGGTGGAAGTTGTGACACCAGGTCGCAGTTGTAAATGAGAACTTGTTCTCAACTAACCTACCTGGTTAAATAAAGGTGAAAAAAAGGGTTGCCAGCTCGTTAATGGGAGGGTGTTTCACCTATGCTGGCCCAGTGCTCCAGTTTGTCTTGATAGATGCGGATGGTTAACACCTTTAGTTGGTGCACCTTATTTACATTTCTAGACAAACCATACTTTATCTGATTTCCCTGATTTCCTTTTGCTCTACCTCTGTTTGCCTTTTGGTGGGCAAATCTTGTGGAAACTCTTGTCTTTTAGGTCCCAGTTGTTGTTGCTATGCAGCCTTCAGTGGACTTTAGAACCCCTACTAAAACCCCACCTGTTTTGGTTTTTGTCAGTGACTCTTTGTTAGTTCCCCCTCCTGTTCGAGCAACATTTTTGGTTTTCTTGCTGGGGAACGTAACAATAGCAGACGATTCTGGGACATTTGCGGCAACTGTTTGGCACTGCTGGCTTTGCCTCGGAATGGGCCAGTCCTATGTGGGCCAAATACGGCAGGCCAAATTTGGGCCAATTGTGGCTTGCGATATAATGCCAACATATACACTACTGTTCAAAAGTTTGGGGTCACTTAGAAATGTCCTTGTTTTTGGAACACATTTTTTGTCCGTTAAAATAACATCAAATTGATCTGAAATACAGTGTAGACATTGTTAATGTTGTAAATGACTTTTGTAGCCAGAAACAGCAGATTTTGTGAAATATCTACATAGGCGTACAGAGGCCCATTATCAGCAACCATCACTCCTGTGTTCCAATGGCACGTTGTGTTAGCTAATCCAAGTTTATCATTTTAAAAGGCTAATTGATAATTAGAAAACCCTTTTGCAATTATGTTAGCACAGCTGAAAACTGTTGTTCTGGTTAAAGAAGCAATACAACTGGCCTTCTTTAGACTAGTTGAGTATCAAAATCAAATCAAATCAAATCAAATTTATTTATATAGCCCTTCGTACATCAGCTGAAATCTCAAAGTGCTGTACAGAAACCCAGCCTAAAACCCCAAACAGCAAGCAATGCATGTGAAAGAAGCACGGTGGCTGGGAAAAACTCCCTAGGAAAAACTCCTGAGAAAGGCCAAAAACCTAGGAAGAAACCTAGAGAGGAACCAGGCTATGAGGGGTGGCCAGTCCTCTTCTGGCTGTGCCGGGTGGATATTATAACAGAACATGGTCAAGATGTTAAAATGTTCGTAAATGACCAGCATGGTCAAATAATAATAATCATAGTAATTGTCGAGGGTGCAACAAGCACGTCCGGTGAACAGGTCAGGGTTCCGTAGCCGCAGGCAGAACAGTTGAAACTGGAGCAGCAGCATGGCCAGGTGGACTGGGGACAGCAAGGAGTCATCATGCCAGGTAGTCCTGAGGCATGGTCCTAGGGCTCAGGTCCTCCGAGAGAAAGAAAGAAAGAGAGAAAGAGAGAATTAGAGAGAGCATATTTACATTCACACAGGACACCGGATAAGACAAGAGAATACTCCAGATGTAACAGACTGACCCTAGCCCCCCGACACATAAACTACTGCAGCATAAATACTGGAGGCTGAGACAGGAGGGATCAGAAGACACTGTGGCCCCATCCGATGATACCCCCGGACAGGGCCAAACAGGCAGGATATAACCCCACCCACTTTGCCAAAGCACAGCCCCCACACCACTAGAGGGATATCTACAACCACCAACTTACCGTCCGAAGAAATTGCCAAGAACCTGAAGATCTCATACAATGCTGTGTACTGCTCCCTTCACAGAACAGTGCAAACTGGCTCTAACCAGAATAAAAGGCCCCGGTGCACAACTGAGTAAGAGTCCAAGTACATTAGAGTGTCTAGTTTGAGAAACAGACGCCTCACAAGTCCTCACAAGGCCTTCCAGCTACAATAGTTGTTTACAACATTAACTATGTCTACACTGTATTTCTGATCAATTTGATGTTATTTTAAATGGACAAAAATTATCTGTAAAAAACAAGGACATTTCTAAGTGACCCCAAACTTTTGAATGGTAGTGTATTTCATATAATTTGTTTATTAAATATGCACTCGACATTTAATGCACTTGACATCTCATTTGTATATATCAATTTCACTGTTATATTTAATTTATTGTACTCAACATTTTATGCACTCGACATCTCACACGTACATATCAATTTCACGTTAACTGCCTGTTTGCACATTCTCTATACTCTTTGATCCATTGTTACTAATATTTTAGATTGTATTAGTATATTTTGTACTTGCTGTTGTTGGCTGACATGCAAGTAAGCAATTCCTTGTAAGGTATTACTATATTTCTTGCATATGACAATAAACATATTTGCCTTGACAATGGATTGCAATTAACCCCCTATTTCGGTGCTACATAAAGTTGAACCTATTAAATGGTTTAATGGTTCTTTTGAACCTAAGGAAATGGTTCTTTATATAGCCATACAGGTTCCATTCATAACCTTAAGCATGCCTTTAACATAGTTTAACTCTGATGTTTTTTTTTATTATCTTTAAAGTAAAGAACATTCACTATTGTGAATAACCATTGTTATTTTTTTGTGTACCAAATGTTTTACTCTGTTAGATTATTCAAAGTGAATACCTCCAACTCTTTGGCACCAACCCCAAGTCATAATGACATGAACAACCACTTAAATTACAAGACCCCTGTTATTTCGAGAGGAGAACCCAGGGATCAGTTACCAGCTTGCAGCATTGCTAGCTAGCTACATGTGACAATAACACTGTTGTTGGATCGGTTGCATCCAATAGCTAGCTAGCTAACTTAATGAACTAGTCAGGTTAGCTATTTTTCCCTACCTAACCTTTTATATAGCTTAGCTAGCTAGCTGTCAATAATATATTTTCATTGTGAAACTGCAATTGGACTGTGAAAAATGTAGTGTAGGCAAGGTAACCTGGCTAGGTTAGCTAGCAATGAATTTCTGGCAATGAGCTAGCTAGTCAAATATGTCAGCTAGCTAGCTTGTCAGGGAGCCTTAAAAGCTAGCACGATTTATATTGGACTTATAGCAAGTAGGCTATCAACTGCAATTATTTGCTGTGCGGTTATTTGACTTACATTTGTGAGCTAAATCGGAGCTTGTTCTTTGTGATCGCTAGCTAACTACCTAAGTTAACATATCCTTAGCTGCCCAAGTAAAATGAGCAGGTGTACTAGCTAGTAGCTAGCTTCTTCTCATTTTTCTTTTAGGTTGTGTGAATTAGCTGTAGGGGCCACTACTGAGGATGCTAGCTATTAAATGGTGAACACTGTAGCTAGCTAACAATATTTGATAAACAAGTGTGCAAAGCTGTCATCAAGGCAAAGGGTGGCTATTTGATGAATCTCAAATGTAAAATATATTTTGATTTGTTTAACACTTTTTTGGTCACTACATGATGTGTTATGTCATAGTTTTGATGTTTTCACTATTATTATACAATGTAGAAAATAGTAAAAATAAAGAAAAACCCTTGAATGAGTAGGTGTTCTAAAACTTTTGTCTGGTAGTGTACATCTCGAGCTATATCTCATGCATCCTCACAGGCGATTGAAGTGTCCCCAGTGTTGCTTGTTGTTTTGGCCTTGGTTGGAAGTGCTTATTTTATCTATAATGTTTAGCAACATTGTCTCTTCCTAACAAAAGCTAGAAAGTGTTGGTCTCTTTTTGCATTTCCATCTCCTGAACAAGTCAGCCATTATAATTATGCTTTAAAAGTTTGTGGTATTATTATCTGAGACATAACCAATATCCAGAGCTGTATGGAGCCTTAGTTATCCAAAACTAAGATAGTGTTTGTGTTTTTGATATTTGAAAATAAATGTTAGTTTTCAGCAGCCAATAGGCTATTAAAATTAGGTGAATTACTTAATATTAACATGAAATATCCATATGTTATGGTCACTTTTCTGGTTACAGATTGACTATTTGGGATTGAAGGTGGCTGTGATGTGAAAGAGAGTGTGTGGAGGAACATGGCTCCCATGATCTTTCAAAGACCATGAACTGGTAGGGAATCAATGGAAAGGTGCCCTTCTGCCAACTGCAGCTCAAAGAGACAGGTAACATTCTACTGTTGCCAAAGTCCTTCATGAATACTAGAAAGTATAGAAACAACTAAATAAACCAATGATTATTTTTTTCCCCAATTTAAAATGTAAGCTGCGATGAGGAGAAACCGGCTCACGTCCAGTGCAAAGAAGTGAGAGGTTGAACAATATGTAGATACTCTTGGTGGCCTTCTGATAACCACCAGAGGATAAAAAATGTTTCACAAATGTTTGTTCCAATACTACAGCATAAACGCTATGCTTGTAACTGGGGGGGGGGTCGGGGGGGGGGTCTGGTTTTAGTTGAAATTAAGATCAGCTGCGCATGGGGAATCTAGCTTGTATTTTTATTTTTACCAAGTGATTATATGATGTTAATAGTGCTACATTTTCATTACAACTATGTTGTCATTAAGCTGGACAGGTGTTGTTTTGCACCATCAATGTTGCTGTCTTAGTGACTAGTTTATGTTACAATGTTTTTAGTGTTTGTTGTTTCAGGGCTTGTTGTAATCTGCAAGTCATGTTTCTATTTTGTATTTACAAGGCTCATTTGGGCAACAATCATTTGAGATGTGAGCTTGTTTTAAAACCATATGTGTAACAGTGTTAGCTGTGTTGCCATTGCAGAACATTCATGTGAAGTATCAATGCACTTGTACGTTATGGTGCATGATTGAGTAAGCTAACATGCATATACTAGACTTTAGTACATTACAGTACAGTATTCTAATTTAATGTGCTTTATTGTGCTAACTGTACTGTACTATATTAAAATACAATGTCAGTATTTAGGACCCTAATCATATAAATGCCATGTTATAGAAGGGTGAAGATGACACTTTTTTTGAAATATCACGAGGTTTTGAGTAATTTACCTGTAGCAGCAGTTATCTTCCTGAGATGGAAATAGTAACAAAGGCTCCAAAAACACACAACTACGTGCTTTTACAATCTGCAAAGTTCTCGTTATCATGGTGCAGGTCTGTAGATGTAGAGTTATGGCTGCAGCATCTGAGCCACTGCAGGGCCATAATTCCAAACCACATGTGGGCCAGATATACATTTTGCTAACTGGGTAGTATCACAACATTAGGAAACATTTTATGAACCATTAACTTTAACGCGTCAACGTGCTCATGAATATTCATATCTCGCCCCAATATCTGAAAGGCATGATAAATTCCCCTGCCGCTCTTCAGACTTGTTTGGACAGGAGCCTCTGACCGGAAAGTTTGCTTTCCGGGTCATGGGTCTCCCGGTCATGTGACAAAGCCTGGGATCGAACCTGGGTCTGTAGTGACGCCTCAAGCACAACGATGCAGTGCCTTAGACCGCTGTGTCACTCAGGAGGCCAAAGCAGGTATTCATTTACGATAATTCAGTTAATTCTTACATTAATTCAGGCTTTCGTTCATTTAGACCATACGCATGCCATATAAAGTTTAAACCTGTGCAGCTAGTAAAAATGTGAGTAGCCAGGTAGCCAAAAGCCTACTAAATAAATATAGGCTCTTTTTATAGCCCATAGCCTATTTGATTCTGGGAATTGTTTAAGTTTCAACTAAACTATTTAATTATCTAAACCAGATTGAATGTAAGGGTATTATTTTGTTATGTCGACCATGGACTTTCATTTGGTAAGAAGGCTAATTAGAAGGCTCTTTTTCAAAGCAATTTGAGTTGAATGTGCCACATTGCATTGTGAAAATAAGATCGATGTTAAGGCTGTGTAAGAGAGGCGAAGTCAGGTGCAGGAGAGCAGAGTAGAATAAACAGGCGCACTTTTATTCCGTTCAACAATAGGCACAAAAGATGACATAAGTGCCCAAAAACACGGAACATAAACAATAAAAGTATCGCGCGTGAACATACACCAGTAACAACGAACAATTACACACAAAGACATGATGGGGAACAGAGGACTAAATACATGTAGTGTGATTGGGGAATAAAAACCAGGTGTGTATGGAACAAGACAAAACAAATGGACATATGAAAAATAGGGCGGCGATGGCTAGAAAGCCGGTGACGTCGATCGCCGAACGCCGCCCGAACAAGGAGAGGAGCCGACTTCGGCGGAAGTTGTGACAATAGGCCAATCGTTCTTAATTCATGGCATGGTTTCATTTTATCGAAACGTTGAATAGACATGTAGACAAATTAATTAATGCAGGGAATGGAATAGCCTAATAGCTTACTACTCCGGAGTCATAAAAACACCAAAATAAATTGATGTTATTTGACTTGTCACGGATCGTCTCTCGTACCAATTCTATGTGGGTTGGTTGGGACTTGTATAGTGCTTTTCAAGGACCCAAAGTCACTTTACAATTATAGAAGTGAAAAAGGAAAAACAGCAAAACAGGAGTCAAAACTAAACATTAGACTAAACAAAACATGATTAAAGAGAGGGGTGGGCTCAAAGAAGGGAAAGAGTGTGGTGTATGGGGAGGGTAGGGTAGGGATTTCGATACGAACCCAGTTTAGGGTAAGGGGCGGGGGAGAGATTGGGGTTAGGATACAAACCCGGTTTAGGATAAGGGGCGGGATTGGGTTTAAGTACAGAGCTGAAGTAATTGGGTCAGGACGGAAAGTAATAGGAAACAACAGGCAATGACAGTAATTACCCAGATACAAAATACTCAAAATGTAAGTTTGGAAGTTGGCCCACATACATTTTATAAATGTATATGAAAGTTACAAGTACATTCTTAATAAGTATACGGTGCTGCTAAAAAGAGGTGAAATGGCCTTTAACAAGTACTACTTAACTTCTGCTTATTAACTTCTATTATTGGTAGTTCTTCAGTAAATAATAATAGTTTCTACATAACCAGGAAAATTCATCACACTTTAGATCAGTATTTACCAGCTATAGATAAACTATTTATGTGTTATTACTGCCTTCTTATCTTGTATCTCTTGTTTTTTATTCTATATTCATGATCTATATTATTTATATTTATTACTGCACTGTTGGAAAAGAGCTCGCAAGAATTTCACTGTTTTACACCAGTTGTATCCTGTGCACGTGGTGAATAAATCTTCTTGAATATTCTTACCTGGTTGTTGTCGTCTTATTTCCCTGTTGTTTCCTGTTACTTTCCATAACTTGGAATCAGGATTGGGAATCAAGAGATTTGCAGACAAGGCAGAGAGAGGCCCAGGGTTGGGTGGTTAGTGATGGATTGTTTTATATGAATGGGAAAGAGGACTTGGAGTACTTTTTCTACTGTCCAAAATCGTTGCATTTATCTGTGTTACAGTGTAGCTAAATCATTGATGTGTGAATGTGGGTGTGGAAGAGGAGTTCATTTTAAAAAGAGGACTTTGGTGAGAAAGAACAACTCTGCAATCATCAATTCAACCTGTTATCCAATTGAAACCAAAGAGGTTCAACATAACACTCATGGGTGCTGTCAAATGAAACTTGGGCTAAAACGGAACAAATTCAGAAAACTGACATTTGGGCAAATGACTAACAATTTCAGCATGCTAAGAAGTGGAACCAAGAAGGTGATTATTTTCCCTATATCATAGAACAACTGTTCTATTATCTGTACTTTCTCATTTACTCCCTTTTCCACATAGGTATTTAGAAGGTATAGAGTCAAGTAACATTGAGAATGAAAAAAAATATGTATTGGGCGTACTAAAAAAAGTAATTATATCATGTAATAACCTTCTCCAGGTTCCCCCTATCTTCTTGTAGTGTTCCCCCTTTCCTCTCCTCCTCCTTTCCTGATCTCTGCCATTATATCTCTGACGGCATGCTGTCCCAGGCAAGCCTCCTGTCACATGAAATAAATTGCCTTCACTCTGAATGGGTCAAAACAACACAGAGATGTCATTATTTTTGCTGCAATTGATCATACCTGGGGAGACAAAAGTCAATAGTTTCTATAATTGCAATGTCCCCAGCCACATCAGAGGCACATATGAGTGCTTTTTATTTCATACCCTTCTTTTCATGCTTCTATTTTCATAGAGATAGGAGTTATGTTGAGAGGTGTGCTAAAGAGAGAAACTGGCCAGGCATGAGGTTAACCTGTATCTAAATAACATCATTAATAAAGTTGATTTGCAACTATTACTATTTGTACAATACTTGTTTTCTATATCTTCCAAACATTGAATGTTCACTAAGTAGGTCTATCAAAGACCCAAAGATGATAATTCACTAATTTGTTGCGAAACCACTAGCATTTCAAAGCTATCACTCCACTGACTATCACTGGCTATCACTCCAAGGATATCCTTACAAGCCACCTGATCTTGTGAGCTTACATGAATAGTTAATGTAAGCTTGTGAGATAAGGCAGCTTGCGAGGCTACCTGAAATCTAGCCTTAGTGCCCAATTTCCACAACACAATTGGATAGCCATGGTAGGTTCGCCCTCATGTGAGAGCTAGCAAGCAGGCTAGGTAGTTCTAGGTATCAACAGCCAATCCAGTAGGGGCTTTCTCCAACTTTGGTTTTGTTCTGTTGACACTCCCTCGCCCATGCTCGCATCGCCCAACGGTCCCCCCGTCCACTTCACTTCCCTCCATTGAAAATGAATGGGGCTCTGTTTCTTCACCCTCAACATGTTACGTGGAAATGGATTGTAACTCATGCCATGGGATGTGGATGACGATGATTCTCAATATTTTATGAGGATATGAATGATGATTGACACCATGCCTATTTATTTTTTATTTCTGTGCCTATATGTCATTGATGCATCCTTGTAGTGGCTATATCAAGCTGTGAAGAACAAAAGTGAAGATCTTAAAAGGGAACTGAACCCACTTGGAGTTTGATGGAATAGGTAAAAAAATTGCGGTGCTGTGTCAAGAACACTCTGAACAAAGGTGAACATTCTAGAACCGAGAAGACCACACCTGGAGTATAATTAAGCATTAAAGCACAAGAGGCAGTACTGTATCATGAATACAGACAAGTAAATGGTGTTGTTTGGCCCAATGCGATAGCAACAATGAATGACACATTTTCATTAAACATTTTATTTTAGTAAGTAAATTCATACAATTTCATTCTTCCACTGAAGGAAATAGTCTGGACAGAAACCTGGTCGTTATGGATGCTGGCTGGTCGTTCATTCTAAAGATTCTATTGGTAATGTTGTTAGGGAAATCAATTCTAAAAAAATATGGTTGCTGCTAGCTAAACTAGCTACCCTACAGCTAGCCGAGTCATGTCTGCTAATGTTAGTAGTTTTGTTCGTATTTAGTTGTACATTGCCATGTTCAGGAACATCTTCAGGAACAACCATTCTGCACCTCTTTGTTGCTGGAGTGGCACTGGTGCTGATGTTGGTGCTGTTATTTTTCCTATCTAAACTTGGGAGGGGAATTGATGTTGTAGTGTAATTTTTGGGGGGTTATTTCCTGTTTTACAGCTTTGATGCTCTGGAGCCTGGTGTTGTTGTTGCCAAGGACCGTTCGAACTCAGCCAGGACCAGGTTTCAGCTGCTGTGCAATGCTGACATCCTACCTCCCATAGATGTACAAGCACCACCTGGACTGGACACAGCTAGACAAACTTGTGTTTTTGAGAAGATCAGGGAGTTTTGCGATGAAGAGGCTATGGAAATCACATGCCCTGCACCAAAGTCAAGGACAGGACAGCAACAGGCTCTCCGAATATAGGTTCCCTTGTCCATACGTGGTTCGGACGGACCAGTCATCAGTACTATCTGCAGTGCCTCTATTCAAATGACTCTCTCCTAACACATATGTTGCTGCTACTATTTTTTGTATCCTGCTGCTCAGCCACTTTACCCCTGATTGTATGCATATAACTACCTCATCTATCACTGATATTATTGATATTGTTCTTGTACATACTGTATATTATTTTATTTATATTGACACTACTACTATCTATCTATTTATAATATTGCTATTATGCAAGTAACCATTTGGCTGTACCGTTTACACCTTTTGTAGAGACCCATCCACTTGGCAATATGTGGCTGGGGGTTATAGCATTTCTTTCACATGACCCATCAATTTAGACAAGTGTGTCTGGGTAAGCGTCATCTAATATTTATAAAATACACTGCTCAAAAAAATAAAGGGAACACTTAAACAACACAATGTAACTCCAAGTCAATCACACTTCTGTGAAATCAAACTGTCCACTTAGGAAGCAACACTGATTGACAATAAATTGCACATGCTGTTGTGCAAATGGAATAGACATCAGGTGGAAATTATAGGCAATTAGCAAGACACCCCCAATAAAAGAGTGGTTCTGCAGGTGGGGACCACAGACCACTTCTCAGTTCCTATGCTTCCTGGCTGTTGTTTTGGTCACTTTTGAATGCTGGCGGTGCTTTCACTCTAGTGGTAGCATGAGACGGAGTCTACAACCCACACAAGTGGCTCAGGTAGTGCAGCTCATCCAGGATGGCACATCAATGCGAGCTGTGGCAAGAAGGTTTGCTGTGTCTGTCAGCGTAGTGTCCAGTGCATGGAGGCGCTACCAGGAAACAGGCCAGTACATCAGGAGACGTGGAGGAGGCCGTAGGAGGGCAACAACCCAGCAGCAGGACCGCTACCTCCGCCTTTGTGCAAGGAGGAGCAGGAGAAGCACTGCCAGAGTCCTGCAAAATGACCTCCAGCAGGCCACAAATGTGCATGTGTCTGCTCAAACAGTCAGAAACAGACTCCATGAGGGTGGTATGAGGGCCCAACGTCCACAGGTGGAGGTTGTGCTTACAGCCCAACACCGTGCAGGACATTTGGCATTTGCCAGAGAACACCAAGATTGGCAAATTCGCCACTGGCGCCCTGTGCTCTTCACAGATGAAAGCAGGTTCACACTGAACACGTGACAGACGTGACAGAGTCTGGAGACGCCGTGGAGAACGTTCTGCTGCCTGCAACATCCTCCAGCATGACCGGTTTGGCGGTGGGTCAGTCATGGTGTGGGGTGGCATTTCTTTGGGGGGCCGCACAGCCCTCCATGTGCTCGCCAGAGGTAGCCTGACTGCCATTAGGTACCGAGATGAGATCCTCAGACCCCTTGTGAGACCATATGCTGGTGCGGTTGGCCCTGGGTTCCTCCTAATGCAAGACAATGCTAGACCTCATGTGGCTGGAGTGTGTCAGCACTTCCTGCAAGAGGAAGGCATTGATGCTATGGACAGGCCCGCCCGTTCCCCAGACCTGAATCCAATTGAGCACATCTGGGACATCATGTCTCGCTCCATCCACCAACGCCACGTTGCACCACAGACTGTCCAGGAGTTGGCGGATGCTTTAGTCCAGGTCTGGGAGGAGATCCCTCAGGAGACCATCCGCCACCTCACCAGGAGCATGCCCAGGCGTTGTAGGGAGGTCATACAGGCACGTGGAGGCCACACACACTACTGAGCCTCATTTTGACTTGTTTTAAGGACATTACATCAAAGTTGGATCAGCCCATAGTGTGGTTTTCCACTTTAATTTTGAGTGTGACTCCAAATCCAGACCTCCATGGGTTGATAAATTGGATTTCCATCGATTATTTTTGTGTGATTTTTTTGTCAGCACATTCAACTATGTGAAGAAAAAAGTATTTAATAAGATTATTTCTTTCATTCAGATCTAGGATGTGTTGTTTAAGTGTTCCCTTTATTTTTTTGAGCAGTATATTTTTATCTGGATACTTTCTGTTTACCTGGAATTTTTCGTTATTGTAGGCTACCACTTTTAGTCTTAATCTTTACTACACCACTCACTGTTTAGCACATGACCTAACATGTGAATCCTTAAAGAGATGGGTGGGGATGGCTTAAGAGGGTGTGATCAATGCTGAATGGGTGTAGACAAAGGAGAGCTCTCCGTTAGCTACCAAAACATTCAAAGGCCATTTTCTCAAACATGTATCATCTTTCAAAGCAGAATTACTTTCCCCCGTGTGCCTCAAATGCAGTGTATGATATACCATTTTGTAGCTGAGTCTACTTTTATCCAATGTAAAACACAATTTCAAATGTTGCTACATAAAACCGATTTGAGCTGGTCGGTCACATATGGTCAAGTGCAAACAATCCAGTTATGCTCTCAGTAAGGCAATCAAACAGGCAAAATGTACAGAAACAAAGTGGAGTGACACCCCAGGATCTCTACTTGCACATTCATCTTCTGAACATCTACCATTCCAGTGTTTAATTGCTATATTGTAATTACTTCGCCACCATGGCCAATTTATTGCCTTACCTCCCTTATCCTACCTCATTTGCACACACTGTATATACTTTTTCTACTGTATTGACTGTGTTTGTTTATTCCATGTGTAACTCTGTGTTGTATGTGTCAAACTGCTTTGCTTTATCATGGCCAGGTCGCAGTTGTAAATGAGAACTTGTTCTCAACTAGCCTACCTGGTTAAATAAAGGTGAAACCAAAAATAAAATATGTGGCAGGGACTCAAGACAATCACGGATTATAAAGGGGAAACCAGCCACGTCTCGGACACCGTCTTTCTCCCAGACAAACTAAACACCTTTGATGTGGGCCACCACCGCTTCCGTGGACTGTGAGCTCTCATTCTCCGTGGCCGACGGGAATAAGGCATTTAAGCGTGTTAACCCTTGCAGGGCTGTGTCGTGTCTTTGGCATCATTAAAAGTGAAGACTAATATTTTATCAAATCAATTCTCTGTAAATATTATTATGTGATTAAACTAATCATGCAAATGTAATTAACTAGGAAGTCGGGGCACCAAGGAAAATCTAAAGATTATAAAGTTATAATTTTCCTAAAATAACTATTCAGATATTTTAATATGTGATCAATTAGTCTTATTAATTAATTATCCTTTACCTCAAGTCATTCTCATTCCAAACATCGTAAATTGTTGGTTATCTGCACGAACCCAGCCTTTACTATGAATCATTCATACACCTATTGACGTAATCATTTATTTACTAACTAACTAATCACAGAAATGCATAAACAAACAAACAGTAGATCTGTTACTAACCAATGACAGGGAAGATTCCCTAGTGCGTTAAGCCGATATGATGGCTTGGTGGACAAAGGGAAGTGGGTGTGGACTGAGAACAGCGGGAACGGAAAAAGGGATCACTACACACAGTTGATAATTATATTAATTGAAATGCTAATCCTTTGCACATGAACGCTAACTCATTCAGGAATAATTGCAATCAATATACACTGCTCAAAAAAATAAAGGGAACACTTAAACAACACAATGTAACTCCAAGTCAATCACACTTCTGTGAAATCAAACTGTCCACTTAGGAAAAAACACTGATTGACAATAAATTTCACATGCTGTTGTGCAAATGGAATAGACAACAGGTGGAAATTATAGGCAGTTAGCAAGACACCCCCAATAAAGGAGTGGTTCTGCAGGTGGGGACCACAGACCACTTCGCAGTTCCTGTGCTTCCTGGCTGATGTTTTGGTCACTTTTGAATGCTGGCGGTGCTTTCACTCTAGTGGTAGCATGAGACGGAGTCTACAACCCACACAAGTGGCTCAGGTAGTGCAGCTCATCCAGGATGGCACATCAATGCGAGCTGTGGCAAGAAGGTTTGCTGTGTCTGTCAGCGTAGTGTCCAGAGCATGGAGGCGCTACCAGGAGACAGGCCAGTACATCAGGAGACGTGGAGGAGGCCGTAGGAGGGCAACAACCCAGCAGCAGGACCGCTACCTCCACCTTTGTGCAAGGAGGAGCAGGAGAAGCACTGCCATAGTCCTGCAAAATGACCTCCAGCAGGCCACAAATGTGCATGTGTCTGCTCAAACGGTCAGAAACAGACTCCATGAGGGTGGTATGAGGGCCCAACGTCCACAGGTGGAGGTTGTGCTTACAGCCCAACACCGTGCAGGACATTTGGCATTTGCCAGAGAACACCAAGATTGGCAAATTCGCCACTGGCGCCCTGTGCTCTTCACAGATGAAAGCAGGTTCACACTGAACACGTGACAGACGTGACAGAGTCTGGAGACGCCGTGGAGAACGTTCTGCTGCCTGCAACATCCTCCAGCATGACCGGTTTGGCGGTGGGTCAGTCATGGTGTGGGGTGGCATTTCTTTGGGGGGCCGCACAGCCCTCCATGTGCTCGCCAGAGGTAGCCTGACTGCCATTAGGTACCGAGATGAGATCCTCAGACCCCTTGTGAGACCATATGCTGGTGCGGTTGGCCCTGGGTTCCTCCTAATGCAAGACAATGCTAGACCTCATGTGGCTGGAGTGTGTCAGCACTTCCTGCAAGAGGAAGGCATTGATGCTATGGACTGGCCCGCCCGTTCCCCAGACCTGAATCCAATTGAGCACATCTGGGACATCATGTCTCGCTCCATCCACCAACGCCACGTTGCACCACAGACTGTCCAGGAGTTGGCGGATGCTTTAGTCCA
Organism: Salmo trutta; assembly: GCF_901001165.1. Classification (NCBI taxonomy): domain Eukaryota; kingdom Metazoa; phylum Chordata; class Actinopteri; order Salmoniformes; family Salmonidae; genus Salmo; species Salmo trutta. Next base: position 51,857,411 of record NC_042972.1, on the reverse strand, counting down.
GGTCTGGGAGGAAATCCCTCAGGAGACCATCCGCCACCTCATCAGGAGCATGCCCAGGCGTTGTAGGGAGGTCATACAGGCACGTGGAGGCCACACACACTACTGAGCCTCATTTTGACTTGTTTTAAGGACATTACATCAAAGTTGGATCAGCCCATAGTGTGGTTTTCCACTTTAATTTTGAGTGTGACTCCAAATCCAGACCTCCATGGGTTGATAAATTGGATTTCCATCGATTATTTTTGTGTGATTTTTTTGTCAGCACATTCAACTATGTGAAGAAAAAAGTATTTAATAAGATTATTTCTTTCATTCAGACCTAGGATGTGTTGTTTAAGTGTTCCCTTTATTTTTTGAGCAGTGTATATATTTACGCCCATGTGTCGTGATCTTTTCTGTTGGAATCCGGTCCGCCTGCTGGAGAGTCAGTTCATCCATGTCTCTTTTTTTATCTCTCTGCTTCCCTGAAGATAAAAGTATTTTGTGGTTAGAACGGATACTTCAGAGTACCATTCAGAAATCTATGTAAATCTATGTAAAAATGCTGTTTTCTTAAATCCACAATCTGGACCCCTGCACAGTCTCATTAAAGATCTTGATCATGTTTCTAGCCTCTCTGGACTAAAACCTAATTATGACAAGTGCACCATATTACTTATTGGATCATTAAAGGACACAGTGTTTACACTACATTGTAGTTTACTAAAAAAATGGGTGCATGGTGAAGTAGACATACTTGGCATTCACATCTCAAAAAATATAAATGAATTTACCACAATCAATTTCAATAGAAAGTTTGCAAAAATAGATAAGATTCTGCAACCATGGAGTGGTAAATACTTGTCTCTTTATGGAAAAATCACGTTGATTAACTCTTTGGTCCTATCACAGTTTACTTACTTACAAATGGTGCTGCCTACTCCATACGACTCGTTTTTTAAATCATATGAGCCAAACAAATGTAATTGTATTTGGAATGCTAAGCCAGACAAAATTAAACGTGCCAATTTATATAATGAATATGAGTTTGGTGGGTTAAAATTGTTAAATATTAAATCTTTAACCTCTCACCAAAAGCTTTAACCTCTCACCAAAAGATTACATACACTTAAGTTGGAGTCATTAAAACTTGTTTTTCAACCACTCCACAAATTTCTTGTTAACAAACTAGTGTTTTGGCAAGGTGGTTAGGACATTTACTTTGACCATGTAACAAGTCGTTTTTCCAACAATTGTTTACAGACAGATTATTTCACTTATAATTCACTGTATCACAATTCCAGTGGGTCAGAAGTTTACATACACTAAGTTGACTGTGCCTTTAAGAAACTTGGAAAATTCCAGAAAATGATGTCATGGCTTTAGAAGCTTCTGATGGGCTAATTGACATTATTTGAGTCAATTGGAGGTGCACCTGTGGATGTATTTCAAGGCCTACCTTCAAACTCAGTGCCTCTTTGCTTGACATCATGGGAAAATCAGAAGAAATCAGCCATGACCTCTGAAAAAACATTGTAGATCTCCAAAAGTCTGGTTCATCCTTGGGAGCAATTTCCAAACGCCTGAAGGTACCACATTCATCTGTACAAACAATAGTATGCAAGTATAAACACCATGGGACCAACAGCAAAGGACCTTGTGAATATGCTATAGGAAACAGGTACAAAAGTATCTCTATCCACAGTAAAACGAGTCCTATACTGACATAACCTGAAAGGCCGCTCAGCAAGGAAGAAGCCACTGCTCCAAAACCGCCATAAAAAAGCCAGACTACGGTTTGTAACTGCACATGGGGACAAAGTTCGTACTTTTTGGAGAAATATCCTCTGGTCTGATGAAACAAAAATAGAGCTGTTTGGCCATAATGACCATCATTATGTTTGGAGGAAAAGGGGGGAGGCTTGCAAGCCGAAGAACACCATCCCAACCGTGAAGCACAGGGGTAGCAGCATCATGTTGTGGGGTGCTTTGCTGCAGGAGGGACTGGTGCACTTCACAAAATATATGACATTATGAAGTAGGAAAATTCTGTGTATATATTGAAGCAACATCTCAAGACATCAGTCAGGAAGTTAAAGCTTGGTCGCAAATGGGTCTTCCAAATGGACAATGACCCCAAGCATACTTCCAAAGTTGTGGCAAAATGGCTGAAGGACAACAAAGTCAAGGTATTGGAGTGGCCATCACAAAGCCCTGACCTCAATCCTATAGAAAATTTGTTGGCAGAACTGAAAAAGCATGTGCGAGCAAGGAGGCCTACAAACCTGATTCAGCTACACCAGCTCTGTCAGGAGGAATGGGCCAAAATTCACCCACTTGTTGTGGGAAGCTTGTGGAAGGCTACCCGAAACGTTTGACCCAAGTTAAACAATTTGAAGGCAATGCAACCAAATACTAATTGAGTGTAAGTAAACTTCTGACCCTCTGGGAATGTGATGAAAGAAATAAAAGCTGAAATAAATAATTCTCTCTAGTATTATTCTGACATTTCACATTCTTAAAATAAAGTGGTGATCCTAACTGACCTTGAATGTAATTTTTACTAGGATTAAATGAATTTGGCTAAGGTGTATGTAAACTTTTTCTGTTTCAAGTTGTCAATTTCAAATAATTTTCGTACAAGTTTTATCTTCTAACAACAGTTTGAATTAAGCTGTATTCCGCCACCTCATTAATTCAAATAAAAGTAGGTCATTTCACTTTTTATTCACAATTTATTTTTTAGGTATTACTGTCCCCGACAAACTTCCCCAAGTACTTCCCAATTGTTTCTGCAGATCAAGTCTGCAGACATTTGCGCATCTTCTGTCAGAACTGGACCTGCACACACATGTTACATTTTTCCATCTGGTGCCCGCATCGCATTCATTGTTGTTTTCATTACTACATGATAATAACTTTGGAAATGTGTGCGTTTCTGTCAAAGTAAGTGCCTTATTACTTTATAATAGTTTCTGTATGTCGTGTGATGTTGTTTCTACTGTAGCTCACTGTATGCAGGTAGCCTAGTGGTTAGAGCATTGGGCCAGTAACCAAAAGGTTGCTGGATTGAATCCCTGAGCTGAGAAGGTAAAAATATGTTGTTCTGCCCCTGAACAATGCAGTTAACCCACTGTTCCCAGGTAGGCCGTCATTGTAAATAAGAATTTGTTGTTAACTGACTTTCCTGGTTAAAAAAGTGTGGAGCATAGTATATTTGTGTGTATTCCTTATAACTGTGAGGTAACGTTACTAATTTCATCATCTTTATGGTGTTATATTCAATCGTGCTTATGTAGCTAGCTACATTGTTCTATTAGCTCTGTAAAACAATGCTAATTGTGTCAGAGAAGTACTTTCAGAAACCACACAGACAAACAGTATTGAACATTATTTGCCGATATCGTAACTGGAACTGGACATCTTTTGAACTGAAGATTGAGGGCAGCTTTTGTATGCAAGCGTACACTCCTTAATAGTTCACTGGATGAAAACACAGCAAGAAAACACATAGGCCAATACGTTATAATTGTCTATTTTATTGAAGTATTGGTGGTGGTTGAAAAACAACAACAAAAACTTGTTTTACTAGAGGCTATAATATCTTGGACAAATTCTGTCTTCACATTGCTCATAACAAAGAATCAATAAATCACTATCAGAAAATGTTTTGTGTGGTAAATATTTATTTACTGTTGTATTCACATGTTTTCAAGTCCTTGCATAGATTGTAATGGACACATATTATGTGAGTAAAATACTTTTTTGAAGGTTGTACTGATTTTGATGAGCAAAGCTAATTCCAGCTATGTGTGGAGCCATGTTTGTTGACGTGCAATGCATTCTGTGTTTCACGTAAACGTCTGTCGGACCAAAGATGTTATAACAAAATGACCTGAGGGAAGGTTCACTCATTTTTCGAGTAAACTATCGGAAGTGAATGATGGGATATGAACGATGGTACATGACACACCCCCTTCAACATGCATACTGCAAACAGACCAAACTCATCTCATCTCCTCTTATTATCTTTGGTTGGCACAACAACAACAAAAAAACATGGCAGGGCGCACAAACAACCTATCTTCGGATTACTTACGATTTCTAGAAAGTGTTTTACTCAAATATTTAGATCAATGGTGAGCTCACCCGAATTATAAATGGTAATTCTTATTAGCTAATTCATATTGTGGTTTCTGTCAGCTGAGAGTTATCTAAATATGACCGCTTGTGTTACGTCAATCTTTCCTCAGTTAGCGCTAGGACAAATGTAGCCTACATTTTTCAGTTTGGATGATTGTGTTATGCTGTAGATATTCTCTGAATGTCTGAACATTGCATCCAAAAATAAACTGGTCACTTTCACAACATAACTTTGTAAGGACTGTGTTTGTGCAAAATGTTTCTGTGAAAAAAGTGTGGCCAGCTCAAATGCTGACTTGTGTCAATCGAAGCTGGATGTTCTAATAAGCATTCGAATCAAACAGGTTTGAGCGTTCGCTGCAGGGACCACTTTAGAATGATCACACCTGTTTGTTGGTACGTGTGAAAATGTTAAATAGTCACCACTTTCGAAACTAGTCTACTGTCAGATTCATTTTCCCCTCTTTCCCGTGGCGCCCAAAGTGGAACTGGACATCAAACCACAGTTTTCTGAGGAGTGGGTCAGGTGACTCACTGGTACGGAAATCTTCCTCTGATAGAGCACTGTGGTGATCCGTTTTGACTCCCCCTTCTCTTCTCCGTCTTTTGAGGACACAAATTAAAAACATTATTTGATGAATGTGAATTCGGAATCCTTCATCAAGCACCAGGACAGACTGCGCGGTGAGTCCTTAATGTACCTATAGCTACTGTGCGCAACACCCTTGGAGTTACGCACAGTGCCATAAAAATCTTGTAGAATAACATTCAGCTGTTGTTTTGCAATTCTTCCGTGATCTACTTCACTGCCTTTCTCCCAACACCAGTCATTGAAGCAGTTCATGGCCTACTTGGTCTGCTGAACTGTATTTTTCTCATTACGGAACGTCTCATATTCTTGAATATTCGTTGAAACCACTGGCGCATGTCATTTTACTCTTTTTTTCTTCTTGTTCTTTACCCCCCATTGATCATACTATGCCCCCCAAAACATTTGTTTTTTTGGCTACCTAGCAACAGTGTTACAGTTTAATCTTTATTTGGCTAAATGTAACGGAACTTTGCAGCTAACATTACATTAGCTATGTTTCCATCCAATTGGCAACAGATTTTAATGCGAATATTAAAGAATCCGTATGAAGTGTATACTTTTTCCCACCGGTGGTATGGTTCCACCATATTACCTTATTTCAGATAAAAATCAGTGTGTGATGAAGTAGTGTGTGATGGACTTTCTCACTTAAGTTTTCATATACCAAATAAAAATCTAAAGTTCAATGTGTTTCCTTCATATTTTTAACTCTACCGATAGTTTTGTCACAAAAACTGTTGCGTTAAATATCAAGTGTGTAACGTCCGTTGTTGGAATGAGACCAAGGCGCAGCATGGGTTGGGTTCATTATACTTTAATATAAATGGTGAACCAGCAAAAACCAACACAAGAAGCAACACAACGAACGAACAGTTTCGCAGGCTACTCACAGCAATGCAAAAACAACTTCCCACACCAGACAGGTGGAAAAAGGGCTACCTAAGTATGGCTCCCAATCAGCGACAACAATGTACAGCTGTCCCTGATTGAGAGCCATACTAGGCCAAAACACAGAAATACAAAACATAGATAGGGAACATAGAACACACATCAAAACCCCGAAACACACAAAACAAACACCCCCTGCCACGCCCTGACCAAACTACTATAACAAATAACCCCTTTTACTGATCAGGACGTGACAAAGTGTGCCTAATCTGGTTTTAGCACCTGCGCTCTAGCCAACAGCTCGCAGATACAGTGCGGTTAGGCTGTGCAGTTTGTATAGTCTACATAATGATATTGTTATCCATAAGAATAGTTTTATTTGTGAAACGGCAGTCAACCATTGATCATCATGTCACCAGAATAAGACCCTCAATATTTATTAGAAAGCAAAATCAAGCTCATCACTGTGCACTTTCATCACCCTATGAAGTTCATCATAATTTATCTAATCTGTTGCCTAATAAACTGCATGGTTTCCTGAGTCGTAGTTGGAGGACCACACACCATATCATTGCGTGACTCCAAATTTAATTTGATGTGATGGTTATTAAATCGATATTTGAGCATAAAGGCGTTTCAACTGCTATTTCCCTCATAATTAATTTTACAGACACAAAAAGATCAAAAGGAACAATTATCTGTCAGTATTTGTAAAATTACACCAAAACGTCCTGTTTCCTTCTCAGCTGTCATTCATTTTTTATTATATACGATATGACTTTACCACATAAAAACTATGGGTGGTTACAGAAATGTTGCGCATAGATAGCATTTGATACTATTAGCAGGCATAGGCATGTCTGTGATGGCAAATACAGCACGGCTTGGAATATCCAATCTGTATCCAGGATCCAAACAACCAGTTTTACAATGAAAGAGAACTTCTGTTGGGATGCATTCTGAAACTCTAGGGTAGAATTGGGTAGAATTGCACCATACTTGTTCTCCCTCAAACTATCTCTCGCTCAAATGTAATACATTGCTAAATTGTATTGTTTCATTTTTTTTGGTGGCGGCATGTAGCCCAGTGGTTAGAGCGTTGGGCCAGTAAATCCCCGAGCGAGCTGACAAGGTAAAAATCTGTCGTTCTGCCCCTGAACAAGGCAGTTAACCCACTGTTCTTAGGCCGCTGTTCTTAACTGACTTGCCTAGTTAAATCCAGGTTAAATAAAAATTGCCAATAGCTCTTTTCATTACATGTTTATACATAACTATGAACACAGATACAGTAGGTGGTAGTCTTGCCTTCTGTGCTTTTATATTCCCACATACACAAACATGCAAGAACACATGCACAGACATATGCGAACACAAGCACGCATGCACACACACACACACACACACACACACATAATGTGTCAATATCATTAGTCCCTAATGTAACCATCTGTTCATCTGTAATTTATTTTATGCATAAACTGCTAACCAATTCTTGGCAAAAAGCCTTCACTCGAGCTTCACATGCATCAAAGCTAATTAATGAGTTACCTGGGAGAGAACATCAATTTATATTTTGTGTGTCTAATGGGAAATTAAAAAATGGCTAACAACCCTGACTCATAACAAGCAAGTGGAGAGTGCGGCCATTGTCTTTCTGGACACTGGACACAGTACTACCAGTGTACATATTAATTAAACACCGTCAACCCAGAGATGGTTAAAAACTGAAGCTCAAAAGAGTGAGTACATTTGTACTGTATGCAAGTAAAAATGTATCAAAACAATGTTAAGCCGAATAGGACAGAATTTGTTTGAATTGATGTAAATTGGAAAGAGGCAGAGTTTGACCATTGTTAGTTATATCAATTTGTAAGATTCTTTCAAATATATCAAAACAACCTTTCACTTTGTTGAGGGAGTTTTGTACTGCACATGACCAGTTTTGGCAATATAACATGATCACATGTCCTGTGGTCAGCTTGTCACCATTGCCATAGTTTCCTAGTGGGATCAGGGATTTCTATTAGATAGACTGTTTCTATGCATCTTCCGACATGGTCTATCTTTGGTCACCCACACAGTCCTCCTTTTTCTCTTCTGCTGTCCCAGAGGATATCATCGAATCCAGAATCAGTTGCCTGCAAAGGAATTGGGATCCCAAATATATTTCAGGGATTATTGAAAGTTGTGACAATCCTTGTCCAGTATTTAAGGGAATGTAATGAGGAAAATATATATATTTACTTTCAGTATTATTAATTTTAATGTCAGCTTTATGCCTGGAAATGCCCTTATCCGGAGCAAAGAATCCAAATTTAAACTCTTCAAAATGTGTTCATAATTTTTAGAAACAATGGATATTAACTGAAAAATGATCTTATGTAATTTCTTGCAATAGCCCCTGGAAATATTTGATATTTCTCTCAAAACTGTGATTCCTTACAGATGTGTCTGGAGATTTGGTCAGTTCGTCAGATTTGTCTAAAATCCTAAATTAATCAGGAGTGATCAGGGTCAGCTATACCATAAGGAGCCCTTCTTCATGTCCTTAAAGCTGTCATCAAGGCAAAGGGTGGCTACTTTGAAGAATCTCATATATAAATTATACACTTCTCAAAAAAATAAAGGGAACACTAAAATAACACATCCTAGATCTGAATGAATTAAATAATCTTATTAAATACTTTTTTCTTTACATAGTTGAATGTGCTGACAACAAAATCACACAAAAATAATCAATGGAAATCCAATTTATCAACCCATGGAGGTCTGGATTTGGAGTCACACTCAAAATTAAAGTGAAAACCACACTACAGGCTGATCCAACTTTGATGTAATGTCCTTAAAACAAGTCAAAAGGAGGCTCAGTAGTATGTGTGGCCTCCACGTGCCTGTATGACCACCCTACAACGCCTGGGCATGCTCCTGATGAGGTGGCGGATGGTCTCCTGAGGGATCTCCTCCCAGACCTGGACTAAAGCATTCGCCAACTCCTGGACAGTCTGTGGTGCAACTTGACGTTGGTGGATGGAGCGAGACATGATGTCCCAGATGTGCTCAATTGGATTCAGGTCTGGGGAACGGGCGGGCCAGTCCATAGCATCAATGCCTTCCTCTTGCAGGAACTGTTGACACACTCCAGCCACATGAGGTCTAGCATTGTCTTGCATTAGGAGGAACCCAGGGCCAACCGCACCAGCATATGGTCTCACAAGGGGTCTGAGGATCACATATCGGTACCTAATGGCAGTCAGGCTACCTCTGGCGAGCACATGGAGGACTGTGCGGCCCCCCAAAGAAATGCCACCCCACACCATGACTGACCCACCGCCAAACCGGTCATGCTGGAGGATGTTGCAGGCAGCAGAATGTTCTCCACAACATCTCCAGACTGTCACGTCTGTCACATGTGCTCAGTGTTAACCTGCTTTCATCTGTGAAGAGCACAGGGCGCCAGTGGCGAATTTGCCAATCTTGGTGTTCTCTGCCAAATGCCAAACGTCCTGCATGGTGTTGGGCTGTAAGCACAACCCCCACCTATGGATGTCGGGCACTCATACCACCCTTATGGAGTCTGTTTCTGACCGTTTGAGCAGACACATGCACATTTGTGGCCTGCTGGAGGTCATTTTGCAGGGCTCTGGCAATGCTCCTCCTGCTCCTCCTTGCACAAAGGCGGAGGTAGCGGTCCTGCTGCTGGGTTGTTGCCCTCCTACGGCCTCCTCCATGTCTCCTGATGTACTGGCCTGTCTCCTGGTAGCGCCTCCATGCTCTGGACACTACGCTGACAGACACAGCAAACCTTCTTGCCACAGCTCGCATTGATGTGCAATCCTGGATGAGCTGCACTACCTGAGACACTTGTGTGGGTTGTAGACTCCGTCTCATGCTACCACTAGAGTGAAAGCACCACCAGCTTTCAAAAGTGACCAAAACATCAGCCAGGAACTGAGAAGTGGTCTGTGGTCCCCACCTGAAGAACCACTCCTTTATTGGGGATGTCTTGCTAATTGCCTATAATTTCCACCTGTTGTCTATTCCATTTACACAACAGCATGTGAAATGTATTGTCAATCAGTGTTGCTCCCTAAGTGGACAGTTTGATTTCACAGAAGTGTGATTGACTTGGAGTTACATTGTGTTGTTTAAGTGTTCCCTTTATTTTTTTGAGCAGTATATTTTGATTTAGTTACTACATGATTTCATATGTGTTATTTCATAGTTCTGATGTCTTCACTATTATTCACAATTTGACGGGTAGTGTATATGGGTAAGAGCATCTAGCTAGCTACATTCTCTGATATTATGTGTTTCTTATTTTGTCAGAAAGTCGTTTTCATTACCAAGTTAAAGCATACCGTGAGCTAGCTAGCTAGCATTAGCTGGCTGGCTCGCTGGCTAACATTACATGTATGATCTGTGTGGTAATATTATTTGTATCTGCATTGTTAGTTATAGCCTAATGTTAGCTAGCTAGCTAACATTGAACCCAGTTGGTTAGCTACCTGCAGATTCATGCAGGGTACTAACGGTATGAGTTGGGATAATGGTTCATTGTTAAACTAGCTACATGTCAGAACAAAAGACTCCACTATGCAAGTAACCATTTCACTGTACCGTTTACACCTGCTATATCTGGGCATGTGACAAATAAACTTAGATTGTCTACAGACATGTCAATAGACATAATATAAACCATCCTTTAGTCTTGAAATCAGTACCTTACTCAATCTGTTTAGCACATGGTCTCACATGTGAATCCTTAAAGAGATGGGTGGGGCTAAGGCTTAAGAGGGTGTGAACGATGCTGAATGGGTGTAGACAAAGAAGAGCTCTCCAGTAGGTGTACCAAACATTCAAGGGCCATTTTCTCGAAAGTGGGGTTACAAGTTTATCAACTTTCAAAGCAGAATTACTTCCCATTGTTCCTCGACTGTAGTGTAAGCTATACACTTTTCTAGCTCGGAGTCTCTACTTTTATCCAGTATAAAAAACAAACTTTCAACATAAGAACGAATCAAAATGCCTTTTATCTGACGGAGTTGCATTTTATGAAAAAAAAAAAATAATTAAGAGAATGTTCTTTTACATGATGTGATAGCTGATACTTTGGTCTAACAAAATATACATTTCAAATTTGTTAATAGGAAGAAAAATTGTTGTGGAATTTTTTTTTTCCATGTTTGTTCTTCACATCACACGTCACACTGTTTGTCAAGAGATTCTCAGGGATGATAGTGATTGTCATAGACTCAGATCCTTCAGGAAACCATGGGTTCGTAAATAATGCTCAGCTCTGCACATTATTCAGCACTACTATGATTGATACAATGTAATGTTCTTGACATGTCTGAATGTTAATGACTCTTCTGAGATGGAGGTGTTTTGGCTTCGGGTTCCAAATGAACCATGTGTGACTTAAGTTTGAGATGTTAGACGGCAACTGTGTTTTACTGTAAACGCATTTACCTATGCTGCTAACAAATTATTCTGAATCACTACCAATTATTCTCCAATTATCCAGTTATTATACTTTTTTTAAATAAAATTCTACTGAATATTACTCTAGTCAAAGAGGGATGGGAGTTAGGAGAGGAGTGGGAGTGGGCACTGTCATATTCTAGTAGCTGAGTTTGGGAACATCTAACATGTTACATTAGCATCCTGTGTGATTCAGCGTACAGATGTAGGATCTTGATCCCCTGTGGCAGGAGAACCTTCCAGCAATGCAGGACATTTAAAACGTGTAGTGTATTTTAGGTTTTTAAAAGGCTTCTGAAGTTTGTAATTTCAGAATAGAATTTTCTTTGCAAAAAATGTATCAACCCCTACAAAAATGTCCATTAATTATAATCCACATAATAATTTATATTTCCTGTAGCTGCTGGATTATTTTCCTGCTGTAGAAAACTGGCTCAAATTAAGATCCTACATCTGTAGCCAGACAATCACAAATGTAAGGTAGCAACACCATCCCACAGAGTTTGTAAACCCAGAGACCCAACATCGTGAGACTTCCGGGAACGCTTGCTAAGCAGGCTAAGTAGACCAGGCTGGGGTTTGAGAAGTCAAAATTCTTTGTTAGTTGTTAATTTTCTCGAAAATCGAAAGGCACAACCTAGATTTGAGGCAATGTCTTAAGTAGTTCGACATGTTATTACTCCAACCTCCGGAAAGTGACGAAATTCCAGGTTTTCATTTTCATCACAAAACACTTTATATCGAAGGAGTGCCTTTGATTTGATGGCCTGGAAATGCGCTATTCGGCGCAAGACAACTGTCAGACCCAATTACGTATTTCTGCTCATGACATTGCCTACAAGTGTGATTAAGGATTTTTATTGGAAAAGCAGTTTCAGCCTATCTTCATACTCTTCTGTCTTTGACCATCCAGCCAGCCAGCACATCCAGTAACCCTCTTATCCTCACCTCCTCTCTTCACCAACAACACAGCATTATCTCAAACACAGGCCCTGGGGTTGCAGAAGTCACTCTACATCCATGTCATGACAATATTTTTACTGATCTGTAGAGAAAAGACAGCCACCCCAACACGAACATTGAAAGGACTGAGAAGGCAGCCAACCATATCTAAATCCATTCTAGCGCTCATCACATAGTCTGGCTGGGTGGGTTATTTTAGTTGAATTATTTTTTTTTTGTTGAACCTCCCTCTATCACAGTATACGCTGTATACTGTGGTAGAGGGAGGTTTTTATCATGTTTTATCATTCAGCCTTCTGGTCGATTAGCCTGGGTAAAAACACGCAATGTGCTAGAACTATTCTGTGTTTCTGTCTTACGAAGCTAAAAACCCTCTTAATTCCACTGACCACCTTCTGAAAAATGCAGATGCTGTTTTCAAAAGATTTGCATGCTGTTTCAATTTGCTCCTCTTCAAATGCTTCTTTGTTAAATTATTCACGTAGGTAAATGTGTTAAGAGCAGAAAACTAGATTTCCATTCTCAGATCCTAAATTCCTTTTGAAAAGGATTCACACAGCATTAAGAGCTCACACTGAGCTAGTGTGAGCTCTAGTTGAAACAAATCGCTTGGCCTTGCATTTCTCACAAATTATTGAATATAATCTTGTAAAGTTTAATGTTAAGTTCTGAAAAGTAATTTCTTAATTGAGTGCTAAATAGGTATGTAAGGGCTATCCATCACCGTGCCTGATTACATCCTTGATCACATCAATTTCAAAGGGTCTGCTCCCATAACAGTTCAGTGTTGTCCACTGAAAAACCACATGAATTTCACATGATCACGTGTGATTTAAAGTGAAGTTAATGTAATAACATGTGACAACATGTGAAGCAACATATGACAACATGATCTCATGTGAAATAAATGTGACAACATGGGGATGCAACATTTCAACATGCGACAACATTTGAGCACACGTGAAAACCGAGATGTCAAATGTCATTTAATTGACATACATTTTATTTAAACATTCATTGTCCCCTAGAGGTTTTGTCTAGTTACCAGTTTGTTCCAGGCACATCCCAAGGACATCTTTAGGACTTTTGAAGAATGTTGTGTCATGGTCCCTTGAGTAAAAATAAAGTAAATATATATATAACACCTTGAAGGTTATATTTCTATAAAATTCTGATTACTGTAAAATTCAATTACTGTAAAATGTACTATGAACAAAACTGGGATATGAACTATAAACCCCTTACTTGCTACTAACGTGTAATGTCCTGTTACAGTGCAGCTAAACCACCAGAGCTGTGAGCGTAAAAGAGATATGGCCACAGACTTACTAGCAAGAATGCATTTCTGCACTTTTCGAAAAGCTGTCCAAAATCGAATAAATAATTGTACAATTATCACAATCAGTAGCCTGGTTTCCAGCCAACCTTTGTATTAGAGTTAAAAGAATGATGGCAACAGAAAATTAAAGAATGGATGAAGAATGATGGCAACAGAAAATGTGTCGGTAAACTTTCCAAATGTCAACAAAACAAAATATGCTAGACAAGGCCCGATGTTATCGTGTCGGTAAAATTAATAACGCAGAAATGTCGGTGGACTGCTTTTATTCGCAAATATTTATCTAATAACCATCAACTCAAAGTAAACTTGGAGTCACGCGATGACATGTTGTGTGGTCTTGCTACTACAACACGTCAGGAAAGCATGCAAATGATTAGGCTACAGATGAAATAAGTCAAGATAAACTTTACAGTGTGGTTAAAGTGCAAGGGGATGAGCTTGATGCTCCTTTCCAATAAATATCTAGGGTCTTATTCTGGTGATATGATCATCGATGCTTGGCTGCCATTTGACCAATAAAAATAATCTCACTCTTTTGTCCATAATAATCACATCATGTATGCTTTACCCGCACCGTATCTACATACCTTTGGCCAGAGCGCATATGTCAATAACAGAGTGAGCACGTACTCTCTATTTAACACACATTTTTTTGTGAGAAAACCATCAGTAGAATACAAAATGTGAAGGAAACCCATTTAACTTGTGTTTTTTATTTGGTAGAAGGGACTATATCCGCAGAAAGTATGTTTACGTGCACTACGTCATCACACACAGCCTTTTATCCACAACAAATCCATTTTAGAATATTCAAATGAAAATCTATCGCCAATTGGATGGAAACCTAGCTACTGTCACATCCACATAAAGTGCAGAAGTAGAGTACACTTCTTTGGAGATTTGGTCTTGCAATCTCTCGGTTGGAGTGCATCGACATTTCTGCAGTGCCACCAGGTTCATACTTTTTTCTTGGAACATATATTAACACAAAAAATAGTATGGTTAGGGTAGAGCGTTGTTCCCTGGGGTAAAAAAAAAACATAAAAAGGTACACTTCACAGCAACACATATAAACAGTTAGGTACCTAATATGTATGGGAGATTCTTCAACCCAATATTTTGAATGTAAGGTTCAATCCTAACATGAGCATATTGTGTATTTGTATTTGTGGAAGTGTTGGAGCAGTTTAAGTGTTTGATGGTTCTACCGATGTAAGTTCAGCAACTCCCTTGACTCTGTTCTGCAAACATTGCAAGAGAATGTGTCTGTTATGCGCTGCACTGTAAAGAGGTTATTGTGCAACTTGTTGCCAGAAGTTGCTGTGAATTTGTCATTTCTTTACTGGAAACTACTTGTCAGTAAGTTATTGTAAAAGTTACAATAACTTACAGGTTAAACGTTGCCAGTAACCTACATGACACTAGCTGCCACTAACAATCCTTGCCAGTGACACTTACTTTGCCTTCAATGACGTTTCTGTTGACAACATACGCATCACTTGTTCATTGGCAGAATACTGTATCAGCAACAGCCTATCAGAAGATTGCATTAGTGGCTTACTCGAGGCGTGGCTTTCAGTAAGCTCTTTTTGGTTTCCCATATGAGAGGGAATGTCAGCCCAGTTAATATGGTCTGTTGTATTCTGTTCTTAAACATTAAGCTTGCATGCTGTTTGAGTTTTGCAGCCTTAATAAAGGCTGACATAAGTGCATGAGATACCAAAGAACCATATGCCATTTGCCATATGCTATAACCATATAAAACACCTTCTCATTCAAGGGTTTTTCTTTATTTGTAATATTGTCTACATTGTAGAATAATAGTGAAGACATCAACACTATAAAATAACCCATATGGAGTCATGTAGTAACCAAAAAAAGTGTTAAACAAATCAAAATATACATTTATATTTAAGATTCTTCAAAGTAGCCACCCTTTGCCTTGATGACAGATTTGCACACTCTTGGCATTCTCTCAACTAGCTTCACCTGGAACAGTCTTCAAAGAGATCCCACATATGCTGAGCAGTTGTTGGCTGCTTTTCCTTCACTCTGCAGTCCAACTCATCCCAAACCTTCTCAGTTGGGTTGAGGTTGGGTGATTGTGGAGGCCAGGTCATCTGATGCAGCACTCCATCACTCTCCTTGGTCAAATAGCCCTTACAGAGACTGGATCTGTGTTTTGGGCCATTGTCCTGTTGAAAAACAAATGATAGTCCCGCTAAGCGCAAACCAGATGGGATGGCGTATCACTGCAAAATGCTGTGGTAGCCATGCTGGTTAAGTGTGCCTTGAATTCTAAATAAATCACTGACAGTGTCACCAGCAAAGCACCTCCACACCATCACACCTCCTCCTCCATGCTTCACAGTGGAAACCACACATGCAGAGATTATCCATTCACCTACTCAGCGTCTCACAAAGACACAGCGGTTGGAACAAAAAATATCAAATTTGGGCTCATCACTCCAAATGACAGATTTCCACCGGTCTAATGCCCATTGCTCATGTTTCTTGCCCAAGCAAGTCTCTTCTTATTATTGGTGTCCGTTAGTAGTGGTTTCTTTGCAGCAATTTGACCATGAAGTCCTGATTCATGAAGTCTCCTCTGCACAGTTGATGTTGAGATGGGTCTGTTACTTGAACTCTGTGAAGCATTTATTTGGGCTGCAATCTGAGGTGAAATTAACTATCATAATTGTTTTTCTTGAGTGTATTTTAAAAAATCTGAGAATTACTTTAAATTCCAAAATGTAGGAATACTGTTGAAATCACTTCTTGACACAGGCATGGTGGTGTAGCAGAGATATTGGAATGTAGTGAACCAAGAGGTTGTGAGTTCAAATCCAAGGTATAATATGAAAGTTAAAAGCATTGTGTGTGTGTGTTTCATGAAGACTCAGTTTTGTTTGCAGGTCATCAGCTGTGAAATCTCGTGAAAATGTGAATCCACATCTGAAATGTTATGCGATAACATGAAAATCTATGTGAAATACACTACATGACCAAAAGTATGTAAACACCTGCTCGTAGAACATCTCATTCCAAAATCATGGGCATTAATATGGAGTTGGTCCCCCCTTTGCTGCTATAAAAGCCACCTTTCTGGGAAGGCTTTCCATTAGATGTTGGAACATTGCTGTGGGGACTTGCTTCCATTCAGCCATGAGCATTAGTGTGTAGGGGCGCTGATGTTGGGCGATTAGGCCTTGTTCGCAGTCGGCATTCCAATTCATCTGTAAGGGGTTCGATGGGGTTGAGGTCTGGGCTCTGTGCAGGCCAGTCAAATTCTTCCACACCAATCTCGACAAACCATTTCTGTATACACCTCGCTTTGTGCACGGGGGCGTTGTTATGCTGAAACAGGATAGGGCCTTCCCCAAACTGTTGCCCCACAGTTGTAAGCACAGAATAGTCTAGAATGTAATTGTATGTTGTACTGTAGCATTAAGATTTCCTTTCAATGGAACTAAGGGACCTAGCCCAAACCATGAAAAACAGCCCCAGCCCATTATTCTTCCTCCACCAAACTTTACAGTTGGCACTATGCATTCAGTCAGATAGCGTTCTCCTGGCAACTGGGAAACGACGATTCCTTCGTCGGACTGCCAGATGGTAAAGCGTGATTAATCTCTCCAGAGAATCTGTTTCCAGTGCTCCAGAGTCCAATGGCGGTGAGCTTTACGCCACTCCAGCCGAAGCTTGGCATTGTGCATGGTGATCTGAGGCTTGTGTGCAGCTGCTCGGCCGTGGAAACCCATTTCATGAAGCTCCCGACGAACTGTTATTGTGCTGATGTTGCTTCCAGAGGGAGTTTGGAACTCTGTAGTTAGTGTTGCAACCATGAACAGGTGATTTTTAGGCTTCAGCACTTGGCAGTCCCATTCTATGAGCTTGTGTGGACTACCACTTTGTGGTTGAGACATTGTTGCTCCTAGACGTTTCCACTTCACAATAACAGCACTTGCAGTTAACCGGGGCAGCTCTAGCAAGGCAGAAATTTAATGAACTGACTTTTTGGAAAGGTAGCATCCTATGACGGTGCCCCTTTGAAAGTCATTGAGCTCTTCAGTAAGGCCATTCTACTGCCAATGTTTGTCAATGGAGATTTTATGGCTGTATGCTCAATTTGGTACACCTGTCAGCAACGGGTGCGGCTTAAATAGCCAAATGCACAAATTTTAAGGGGTGTCCACATACTTTTGTATATATAGTGTATCATCACATGTGAAGTGTTCCAAAAACACATGGTTTCACATGATTTCACATGTGCAAAACGTGGAAATGTCATGTGAAATCATGTGTTTTTTTAATAAGGGGTATTTTAAACCACAAATAATGTATGGCTATTTGGATTGTGAAATGTTTCAACTAAACCTTGAGTTTTTGTATGGTTGAATAACACTAAATATGCACTGACTTCTAAGTCATGTGGAGTATGAGAGGAATCCAGTAGGCTTGCAGAACAGACTGTAGTGTGTTGCTGGTGAGCTTGCCTCTGTGCTCCTGGGTCCTTTGTACAGATGGAGTGGAGTGCCCCAGGTAACTAAAGAACCAGAGACAGAGCCAAGGATATGGAACACGGATGACCAGCCTCCCACAGGATAGCAACACAGGGATTCTGGGATATTTGAGAACTGTGCAAGAATAGATAATTATTTTTGGAACATCTGTTGGATGAGGTTTCCAAATACCTCAGTGGGCAAAGCATCTTAAATCACTGTGGAAACCATGGTGAGCTGGTTTTATTCACTTTAATAAATCGTTTGTGTTCATCATCAAGGCCCACTTGTATATGGGTCTTTCTATAAACTAGGGCACCAATGAGGATGTCCTACACTGGACAACATGTTACAGTTGTTGATAAGTCATTGATAATAATCTGCCAATTTTCTTCATGTCATTATGATATAAGGGGAGAACATAGCTATACTTAATGCAATTCATGAATTGATTTAAAACCTATGTTTAACCCTTTCTCGTGGTTGGTGTCTTGACGGATTTGTCCAAAATCGTGTGACATAAAACATTACCTTTCTGTCCTTGCTGTTATGGCATTGTAAGTTGTTGTTGTTATATCATATATTATGCATTAATCAGTTAAAATAGACATTGGACTTGAACCCTGCAAGAATCCTGGATCTAGCTGTCGGACAGTTGTTTTGTATAGAGATCTCAGACATGCAGTGTATCTCCGTAACATTTCGTTTCTCCTTATATTACAGAGTGAAAACAGTTTTCATGGGCACACAAATCCCCAAAATGTATGTCGAATGCTTATAACCGAAAGAGTCACCTTACCTTGATACTTAAAACCTAAATCGATTCTGTCATTAATGTGGTTCTTCATTAATTATGCATAATACTTTGTTGGATGCGCATTTGGTGTCGAGCTGTTTAATTACGGCGTGATATTTTCACACATCATCATCTAATCCAGGAAGGAATTTTCTGAATGACAGTCAAGTGAACAACAGCCCAAGTGCTGGAAAAAGTGTGTTGGTGTCTCATTCGTTACTCCGTTGAAGACAGTTGTGCTTGGATCCACGTTGGATCTCTAGCGAATTGATGTTGATCATCTATTGTCTGCTTGATTTACAACATGGTGTTGTTAGATGTAACAGAAAAAGCATCAAGGTAATGGGTTAATGCTTTCATATGTTTTTGTGCTTCGGATTGGACACGGAGCTACTGTGCGCAATTGTGTAGGATAGACTATTGCTCAACACCCAACGCTATTCCTATTAATTATTCTGGATATAATGACAACAAATTACATAGCCTAGTAGTGGGAATTTTCTCAATATGATCCTGAAATGAAATGAAATAACATAACACATACATTTTGGTTTCCATGTTACACCTGCAATTTTAAACCTTACCAGGGGCTTGAAGGAGCCTACTTTAATTTGGAGCTCAGAAATTCAAGTACTGGAATAAGCCTACATTGAAAATAATTTTGTGCTGGAAAAGTCGTTGTAATTATTGTAGCCAATTTATAAGTTCTCCTGTGCCCTTTATAATTATCCGTGATTTAATTTTGTATCTGTTTTTGTGAGAGATGTGGCCACTCAATTGTTTCAGGCGGCTTAAATTGAAGGGTGTTGCGCTACTCTGTTGCGGTAAAAACCCCGTTCCCTTATTATGAGGACGACAACATCTAATGCTGGCTTCAATTTGGCTTTCGATACAAATCCTTCCGTTACATAAGGGAACCTGGTTTTTGGTCACTTTCTCATTACAAAAACTGTTATGGTGAGATTCAAATGGTGAGATCAATGCTACCGCTATTCATTGTTTTATTATGTGCGCTTGCATCGGCCACATAGGCTACAGAAAATCAGCATGCGTACATCCAAATCATTTAGTCAGGCAAGTCCACATTATTATCACATATTTTAGAATGTAATAAGTTAAATATCAATGCATTGGCAAGCCTAAGAAATTTATTATTATTAAGTGGTAATGGCCACATTTTTTGTAACCTTTTGCATGCTCTTTGCGTGCCTTATACGTACAATTACATAAAAATGTATCGGACAAATAATAAAATAAGATAAAAACAAATTAAACATCCTACAAGCCCCAACTTTCCTCCAGACCTTATCTTCCCTTTAAAGTTGTATCTCTCGTCTCACCCTCTAATAAAACAGCCTTTTGAAAATGAACTGTGGGAGAGGTGATATAATCTTCTACCAGAGCTGTTTGAAATGTGGACACATGCTATCTCTGCAAATTACATCAAAAGCAAGAACAGATATTTTCTCATATCCCTGCCTTGCTTATGTAACGAGAGCCCGGCTGTCTGCATTGGAGGGAAGATGCTGTGCATACTGCAGTGTTCAGTCAGGTGCAACCAGCAGGGAGCTATAGCTTCAAGTTTCATTACTTCCCTGTGATTTCAGTCTCCATTTAGTACACATCATCATGGCTGAACATGTCAGTGATGTCAGGAAACATAAACAACCCGTCTATGACTAAAATAGGTGAGAGAACATTTGATAAGACACATTTCAGTTGGTTCCATCATCACAAGTCTTCCACCATCTTCCAAATGACAGGCCATTGACCTCACCGAAGGAGAACTTTGGAAATAAATAATTAATTTCACCAGAATCATCAACTCATCTTGTAACTAACTCATCAACTGCTTTATCTGACCCAACCCACCTTGTGCTACTGTACTGTCACTTGCCCATTAGGCAAACATCTACTCTCTCTCCTCAAGGAGCTATTTACAGGCCATAAAAAAATGAATGCACACACATTAAGAAATGGGGCCAAGGAGGGAAAAAAAGTCTGTTAGAAGTTCCATCAGAATTACATTTCCAGTGTGTCTCTCTCTCTCCCTCTCACCCCATCCCGATAGTCATCATCAGCTCATTGCAAGTCTCACTCCCATTAACCTGTTTGCAGGTTGCGAGGAGAGGAAGTTACTTTCTTCTTTATATATATATGTCCTCCTGTCCTCTCTTTCCTTCTCCCCCACCTTCCATCTCTCTCAGTAAGTATCACAAAATATAATTTATTTTTGAAATTACAGCAGGCCCTTTCAGCTGACCCCAGAGCATTGTGATAATGCAGTGTGGGAGTGGAGAATGCCTCTGATGAGGGTTCCAAACAGAACAGACGCTCTGGCCGGCATTAATGCCAGACAATAGTATTTTTTGTACTCAAGGAGAGGAACCTCTGCAGCAGGGGTCCTTAACTACATTCAGCCATAGGGTATTTTTTTCTTTAGCGGGTGGTTTGGGGGCCATATCATTTTTTATAGAACCTTTATTTAAGCTAGGCAAGTCAGTTAAGAGCAACTTTTTATTTTACAATGACAGTCTACCCCGACCAAACTCTCCCCTAACCCAGACAACATTGGGCCAATTGTGCACCGCCCTATGGAACTTCCAATCACAGCCAGTTGTGATACAGCCTGGGATTGAACCAGGGTCTGTAGTGACACCTCTAGCACTGAGATGCAGTGCCTTAGACCACTGCGCCACTCGAGAGCCAACATAATCATAAATCATTTCTACCATGCAAATTGACCACAATAAGCCCAAACAGATATAGTATTTGGCAAAAACATAATCATTTCAAACCTTGATTACATTGGGATACAATCACGTCTCTGTATTTATGCCTGGGAATACTTCAAACAGATTCCCAAATTAAAATTTATTTGAGCTGATTTCCTATTGACTTTACAGGGGTCTTCAATGAAAATTCTATATAAAAATAAATGAATAAAACAACTCTTGGAAAACTTCAGCGGTGATTGTAATTGGCCCCCCAATATTCTTTTTAATAAATGTTTTTTGTTGAAGACCTCTGCTCTACAGTAACACACAGGGAGGGAAGGGCTCCGTCTAAGCTAGTTGGACAGATCCAGACATTCATTATGTGTCATGGAGAGGGAAAAATCAGGAAGTGAGGCCCTGCATAATCAGCTGCCACTTTCTCCTGAATCCATCAATAGTGTATGCAAGGAGAAGAGTTCTCCAGGGCAGGTAGAGAGAATCCTTTGGAAGGGGGAACACATACTGTAGTTAGTGGACAGTGTGAGTGACCGACTGACTGGATGTAGAAGCTTGAGGGCCGTGTTGTGTGATATGATACACGTGATGAATAGCCTCAGTCCAGTCAAGCGTGAGGAACATGAAGAGGAGGAGGTATCAGGTGTAGGCATACAGGAATACTGTACTTTGATATTAAAATTACAGCCACTATGGCTTGGCACCAAGCATGATAATCCCATTGTGCTGCAGGTCACAGCAGAGAGAGAGAAGAGAAGCTGCCTCACTTCAAACTGAACTGCTTATGGCTGACGAGAACAAAAAACAACCGTCAGAATAACGTCAGCCTCCCACCTAAAGTAAGTGAATTAGGGCAAACGTCCAATTTAGATGATATAGGAAAGATATCGTGAGATATTGAGAATGGAGAGAGAGAGACCAAACAATTAGATCAACATGAAGTAAACCTTTTTTCACAGGCAGTCCATTACAGCTGATCTCAAGTGTTTTCAAGATCCAATGTTTTTTTCATTACACATTGTCTGCATTCATTACGAGGTGGGGAAATCAAATTTTGTTCTACGTATCTGACAGTTTTTCCAGACAAATTCATCCTGTCAAGGTGCAGCCTCAACAAACTCACCAGATGGTGTTTATGTGAGCTGGAGATGTTGTTTCTTGTTCATGCGTCTCTTAAAGTGCAAGTGCTGTACTTACCTACTAGGGGGATGGGCCTAGAGGAAAGCTGAGGGATGGATGCAAGGCCTGACCATCCCAAAACTATAGCTTTAAACATGATATGAAGCTATACAGTGTGTACTTTTACAATGTTTAAAAACATTGAGGTATTACAAAATGTATTTCTTGGGTTCTGATGGGGTTTGACAGTTGAACTAAGCATTTATAAGTTACATTCTTCAAGAATCAATGGGAATATATATTCCCATATTAATTAATGGGCTCCCGAGTGGTGCAGTGGTCTAAAGCACTGCATCTCAGTGTTAGAGGTGTCAACACAGACCATGGTTTGATCCCGAGCTGTATCACAACCCGGCTGTGATTGGGAGTCCCATAGGGCAGCGCACAATTGTCCCAGCGTTGTCCGGGTTAGGGGAGGGTTTGGCCGGGGTAGGCCGTCATTGTAAAATAAGAATTTGTTCTACTGACTTATGGTAGCAGAGAAAACAGTTTAAGACTAGGGTGGCAGGAGTCTTTGACAATTTTTAGTGCCTTCCTCTGACACGTCTCGTGTAGAGGTCCTGGATTGTAGGAAGCTTGGCCCCAGTGATGTATTGGGCCGTACGCACTACCCTCTGTAGTGCCTTGCAGTTGGAGGCCGAGCAGTTGCCATACCAGGCAGTGATGCAACCAGTCAGGATGCTCGCGATTGTGCAGCTGTAGAACCTTGAGAGAATCTGAGGACCCTTGCCAAATCTTTTCAGTCTCCTGAGGGGCCCTCTTCACAACCTTCTTGGTGAGCTTGGACCATGTTAGTTTGTTGGTGATGTGGACGCCAAGGAACTTGAAGCTCTCAACCTGCTCCACTACAGCCCCGTTGATGAGAATGGGGGCGTGCTCGGTCCTCTTTTTCCTATGATCCACAATCATCTCCTTTGTCTTGATCACGTTGAGGGAGAGGTTGTTGTCCTGGCACCACACGGCCAGGTCTCTGACCTGCTCCCTATAGGCTGTCTCATCGTTGTCTGTGATCAGGCCTACCACTGTTGTGTCATCAGCAAACTTAATAATGGTGTTGGAGTCGTGCCTGGCCGTGCAGTCATGCGTGAACAGGAAGTACAGGAGGGGACTGAGCACCCACCCCAGAGGGGCCCCTGTGTTGAGGATAAGTGTGGTTGATGTGTTGTTACCTACCATTACCACCTGGGGGTAGCCCATCAGGAAGTCCGGGATCCAGTTGCAGAGGGAGGTGTATGGTCCCAGGGTCCTTAGCTTATTGATGAGCTTTGAGTGTGTTGAACGCTAAGCTGTAGTCAATGAATAGCATTCTCACATATGGGAAGGGCAGTGTGGAGTGCAATAGAGATTGCATCATCTATGGATCGGTTGGGGTGGTATGCAAATTGGAGTGGGTCTAGGGTTTCTGCGATAATGGTGTTGATGTGAGCCATGACCAGCCTTTCAAAACACTTCATAGCTACGGACGTGAATGCTTCGGGTCGGTAGTTATTTAGGCAGGTTACCTTAGTGTTCTTGGGCACAGGGACTATGGTGTTCTGCTTAAAACATGTTGGTATTACAGACTCTGACAGGGAGAGGTTGAAAATGTCAGTGAAGACACTTGCCAGTTGGTCAGCGCATGCTCGCAGTACACGTCCTGGTAATCCGTCTGGCCCTGCGGCCTTGTGAATGTTGACCTATTTAACCCACCTGTTGTGTTCGTTTCATGTTAATTAATTCTGTGTTCCCAGTCCAAAATGACCGCCCCATTATAGCTGATTATAAATCCATAATAATACCCATATTATCACCAAATATTGTGTTAGATCTTTTTACCAACTTAAGTTCTTGTGAACATTACAAGTTTTGAATTTGTATTTGCTATTTAGAGCCTGCAGGCCTCATTGATCTGAGCTCATACAACTTGTTTTTGGGTAAAAAAAGCATATTGTATGGATTATTTTGACAATAACAAATACTCAGATGAAACATATTGTGCTATTTATCACAGACTACTTTGTGTAAAAGTTTAACAAGGACTCTCTCCTCCTCACCAGTGTCATGATCAAAGATATGATCAAGAGCCTCACATACAGTATATTGTTTGGTCATTGTGCTGCCATAGAAGGTATTGTGAGCAAGGCCTCAAGAAAGCTTTATATACCAGAGCTGTGAGAAAAGTTCTACATATTATTGAAACAATGTTGCGAATGTTTGTGAGAATGCCAACAGGTGTAGATCCCATGGGGGGGGAAATTATATTGGGGAAAGGTTCCCGTGGGGGTTGCCATGGAAGCCAAGAAGGGGAGTGAGGTGTGGTGTGTGTGCACAAACACAGATGCATGTGGTGGTCTGGGAGAGGAAGTGTGTCCATCTGATCAATGGGCATGTGCCTGAACTCAATTTTATACACTAATTGTAGTCTCACCCATTAATTTCTAATGACCGGTCATTTTTGACCAGGAACATCACAGGTGTACAAATGTTAAATAAAACACAAAATGTAATGGCAATCATCAAAATGTATTTTGTGTGTTCATATGCCCTGTGTGGACAAAGTCATGGAACCTTATGACGATCAGATTAAACTACATTTTTCAGAGAGAAAACTTGTAAATAGGTCCAATTCAACCGGAACACAACAGGAGGGTTAAAGGTCTTACCCACATCGGCTGCGGAAAGCGTGATCACACAGTCTTCCAGAACAGCTGGTGCTCTCATGCATGTTTCAGTGTTATTTGCCTCGAAGCGAGCATAGAAGTAGTTTAGCTCGTCTGGTAGGCTTGTGTCACTGGGCAGCTCTTGGCTGTGCTTCTCTTTGTAGTCTGTAATGGTTTGCATGCCTTGCCACATCCGACGAGCGTCAGAGCCAGTGTAGTATGATTAGATCTTAGTCCTGAATTGATGCTTTGCCTGTTTGATGGTTTGTCGGAGGGCATAGCGGGATTTCTTATAAGCTTCCAGGTTAGAGTCCGGAAAGCGGCAGCTCTAGCCTTTAGCTCAGTGCGGATGTTGCCTGTAATCCATGGCTTCTGGTTGGGGTATGTACTTAAGGTCACTGTTGGGATGACGTCATCAATGCACTTATTGATGAAGCCAATGACTGATGTGGTGTACTTCTCAATGCCATCAGAGGAATCCCGGAACATATTCCAGTCTGTGCTAGCAAAACAGTCCTATAGCTTAGCATCTGCTTCATCTGACCACTTCCGTATTGAGCGAGTCACTGGTGCTTCCTGCTTTAATTTTAGCTTGTAAGCAGGAATCAGTAGGATAGAATTATGGTCAGATTTGCCAAATGGATGGTGAGGGAGAGCTTTGTATGCGTCTCTGTGTGTGGAGTAAAGGTGGTCCAGAGTTTTTTTCCCTCTGGTTGCACATTTAACATGCTGGTAGAAATTTGGTAAGACGGATTTAAGTTTCCCTGCATTAAAGTCCCCGGCTACTAGGATCGCCACCTCTGGGTGAGCGTTTTCCTATTTGCTTAT
The DNA here is from genome assembly GCF_901001165.1 of Salmo trutta. Lineage (NCBI taxonomy): Eukaryota > Metazoa > Chordata > Actinopteri > Salmoniformes > Salmonidae > Salmo > Salmo trutta. The sequence continues at coordinate 51,831,347 of NC_042972.1, read as the reverse complement.
GGCGGAATACAGCTCATTCAGTGAGGCCTTAGTGCCAGCATCAGTCTGTGGTGGTATGTAGACAGCTATGAAAAATACAGATGAAAACTCTCTAGGTAGATAGTGTGGTCTACAGCTTATCATGAGATACTCTACCTCAGGCGAATAAAACCTTGAGACTTCCTTAGATATCGTGCACCAGCTGTTATTTACAAAAATACATAGTCCGCCGCCCCTTGTCTTACCAAATGCCTCTGTTCTGTCCTGCCGATACAGCGTATAACCAGCCAGTTGTATGTTGACAATGTCATCGTTCAGCCACGACTCCGTGAAGCATAAGATATTACAGTTATGAACATCCCGTTGGTCGTTTAATCTTCCGCGTAGGTCATCGATTTTATTTTCCCAAGATTGCACTTTTGCTAGCAGAATGGAGGTAAGTGGTGGTTTATTCGATCGCCTACGAATTCTCAGAAGGCAGCCCGCCTTCTGGCTCCTTTTTCTCCCCACCTTCTCTTCAAGAAAATGGCGGGGATCTGGGCCTTTTCCCGGGGACACAGTATAACATTCATGTTGGGCTCATCGGAAACGTTAAAGGAAGAAAAGGATTCTGCCAGTCCGTGGTGAGTAATCGCAGTCCTGATGTCCAGAAGTTCTTTTCGGTCATAAGAGACGGTAGCAGCAACATTATGTACAAAATAAGTTTAAAAATAAGTTACAAATAACGCAAAGAAACAAACAAAAAAACACAATTGGTTAGGAATACGTAAAACATCAACCTTGTTCTACAGCGCCATCTTAATTAACGGTAAATAAGTTAATTGCTTTCCCCCACAGTTAGCCAATATGATTGTTTAGAGTTATTTAGCAACTGCTTCTACACACTTTTGCTAGCTACCGTTGCACTGCCAAGTTTAAGACCGATCTCCAAAAATGGCGAGGTGTCAACTGTTGATTTAATTTTTGAAATTGTAACTCACCTTCCATGTGTATTTACTTTCCATTTGTATTGGGCTGATGAATGTACATGAAGAATACTGCTATAACAGTGATACTGCTGTAATAGGGGTAGATAGGCTTACTGTGCACTTTCTTAGGCCCTAAGACTCAAAGGTTATGCTGTTAACAACCTACTAAGCGTTGCATCCCTAGATCTTCAACATATTAGGTGGGCAGCAAGTAGCCTTACGGTTAAGAGTGTTGGGCCAGTAACCAAAAGGTTACTGGTTTGAGTCCCTGAGCTGACTAGGTGATATCTGTCGATGTGCCTTTGAGCTAGGCACTTTATTACTCCTGTAAGTCATTCTGGATAAGAGCGTCTGCTGAATGACTGAAAATGACGATATTACCAGGGGTTTTAAAAGATTTTCCAATCGTTCCGAACAGAAGCGCTATTTTTTTCATTCTGTCCCAGTGTTCCAACCAGCATAATAAAGTTCTGAACCGGTTCAAACCCCAAAAATGTAGTGGTTCATATAGTTCCTTTTCGTTCATTTTTTAACCTGTGAAATCAACATTTTTACATTTAGCTCATTATTTTACCCCACCAATTAGCACGGATAGAGCAGCTGGCTATGGAACGGGTAAGCTTGTTGTTTACATGTTTAATTGGTCAGAGATGATGCGACTGACATTTCACATGTGGGGAGAGAGCAAACGAGGGGAAGCGCTGATTCTTCATGACGTGATGTGAATTGGAATGTATTTAGGCTATTATTAGCATTATAACATTGCAGAATTATATACTATTGTTGTAACAAAAAAATAACATTATTTACCGGTTCTCAAGATTTGAAAATAGCGGTTCTGTTCCAAAACACTAGAGATCACTTTAGTTCCTGGCTCCGTTTCTCTTCCTTGAAAAATGTTGTTCTTTGCCCGGTTTTCGGTTCTGTTCCCTGATCCGGTTCCAACCCCCAAAGCAGTAAGCACCACACCACAACCCCTGAATATTACACATTTGACCATTTAGACATCCTTAAAAAATACCCTTAAAGAAAATCCATTCATGGTAAAAGCTCACTAAATACTTCCGCAATAGAGAATATGGCATGAATAAAGCCTTCACTCCCCTCGTCAGAAGTTTTTGCATCATTGTGATCTGAGACTGTCATCAAATGCTTGGTCATTTTTCTTCTGTGGCACACGTTTCTGTCCTAATGTTTGCTACTTGAAAACTTGGAGCATCTCTTCGAAATGTCAAGAACATTCTTTGATTCATGCTGTGGTTTCAAAACACACTGAAATGATTTCTTGCTCTCAAACTTTGTTGAAAGCCTTTTCTGCCCAGACATGCAAAACCCGGAGGATTCATGTCTGAAGAAGCCTTTCATATGTTAATAGAATATTAGAGCGCATAAAGGTGAATCACTGAAGGATTTTGTTTTAATACGTCCGGGGCATCATACTGCACAAAGGTTAATTCTCCTATCCATGGGTAGATTCACATCATGGTTTGTAGATTGAAAAGGGCCTTTCTCTGGGATCGGTTTCATGTGTTCTCTTCTCTTCTATCAAGCGCCACAGTGGATTGTCGTCTGATTAATCTTAATGAATTATGCAAATCGCCTTTATCTCAAATGATTTAGGAATGTTTTTGTATTGTTTTATTAATGCACTTTTTACTCTGTATTATCACGTAGCTCTTCTCTGAGGCGTTCAGTGTTTGTTATTCATTGCAAGCTCTTTATTAAATCCTTGTTGGTCTCTGGCGTATTGCATGCTGGAATGAGAAATTAGTCATTACTGTAATTTAATGATTTCTAACCAAACAAGAGGCAACCTGGATTGCTAACCGCATCACCCCGTATCACTCTATTCCCCGCGGTCTGGTATTTGGGAGCATGTCTCTCCTAAAATGTATACTTAATTAATTGCGTTCATTATCAGGAGCATCCTGAGTTGAATATACTATTTTAATTACAGCAGAGAATTGACAGACAAAATATTAAATGCCCTGAGTAAAGCATCGGCCTGATGAGAGTCTCTGGAAACCCCTTTCATTGTGTTGCATTATGATGAAGGGCTTTTTGGTTTACTTAAATACCAGTAGGTTTACTATAAAAGGTAACTTGAAGTAAGGTAAAATACACTGTGTGTTTCTCTTCACACTGACTAAATTACTTTTCTTGAGCTACTTTAAAAGCAACAGCTCACATAACTCTTTCATGTTCATTTAAAGCAATCACTGAAACAGTGAATTGCAAAATGTCTCACAGAACCTATTTAACTTCCAGTGCCATTTTTATGTAGGTGAATAATTAGGATTATTAAGATTAAATGAGTGTCAGCCTGCAGCAGACAATCGTCTGGCCGTGACGATGGTAGAGGCCTCATTCCCCCCTATCTGAGATATCTACTGCAGCCCTCATCCTCCACATACGACACCCGTTCTGCCAGCCACATTCTGTTAAAGGTCCCCAAAGCACACACATCCTTGGGTCGCTCTTCTTTTCAGTTCGCTGCAGCTAGCGACTGGAACGAGCTGCAAAAAACACTCAAACTGGACCGTTTTATCTCAATCTCTTCGTTCAAAGACTCAATCATGGACACATTTACTAACAATTGTGGCTGCTTCGCGTGATGTATTGCCCTTCTTGCCCTTTGTGCTGTTGTCTGTGCCCAATAATGTTTGTACCATGCTGTGCTGCTGTCATGTTGTGTCGCTACCATGTTGTTGTCATGTTGTGTTTTCTACCATGCTGTGTTGTCATGTGTTGCTGCCTTGCTATGTTGTTGTCTTAGGTCTTTCTTTATGTAGTGTTGTGGTGTCTCTCTTGTTGTGATGTGTTTTGCCCTATTTATTTTGGTATAAAAAAATATCTAGCTTCCACTCTAAAGTGTAGCTATTTTAAAAGTTTATTCTCTCTTAGGATGTTATTCCTCACCTTTACTGAGCAGTAATCTCTGAATGCACCATCCCACCACTCCCACACCTACAGCTGCTACACAAGTCAATTTACACTTCATCAAATATGTCCCTGATGTATCCGACAATACGGCATCTCTAATGAATTTGATAAACACATACATACATTAATTTCCATAAATACGGTCACCAATGCATGCCCAGGAACCGTCTGTGAATAACAGATATATGATATTCATGTCTCAATTGTCCTTATCATTACAGCAGAAGCAGAACCCCAAATTATGAGGTTGCATATCCTAACATTACAGGGTCTGCTGGCGTTCGGTAAACCATCGGAGAATAATCAGCACAGCTCCACCTGTGTCCTCCGTATATCTGTTCTTCCTGTGAGATGCCTGCTTCTCTCTAACCTGTGTTTGGTTTACAAAGGGAGGGGGATGGAGCTGCATGTTGATAAGGATATCAGAAACGATAATGGCAGTATATATCGGTGTGGAAATGGAAGAATGTGCTATTCACCCTTGCCCCCCCCACAGATTATGGCTGTAACACAAACAGTCAGACGGTACAGTAGGCAGGACTGAGGGCTGAGGATGACAAATCCTGCCCCACCTGGTTCCACCCCCTGCTCAAGACTGTGCGTCCTGAATTCCGTAGCCGGTTTATTTTCTTTACGTTTTTTAATGACATGCACTACGAATTTTAGGAAGCCGCCTGTGAGAAATCCCAACAGGAAATTGCTCAGAATGCTAAAGCATCTTTGTGCAAACGGGCATTTGTTAATCAACTTTGGAAGAAGGCAAGGTAATGGGGACTAAAAAAATGCCAGCAATTGTTTTAAGAAACTGACCATTTTAGTTGGTTGCCCTTTTTGACAATAAAGGTGTACTAGTACTACTGCACTGTGGGTCGCTCAAGCAGCAGGACCAGATTTGTTGTTTATTATTTTACAGCAAAATGTCAACAACAACAAAAAAATATGTTTAATTATTATTTTCAGTTGCCATGCACATTTCGTCCTAAATGGGGATGGGGGGGTGGGGGGGAGCAGAGTGCCATTTATAGTCTAATCCTGTCCATTAATTACTTGATGGGTATAGAAATCAAAATACTGGGTTGATGGTACAGCATATCAACAGAAAATTATAATTTGGGTCCATCTCTGGATTTGGCATTGTTGAGATCGGAGCTCTTTGATGAACACAACTCTAAATTAATTCTGAGTGCTTTTCCCCTTCAATTATTCCACTATTTGCAGGACTGACTAATTGTAAATTAGTTCCAGTGTGGATCCTTGGAAAATTCTATTATGCTAATAGCATTACCCTTGCCTTACACAAGACATGTCCCACAGAGGCTGTCTGGGACTGTGACACCGATGTAAACAGGATTTTTTGGTTTCACCATCTGAATATAAATCACGTAATCTAAGGGAATGAATGCATAATGCTGACCTCTGTGACAGTTCATGGTTTCCCAAAGAATGAAAGGATTTGAGCTTTAGCAGTGGGAGAGGTGCTATGACATCAGTGCAGTAGGATCGAGTTTCACTGACATCTTGCCTTTCCAAGCAGTTCATGGTTTTCCATTCTGACCTTTGTTTTCAGAATGTATCATCAACACTCATGACAGAACAATGTAAGAATGACCCCTTTTAGTGTTGTTGTTATCCGGCCTCACAGTAAGTTTGGCATGCAGTACTGTGCTGATATAGCTCAAACAAGTACCTGTAATGCGGCAGTTGTATGCACAATTCAGTGTTGAATTTCTTTGATTGTTATTTTGTCTGTACGTTATTTGGTTGTCTTGTAAAGGTGACGTTGGCGATTTCGTAAAATGCATTGAGTTGTAGAGACATTTGAAACGATGATACAAAACCAAACCCTTTCTCGATTCAGTGACATCCTTTTGACATAGGTTTATTGAGATAATACTGACACTTTTACTCAATGTTGGTCACCAGGCTTTTAAAAACAGATATTAAAACAGTTGGAGTTCAGCTTATGTCATATTAATTGGTTTGTTGAAACCATGGTGCCTTTAATTCAAGCACTGCAACATAGTAGTTAGTACTATTTTTCACTGTGGCATCTCCTTTGATGTCTCAAGTCTTCAAAAGCAGACCTGACTGTCCAACAGAATTACTAAACCCGAACACTTAATGCTTTTTTAAAAATCAAAAACCTTAAAAAGAAGAGATGTCTGCTTCATACGGTTAAAAATAAATGGATATGCTTATGATCTAAATCTCGAACACAAACACTTTGTTTTGGAGTCATTGAGCTCTCTGTGGCAAAAAAAGGAAAAATATTTAAAAATGTCACGTCACATGTTTCGCATTAAGGTTTATCTTGCTTGCATAATCCACAGTTTTTGTTTTTACTGAATAAATACCTTGCAGGTTTGGATCACCTACTGTAGCAGTTCATTGGAGGAAAAAACATAAACAATAATGGCTAGGAATTGGATCTAATCAGTAGTCGAGTTGTCTGGATAGGTGGTTCTATGGGATCTAATCAGTAGTCCAGTAGTCTGGATAGCTGGTTCTATGGGATCTAATCAGTAGTCCAGTTGTCTGGATAGGTGGTTCTATGGGATCTAATCAGTAGTCCAGTAGTCTGGATAGCTGGTTCTATGGGATCTAATCAGTAGTTCAGTTGTCTGGATAGGTGGTTCTATGGGATCTAATCAGTAGTCCAGTAGTCTGGATAGGTGGTTCTATGGGATCTGATCAGTAGTCCAGTAGTCTGGATAGGTGGTTCTATGGGATCTGATCAGTAGTCCAGTAGTCTGGATAGGTGGTTCTATGGGATCTGGATAGGTGGTTCTATGGGATCTGATCAGTAGTCCAGTGTCTGGATAGGTGGTTCTATGGGATCTAATCAGTAGTCCATTAGTCTGGATAGGTGGTTCTATGGGATCTAATCAGTAGTCCGGTAGTCTGGATAGGTGGTTCTATGGGATCTCCAAGTCAAGTCTCTGCATCCATTCAGTGGAATTTCAGTGTTTCCTTTTTTTCCCTTATTGGTCCCTGGTTCCATCCCACAATCCTTCAATACATAGTCTTCACATCCAAGAAGTCCCTGTGGTTTCTGTCAAGGAAGAGATGACTGATGCCAAGTCTTCAGATCCAGGACAGACAGCACTATCGTGTGACCTGTAAACAGGGGAGATAGCAGGATGTTAGTTAATACTAATGGACAACGTTACAGATTAAACTAGGATTTGGTGCTATTTATGACACATGGCAGTGTGTAAAAACCTCAGTCAATCTGACCCCGCTGCTGGACTACAAACCCATGATAAGAAGATTGAGTGATTAATTACACAACATGGATGGAGCGTTGTTTATTCCAAAAAGTCCATCTCTAAGTACTAAGCACCACACCACACTGTCTATTACTGTGTAAATCTAGATCTGTCTTATTGTATAGATCAATCTGTCAAACATGCTGCATACACCAGGCTGTGTTTGAAACCCCAGCTGCCACGACCATCACCCACCTGTCCTAGGGTGTCTGAGTAAAATAGTGTAGTGTAGTTTAGTGTAGTGTAGTGTATGTCAGAAGTGGTACAGTAAGTCTGATAGGTCTTATATAATGAGATATACTGTACGCACGGTAATGGTGTAGATTGATTTCAAAACATGACGCACATGATCCATTTTAACACCCTGCTAGCATAAGTATTTCACTGAATATTAATCCAAAGGGCCATCACAAAGTACAGTAACTATGACATGTGCCATCTTTGCTGTTTTCATGGTCATAAAAGGAATGTTGTCCTCTCTTTGGTGTTTTGCCCTTTAAGTAGAACACACATTTATAGCCCTAGTTTATTTCAAAAATAGAATTATAGGTTCAGGGGTATGTCATAAATATTTTAGCTATTTTCACAATCGGAATATAGGCGCAGTAGCTGGCGGTGGTGTGAAAGGGCTGGGTTTTGATGAATAAACATGTTGTGGGTGTGTCAAGGCTTGACTCCTCACTCACCAATCAGAACGTGCTCCATGGTTAAATATGTGGTTGCTTCAAGTTGTGTATTTACAGTCTTTTATGTATTGCGTTGTCATCAATTCCAATTCGAATGTTAGTCCGTTATAGCTTAGTTTGTTAAATAGCCTGCCTCATATTTGCTAAATTGTATGTTGAACATGTTTGCAATACACATTGTTCTAATTGTATTGCTTCAATATGGAAATACATTGTTAAACATAGGCTATAGCATTCGCACTGATAAAGGGTCTAGGACTACTGTAAATTGCAGTTGGGACATATACATAACAAACGTAGTCAATAAGCAAGATTCAATTCACTAGGCTATTGATAAGGCCTAAAAAGACGGTGTATAACTAATACAATTATAATGAAAATGAAACAACTTATTTTAAAATAGGCTGTCTAAATACAGTTCCAGGCACCATAACTGCTCCCCATGGGCATATAATACAGATAGGGCAACTTAGACTATGGAGGGTTTTACGCACATCAAAAATGTTCACAGGAGCTGGACAAAGATCCAAAATAAAGAGAAAGGGTGAATGTCCACTCACAGTTATACTGCTCCCAAATGTATTGTTTTTATCAACATCATGGAAGCATTTTATAGATCAAAATTGCACTTCTCTGGAAATAGCAGATGAAATTGCATTGCGTTCGAACCATATACAGTGCCTTCGGAAAGTATTCAGACCCCTTGACTTTTTCCACATTTTGTTACATTACAGCCTTATTCTAAATAGATTAAATTGTTTTTTTCCCCTCATCAATCTATACACAATACCCCATAATGACAAAGAAAGAACGTTTTTTTTTTTTAAAAGACTATAAAAACCTGAAGTAATAATTTACATAAGTATTCGAATCAAATCAAACTTTATTTGCCACATGCGCCGAATTACAAGTGTAGACTTTACCGCGAAATGCTTAACCAACAGTGCAGTTCAAGAAGAAAATATTTACCAAGTAGGCAAAAATAAAAAGTAACACAATAAGAATAACAATAACGAGGCTATATACCGGTACCGAGTCAGTGTGCAGGAGTACAGACTAGTTGAGATAATCTGTACATGTAGGTGTGGGGCGAAGTGACTATGCATAGGTAACAAACAAACAGCGAGTAGCAGCAGTGTACACGAGCGGGGGGGTGTCAATGTAACCGTGCAGTAGCAGAGAGTCTATAACTTGGGTGACTGGAGTCTCTGACAATTTTATGGGCTTTCCTCTGACATCACCTATTATATAGGTTCTGGTTGGCAGGAAGCTTGGCCCCAGTGATGTACTGGGCCGTTCGCACTACCCTCTGTAGCGCCTTACGGTCAGATGCTGAGCAGTTGCCATACCAGGCGGTGATGCAACCAGTCAGGATGCTCTCGATGGTGCAGCTGTAGAACCTTTTGAGGATCTGGGGGCCCATGCCAAATCTTTTCAGTCTCCTGAGGGGGAAAAGGTTTTGTCGTGCCCTCTTCACGACTGTCTTGGTATGTTTGGACCATGATAGTTCGTTGGTGATGTGGACACCAACGAACTTTAAACTCTCGACCCGCTCCACTACAGCCCCGTCAATGTTAATGGGGGCCTGTTCGGCCCGCGGCCTTTTCCTGTAGTCCACGATCAGCTCCTTTGTCTTGCTCACATTGAGGGAGAGGTTGTTGTCCTGGCACCACACTGCAAGTTCTCTGACCTCCTCCCTATAGGGCGTCTCATCGTTGTCGGTGATCAGGCCAACCACTGTTGTGTCGTTAGCAAACTTAATGATGGTGTTGGAGTCGTGTTTAGGTGAACAGGGAATACAGGAGAGGACTAAGCACACACCCCTGAGGGGCCCCAGTGTTAAGGATCAGCGTGGCAGATGTGTTGTTGCCTACTCTTACCCCCCTGGGGGTGGCCTGTCAAGAAGTCCAGGATCCAGTTGCAGAGGGAGGTGTTTTGTCCCAGAGTCCTTAGCTTAGTGATGAGCTTCGTGGGCACTATGGTGTTGAACGCTGAGCTGCAGTCGATGAACAACGTTCTCCTTTTGTCCAGGTGAGAAAAGGCAGTGCGGAGTGCGATTGAGATTGCGTCATCTGTGGATCTGTTGGGGTCGTATGCGAATTGGAATGGGTCTAGGGTGTCCGGGAGGATGTTGTTGATGTGAGCCATGACCAGCCTTTCAAAGTACTTCATGGCTACAGGCGGTAATCATTTAGGAAGGTTACCTTCGCTTCCTTGGGCACAGGGACTATGGTGGTCTGCTTGAAACATGCAGATATTACAGACTCAGTCAGGGAGAGGTTGAAAATATCAGTGAAGAAACTTGACAGTTGGTCCCCGCATGCTTTGAGTACACGTCCTGATAATCCGTCTGTCCCAGCGGCTTTGTGAATGTTGACCTGTTAAAAGGTTTAACCGAGAGCGTTATCACACAGCTGGTGCTCTTGTGCATGCTTCAGTTTTCCTTGCCTCGAAGCGAGCATAAAAGGCATTTAGCTCATCTGGTAGGCTCGTGTCACTGGGCAGCTAACGTCTGGATTTCCCTTTGTAGTCCATAATAGTTTTCAAACCATGCCACACCCGATGAGCGTCAGAGCCAGTGTAGTAGGATTCAATCTTAATCCTGTATTGACGCTTTGCTTGTTTGATAGTTCGTCTGAGGGCATAGCGGGATTTCTTATAAGCGTCCGGATTAGTCTCCTGCTCCTTGAAAGGAAAGTGGCAGCTCTAGCCTTTAGCTCGATGCGGATGTCGCCTGTAATCCATGGCTTCTGGTTGGGATATGTACGTACAGTCACTGTGGGGACGACGTTATCGATGCACTTATTGATGAAGCTGATGACTGAGGTGGTGTATTCCTCAATGTCATTGGATGAATCCTGGAACATATTCCAGTCTGTGCTAGCAAAACAGTCCTGTAGTGTAGCATCCGCCTCATCTGACCACTTCCGTATTGAGCGAGTCACTGGTACTTTCTGCTTTAGTTTTTGCATGTAAGCAGGAATCAGGAGGACAGAATTGTGGTCAGATTTGCCAAATGGAGGGCGGGGGAGAGCTTTGTATGCATCTCTGTGTGTGGAGTAAAGGTGCTCTAGGATTTTTTTCCCCTGGTTGCACATGTGACATGCTGGTAAAAATGTTGTAAAACTGATTTAAATGTGCCTGCATTAAAGTCCCTGGCCACTAGGAGCGCCGCTTCTGGGTGAGCATTTTCTTCTTTGCTTATGGCCTTATAGAGTTGGTTGAGAGTGATTTGTAATGCTGGATTCACTGGGAGCATTCGAGCCGAAAAAAATTCTGAATTTCACCGCGACTGTAAATGCTGTTTTTGGATATAAATATGAACTTGATGGAACTAAAAATGCATGTATTGTATAACATAATGTCCTATGAGTGTCATCTGATGCAGATTGTCAAAGGTAAGTGCATAATTCTAGCTAGTTTTCTGTCTGTTGATGCCCTTCTTTGAATTGGCTAAACATTACACACAGCTATTGTCAATGTACTCTCCTAACATAACCTAACTTTATGCATTCTCCGTAAAGCCTCTGAAAATCGGACAGCGTGGTTAGATTCTCTTTCAAATGGAGGAAAATAGTTGATTATTTGATTATTTGAAATGATTATTCTTGCAGTTTTGAATTCCCCGCCATGGTCACATGACAATGAATCCCAATACCGGGATAAGATCGGGATAAGATCCTCAACAGGTTAAGAATGATGGAGGCCACTGTTTTTGGGGACGAGCGGGGGGGTGTCAATGTAACCGTGCAGATATGCTGCAGATATGTTTTGGTAATCTTCCCCAGATCTGTGGCTCGACACAATCCTGTCTCGGAGCTCTACGGACTATTTCTTCGACCTCATGGGTTGGTTTTTGCTCTGACATGCACTGTCAACTGTGGGACCTTATATAGACAGGTATGTGCCTTTCCAAATCATGTCCAATCAATTGAATTTACCACAGGTGGACTCCAATCAAGTTGTAGAAACATCTCAAGGATGCACCTGAGCAAAATTTCGAGTCTCATAGCAAAAGGTCTGAATACTTATGTAAAGTAAATAAGCTATTTCTGCTTTTTATTTTTAATAAATTTGCAAACACTTCTAAACTGTTTTCACTTGTCATTATGGGGTGTTGCATGTAGATTGATGAGAAAAACCAATAATGTAATACATTTTTGAAAAAGGCTGTAACGTAACAAAATGTGGAAAAAGTGAAGGGGTCTGAATACTTTCCGAAGGCACTGTACATTCTGAACATAAACCAATGGATGGTGAATCATTTTAATAAAATTAAACAAAAAACAATCAATCAATCTGTTTTTTAAAACAACAATATTTCTAAATAGGATTGGGTCAGAAGCATGATATATAATAAATCACATCTTCGGCAGGAGGCATGGATGTTTGTCCTATCCATTGAAGGTTTATTAAAGAGTATACAGTAACCCTACAATAGGCCTAGTAACAACAAACATTGGCTTCAACATGGAAATAATCACCTGCACACATTGCATTCACATTTCGAAAGTTCACTGTGTGTTTGAGCCATGGACAATTGGACATTGCCCAAACGTTATAATACGATTAGTTTACCATCGCCATTGATATGATCTGTTTGTGACTTTGCCACATGAAAGATAAACAAACGAACAGGGAAATAGCCTAGACTACAAGCGGATTCAACACCGAGGAAAAACAATAAGCAGTCTATCTTAATAACTTGATGTTCCTAAACATTTCCTCTAAAACCAGCTTTTGGTAAGTCTTAAATATCACCAGTAGTGCTGCTTGAAATTGACACATTGGTGCATGTTTTTAATGACACGCTTTAAATATTTTCACCCTCCCACCTCAGCGCAAGCAAGCTGATATAAGACAGGTAAATTACCAACCCTGGCGTTAGAGCTAGAAAATGCCAGTGCGCCAGTGTTTACATGACAGAATTGCAAACTATCATGCGTTTGACACTAGCGCCGCCTTAACAGCAGCTGAAACTAGAGCCCTTAGTATACATAATTATAAGTGGGGCTTGTTATCAGAGAGTGGCACACGCATGCATAGGTGTTCCTATTTGTGTCTGGGCACCTATTAGTGTCATTCAATTAGCGAGTGGCAGGGGCTCCACGGTCTTGGCCTGGAAAGCGGCACAGTGTCAGGTGACATGAGGTGTCAGTGCCCCACAGCACACTGTTCCAAGGTATGCCTCATCCCAGTCGGCCCATGGAGGGTCTCACTCTCTAACAGATTTCACACACACACAAACATCTAACATCTAAAAATACATTGGCCTGTAATTTTGTGTTCACGGGCACTGAAACAGGGAACATAAGACTCACCCCTCGCTGTTTCAGGAGGCACAGTTTAATCTTCACATGGCAGTGACACTCGTCAGGATGCTGGTTGTGTGTGTATGTGCGTGTGGAGAGGAGTGACTGTGTGGTTTGGTTCCATTCCAGGACACTGCGTGAAGTCTTCAAACAGAAGAGGCTCAATGCGTACAAGCCAGCAGGTTCTCCAGTCTCACCATTAGCTACACCACAGATTGGCAAAGCATGCATCCTACAGTACGAAGCTACTAGAAGAATTAAAAGCCAACAAAGTGGATAAGTCCTGATTCACAAACCATAACGAGTAACCAGACCCATATGACAACAAAAGGTGTTACATATTCTTGTTATATTGCTATGCTGCTACATATTGGAATTCTAGTTATATCCACGCAATATGTGCTCAGATTTAAACACCTAGAGAATCATATAATGAAAAACAATTTGCATGCTAGTTATGTGAGAGCAGTTTTGGGTGCTGATGTGAGGGTTTTGTGGAGGAGACTGGGGTTACCAGTGGGCGAACCACATGAATGAAAAGAAGAACAAAGGAGGTTTTGATGCTTAAGCTGTGTAAGCCTATAAAGGGATAAAAGACCACACTTGACTAGTCAGGCTCAAACTAACCCGATTCAAAGTTTCACGGACAAACAAACAAATGCTTACCACTGATAAAGAAGCACAATCTTTGTTATTTTGATTTTGTCCTCTACTTATCGACTGTACGGATTTCATAATCTTTTAGGGGTCCTATGTAGAGAAATATACTCAATTATTGGCTTGCCTACAGAAGGTGTCTTGTCTATCTGTGAAAGCTGTAAAAGAGTCATCAAAAGGTGGAGGGTCTCACTCCGCTGTCTTTACTGGTGCACTAAAAGCCCAAACTGCAGAGTCAATCTCAGCTTTCAGACAGAGCCTAATGGGCCTTAAGAAACAGATCAATGATCGATACAATGATTTAGGGCATCTTTCAGGCCATACATCGACTCCTTCGGTATTGATGGAAATACCAGATGGTATATTTTATCTCCCAAACTATTAAAAGGCTTTATATCAGCCATACTCAAAAGGCAGATGGCTAACTGTTTTTTTTTGGGGGGGGGGGACTCAGTCAGGCTTTTGAAATGTGGTAGTGCATGGGCAGTTATCCTCTTGGAATGTCATTCACTGACAGACATTAGAAAGCTATTTATAACCTGTCAGAAATGTCCAGTTGATCAGCTAACCCATGTTAGCTAGCAGGTAAGTTAAGCTAACCAGCTATCTACATCTTGTGGTTATCATGGCCATATCATGTGCCCAGGGGCCTCGAACCCCAGGGAGACCCCTTTCATTTTGTTGTGTTACTCAGGTATCATATTAACACACATAAGATATGGCAAAATGTGTAGAATTGCAGGAAATAAGCTTTAAAACTGCTAAATGTTCTCTATACCAAAAAGAGTGGTGTGACATTATTTGAAAAGTTTGGGGTCCGATGGGTTGTGAGGTGGGGGTTTGTTACTACGCCAATAAATTACAATATCCATCCGGACCTTTGCCAATTTGTGTGACCACACCTTCTCAAATAGTAGTATCCCTACTGTATATTATAAAGAGTCTATAGGTTACCAGTGTTTCTACATGGTGTATGGGTGGGGGTCCATGACATACCCAAATCAAATTAATTCAATTGCTGTTAGAGGCACATTGTCTGTGGTAAAAATGAAATGGAAAAGCTAATTTGTATAAATGTTTGGTCTGAAATTGTTTTGAAAGGAGGATGTGATTTCACACAGCTTTACATATTGAATCATACACATTACTTTGGGCCCACATTTACATATAGGCCTCATCCATTGGCATGATATCCTGGAATGGGTTTCATGTGAATCAGTAAGCGAAGTTTACACGCAAACCTCCAGCGCTTAAATGAAACGCCACCTAAAAATATGATGTGAAATGCATCACACCAGCTCTATTTCTGTATTTTGAAAGTTAAATATACTGAAAACTTGATTGCTGACATAGTCCCAAAATGTTTTCTATATCAACAATGGACTAATGAATTAAATACTAAAATATAATTTTTGGGTGGAGTTTTCCTTTAACCCTCTCAAACTACAATAGGATTTGAATGACACAGTGGGATTGACATAGTAGTATCTGCACTAGCATTGAATTCTCAACCATGTAACATCACGTGTGGCAAGGCTTACAATGAGTAAAAAGTCAACTCTGACACGACAGTGGACCTACTGCACAAACAACGACCATGGGTCCTAAGTTCCCGGATTCATTCAAGCTATTCCACTCAGCTCTTAGTCCAAACACAGTAAGCCCTTTTTAGGTCTTATACAACCTTACACCTTCTCATCACCAACATCCAAGTAATTATTTCTAAAAGTAACATAATTAATATCTTCCTGAGAATTGGCACTGTCCACCGCTTGTTAGGTGTGATGTGTGTTGATTGATATGATGTGAAAGCGGGTATGAGGGTATGACTCATGACATGACTGACAGGCTTCTAACCCCTGCACTCTTAGAAAAAAAGGTGCTATGTAGAACCAAACAGGGTTCTTTGGTTTGTCCTCATAGGGGAGCCCTTTTTGGTGCTAGGTAGAACCCTTTGCAGACAGTTCTACCTAAAACCCTATATGTAGGGTTCTTCATAGAACCCCCTGTATATGGTTCTACATAGAACCCTCTATGAAGGGTCCTAAAAGAACAATTTTATCATCTAAAGGTTCTTCCTAGAACTCTCTATGAACAGTTCCACCAGCCTTATTAGCCTTTACAA
Source organism: Salmo trutta (assembly GCF_901001165.1). Classification (NCBI taxonomy): domain Eukaryota; kingdom Metazoa; phylum Chordata; class Actinopteri; order Salmoniformes; family Salmonidae; genus Salmo; species Salmo trutta. Next base: position 51,815,408 of record NC_042972.1, on the reverse strand, counting down.
TTAAATGATTTATGACAATATATTATATACAGTACCATTCAAAAGTTTGGACACACCTACTCATTCAAGGGTTTTTCTTTATTTGTACTATTTTGTACATTGTACAATAAAAGTGAAGACATCAAAACTATGAAATAACACATATGGATTCATGTAGTAACCCAAAAAGTGTTAAACAAATCAAAATATATTTTATATTTGAGATTCTTCAAAGTAGCCACCCTTTGCCTTGATGACAGCTTTGCACACTCTTGGCATTCTCTAAACCAGCTTCATGAGGTTGTCACCTGGAAGGGCATTTTAATTAACAAGTGTGCCTTGTAAAAAGTTAATTTGTTTGAGCCAATCAGTTGTGTTGTGACAAGGTAGGGATGGTATACAGAATATTTATTTTTATTTGGTAAAAGACCAAGTCCATATTATGGCAAGAACAGCTCAAGTATGCAAAGGGGAAAGACAGTCCATCATTACTTTAACTTCTTTGGGATAGGGGGCAGTATTTTCACGGCCGGATAAAAAACGTACCCGATTTAATCTGGTTACTACTCCTGCCCAGAAACTAGAATATGCATATAATTAGTAGATTTGGATAGAAAACACTAACGTTTCTAAAACTGTTTGAATGGTGTCTGTGAGTATAACAGAACCCATATGGCAGGCCAAAACCTGAGAAGATTCCATGCAGGAAGTGCCCTGTCTGACAATTTGGTGTCCTTCTGTTACATCTCTATCGAAATTACAGCATCTGTGCTGTAACATGACACTTTCTAAGGCTTCCATTGGCTCTCTAAAGCCGCCAGAAAGTGGAATGGGGTGTCTGCTGTCTCTGGGCAAAGTATAGGAGCAGAGTTTGTAAGTGGTCAGCCTGGGGACAGTGAGACTGGAGATGCGTGGTCACGAGAACTCGCCATGTTTTTCTTTCTCTCTTTGAATGAATACAACGTTGCCCGGTTGGAATATTATCGCTATTTTACGAGAAAAATAGCATAAAAATTGATTTTAAACAGCGTTTGACATGCTTCTAAGTACAGTAATGGAATATTTTGAATTTTTTTTACACTAAATATTTGGAACCAAAACAACATTTGTTGTTGAAGTAGAAGTCCTGGGAGTGCATTCTGACAAAGAACAGCAAAGGTAATCCAATTTTTCTAATAGTAATTCTGAGTTTAGGTGACCCCGAAGTTGGCGGATGTCAAAATACCTAGCCGTGATTGCCGAGCTATGTACTCAGAATATTGCAAAATGTGCTTTCGCCGAAAAGCTATTTTAAAATCGGACATAGCGATTTCATAAAGGAGTTCTGTATCTATAATTCTTAAAATAATTGTTATGTATTTTGTCAACGTATATCATGAGTAATTTAGTAAATTCACCGGAAGTTTTCGGTGGGTATGCTAGTTCTGAACATCACATGCTAATGTAAAAAGCATTTTTTGATATAAATATGAACTTGATTGAACAAAACATGCATGTATTGTATAACATAATGTCCTTGGAGTGTCATCTGATGAAGATCATCAAAGGTTAGTGCTGCATTATCTGTGGTTTGGGTTTTTGTGACATATATGCTTGCTTGGAAAATGGCTGTGTGATTATTTGTGTCTATGTACTCTCCTGACATAATCTAATGTTTTGCTTTCGCTGTAAAGCCTTTTTGAAATCGGACAATGTGGTTAGATTAACGAGTCTTATCTTTAAAATGGTGTAAAATAGTTGATTGTTTGAGAAAATTGAATTGTGGTATTTTAGTTGGTTTTGTATTTCGCGCTGTGCGATGCCATTGGCTGTTGGCTAGGGGTTCCGCAGGCGGAACGGGGTCAGTCAATCCGGAAAATGTCAAGAAAAATGTCCAGAACTTTCGAAGTTTCTTGAAGTGCAGTGGCAAAAACCATCAAGCGCTATGATGGAACTGGCTTTCATGAGGACTGCCACAGGAAAGGAAAACCCATGGTTAACTCTGCTGCAGAGGATAAGTTCATTAGTGTTAACTGCACCTAGAGTTACTAGCCTCAGAAACTGCAGCCCAAATAAATGCTTCACAGTGTTCAAATAACAGACACATCACGACATCAACTGTTCAGAGGAGACAGTGTGAATCGGGCATTCATGGTCGAATTGCTGCAAAGAAACCACCACTAAAGGACACCAATAATAAGAAGAGACTTGCTTGGGCCAAGAAACATGAGCATTGGTGGAAACGGTGGAAATATGTCCTTTGGTCTGATGAGTCCAAATTTGAGATTTTTGGTTCCAACCGCCGTGTCTTTGTGAGACGCAGAGTAAGTGAACGGATTACCTCAGCATGTGTGGTTACCACTGTGAAGTATGAAGGAGGAGGTGTGATGGTGCTTTACTGGTGACACTGTTGGTGATTTATTTTGAATTCAAGGCACACTTAACCAGCATGGCTACCACAGCATTCTGCAGCGATACGTCATCCCATCTGGTTTGCAGTTAGTGGGACTATAATTTGTTTTTCAATATAACAATGACCCAAAACACACCTCCAGGCTGTGTAAGGGCTATTTGACCAAGAATGAGAGTGATGGAGTGCTGGATCAGATGAACTGGCCTCCACAATCACCCAACCTCAATCCAATTGAGATGTTTCGGGATGAGTTGGACCGCTGAGTGAAGGAAAAGCAGCCAACAAGTGCTCAATATATGTGGGAACTCCTTCAAGACTGTTGGAAAAGCATTCCTCATGAAGCTAGTTGAGAGAATGCCAAGCTTGTGTAAAGCTGTCATCAACTACTGGCTACTTTGAAGAATCTCAAATATAACATATATATGGATTTGGTTAACACTTTTTTATTTTGATGTCTTCACTACTATTTTACAATGTACAAAATAGTAAAATAAAGAAAAACCTTTGGATGAGTAGGTGTGTCCAAACTTTGACCTTTTCTGTATATCATAAGTCCTTTGTTGAGGGCCTAGTTATACCCAGTGCTTAATTTGAACCAGATCCTGCCGGAACAGGATCCGGCACCTCTCAGTTTTGGACTGTTTTGTTCCGGAACCTATTTGTCAGGAATCGGTACCTCTCGTGCAATGTAAAAATCACATAACTAGAATGAAATTCACTTTCTATGATCTCTCCCCTTCTGCTCTGATAGACATGAGCCTGCAACTTTCATCTCTTCAGCATTGCACTTCATAATTTATTTCCTAATAGAATCATAGTTTCGCAAAGGGTTCTGGAGGAGCTGCCAAAGTTACAGAGCCACAGTACTGCTGTCTGTTCTGAAAGAACAGTGGCAAAAAAAATTACCACAGAGGATCGATAGCTTATTTTACAAATAGCCTAGCTGTGGAGTGTAGTCCGATAACAAGGCATAGCCTACAGTCGGGAACACACGGCAATCTGTCAGTGAACAAACAGCATGCAGACAAAACTGTCTTTTCGAAGTATTTCATATAGCCTTCAATCGTGGGAAAACAAAGGTTGGAAAGCAAATGGCTCCTGTTGAAAAGGGAAGACTCTAATATATCAGCTGTAGGCTACCAAAATATTTGATCACATTCCAAATATTGTTTTACAAAGTAAAACAAGAGAGAGGCTTTTGGAATGAGAGCATAGGCCATCACCAGCAAGTGAGCTGCGCATCATTGGGAGAGTCAGTGAAACTGGAAAACATTTTTAGGACTATCATTTCCTCTTCATATTGTGGCATAGAATATGTGTCTCCACACACCTAGCCTAGGCTAATGATGGATTCAAGACAAGGTCGTTTTCATTGATCTCAGATTCTCAGTTTGTCAGTGTCAAAGTAGTTTGTCATTTCGATCATTTGTGCAGTATTATGGTGCTTTCAAGACAACTGGGAACTCGGAAAAAACCAATTAGAATTATGACGTCAGTGATCTTCAGGTTGGAAAGTCTGAGCTCTAGAAAGAGGCCAGAGTTCCTCACTTGGAATTCCGAATTGGATGACCGTTAAAAGAAAATTCATCCCAGTCGGAGCTCGTTTTTTCACGATTTCCCAGTTGTCTTGAACGCACTGAAGTCAGAAGTCAGAGATTTCCCAGCCCAGAGTTTCCAGATGAACGCGGCATTAAAACAGATTATGCCAAAGTCTCCAGTCATGTAAAATTAATGAAATGTGTTTATAAAAGGCCCAAAATTTATCATACCCAAGGCCACAAAAAATGTTTCCCATGTGTGCAACTTCTGTAGTGCCTCTACTCGTCTATGCCACTAAGCAAATGCGATGCTATGCATTGAATGTTTTATTATAAAGGTGATATTTTTCTCATGCGTTCCGATACCTCAGAGCTCCCCAGGTCACCCCACTCTTGCTCTCACTTTTTGATCCGGCACTTCCCGATTTACAAAATAAGCACTGGTTATACCCTAACACAGTTGTGTTAGGAAACCCCTGGTTTACAGGCCACATCAGGCATGCGAGTCCCATTATACTGACTTGCAAAGTTATGTGTAATTCTTATTGGAATCCAGCCAGAGTTATGATATTCAACAAGAGGAATCACCCACAGAATGACTGCCAGAATAGGGAGGTTTGAAAAATGAGACAACCTCAATGATCTAAATTGGAACAACCATTCCAGTAACAGGTGCAATAAGTCTGACTACTAACAGATTGGTTTAGTTTTATTTATCTCTATCAACCAATCAATATACAGTTGAAGTCAGAAGTTTACATACACCTTAGCCAACTACATTTAAACTCAGTTTTTCACAATTCCTGACATTTAATCCTAGTAAAAATTCCCTGTCTTAGGTCAGTTAGGATCACCACTTTATTTTAAGAATGTGAAATGTCAGAATAAAAGTAGAGAGAATTATTTCTTTCAGCTTTTATTTCTTTCATCACATTCACAGTGGGTCAGAAGTTTACATACACTCAGTTAGTATTTGGTAGCATTGCCTTTACATTGTTTAACTTGGGTCAAACGTTTCGGGTAGCCTTCCACAAGCTTCCCACAATAAGTGGGTGAATTTTGGCACATTCCTCCTGACAGAGCTGGTGAAACTGAGTCAGGTTTGTAGGCCTCCTTGCTCACACACGCTTTTTCAGTTCTGCACACACATTTTCTAGGGTATTGAGGTCAGGGCTTTGTGATGGCCACTCCAATACCTTGACTTTGTTGTCCTTAAGCCATTTTTCCACAACTTTGGAAGTCTACTTGGGGTCATTGTCCATTTGGAAGACCCATTTGCGACCAAGCTTTAACTTCCTGACTGATGTCTTGAGATGTTGCTTCAATATATCCACATAATTTTCCATCCTCATGATGCCATCTATTTTGTGAAGTGCACCAGTCCCTCCTGCAGAAAAGCACCCCCACAACATGATGCTGCCACCCCTGTGCTTCATGGTTGGGATGGTGTTCTTCGGCTTGCAAGCCTCCCCTTTTTTACTTCAAACATAACGATGGTCATTATGGCCAAACAGTTCTATTTTTGTTTCATCAGACCAGAGGACATTTCTCCAAAAAGTACGATCTTTGTTACAAACCGTACTCTGGCTTTTTTATGGCGGTTTTGGAGCAGTGGCATCTTCCTTGCTGAGCGGCCTTTCAGGTTATGTCGATATGACTCATTTAACTGTGGATATATATACTTTTGTACATGTTTCCTCCAGCATCTTCACCAGGTCCTTTGCTGTTGTTCTGGGATTGATTTGCACTTTTCGCACCAAAGAACATTCATCTCTAGGAGACAGAACTTGTCTCCTTCCTGAGCAGTATGATGGCTGCATGGTCCCATGTTGTTTATACTTGCGTACTACTGTTTGTACAGATGAACGTGGTACCTTCAGGCATTTGGAAATTGCTCAAAAGGATGAACGAGACATGTGGAGGTCTACAATTTTTTTCTCAGGTCTTGGCTGATTTCTTTTGATTTTTCCCAGGATGTCAAGCAAAGAGGCACTGAGTTTGAAGGTAGGCCTTGAAATACATCCACATGTACACCTCCAATTGACTCAAATTATGTCAATTAGCCTATCAGAAGCTTCTAAAGCCATGACATACATAATTTTCTGGAATTTTCCAAGCTGTTTAAAGGCACAGTCAACTTAGTGTATGTAAACTTCTGACCCACTGGAATTGTGATACAGTGAAATAATCTGCCTGGAAACAATTGTTGGAAAAATGACTTGTGTCATGCACAAAGTAAATGTCCTAACCGACTTGCCAAAACTATAGTTTGTTAAGAAGAAATGTATGGAGTGGTTGAAAAACAAGTTTTAATTACTCCAACCTAAGTGTATGTAAACTTCCGACTTCAACTGTATATACAAAAACAGATATTAAAACAAACAATTTAGAAAATCACCCTGCAATTGGGCATAGGTCACGGATGTCCTCATTTTGAAGGAGACTTTTCACAAACAAACTGTCCCGAACGAACTTTTGGAGCTACAAACTAAAATGTCACCAATATTGAAAGGGGAGACTCATGAAGAAGGTGTCAGTTGTTCTGCTCTATGATACACACAAGTTTTCTTGCTACTGGAGTCCTCTTCCACTCCGCCATGACAACATCACGGAGCTGGTGGATGTTAGAGACCTTGCACTCCTCCACCTTCCGTTTGAGGATGCCCCACAGATGCTCAATAGGGTTTAGGTCTGGAGACATGCTTGGCCAGTCCATCACCTTTACCCTCAGCATCTTTAGCAAGGCAGTGGTCGTCTTGGAGGTGTGTTTGGGGTCGTTATCATGTTGGAATACTGCCCTGCGGCCCAGTCTCAGAAGAGAGGAGATCATGCTCTGCTTCAGTATGTCACAGTACATGTTGGCATTCATGGTTCCCTCAATGAACTGTAGCTCCCCAGTGCTGGCAGCACTCATGCAGCCCCAGACCATGACACTCTCACCACCATGCTTGACTGTAGGCAAGACACACTTGTCTTTGTACTCCTCACCTGGTTGCCGCCACACACGCTTGACACCATCTGAACCAAATAAGTTTATCTTGGTCTCATCAGACCAGAGGACATGGTTTCAGTAATCCATGTCCTTAGTCTGCTTGTCTTCAGCAAACTGTTTGCAGGCTTTCTTGTGCATCATCTTTAGAAGAGGCTTCCTTCTGGGACGACAGCCATGCAGACCAATTTGATGCAGTGTGCGGCGTATGGTCTGAGCACTGACAGGCTGACCCCCCACCCCTTCAACCTCTGCAGCAATGCTGGCAGCACTCATATGTCTATTTCCCAAAAACAACCTCTGGATATGACGCTGAGCACGTGCACTCAACTTCTTTGGTCGACCATGGCGAGGCCTGTTCTGAGTGGAACCTGTCCTGTTAAACCGCTGTATGGTCTTGGCCACCGTGCTGCAGCTCAGTTTCAGGGTCTTGGCAATCTTCTTATAGCCCAGGCCATCTTTATGTAGAGCAACAATTCTTTTTTTCAGATCCTCAGAGAGTTCTTTGCCATGAGGTGCCATGTTGAACTTCCAGTGACAAGTCAGTATGAGGGAGTGTGAGAGCGATGACACCAAATTTAACACACCTGCTCCCCATTCACACCTGAGACCTTGTAACACTAACGAGTCACATGACACCGGGAATGGAAAATGGCTAATTGGGCCCAATTTGGACATTTTCACTTAGGGGTGTACTCACTTTTGTTGCCAGTGGTTTAGACATTAATGGCTGTGTGTTGTGTTATTTTGAGGGGACAGCAAATTTACACTGTTATACAAGTTGTACACTCACTACTTTACATTGTAGCAAAGTGTCATTTCTTCAGTGTTGTCACATGAAAAGATATACTCAAATATTTACAAAAATGTGAGGGGTGTACTCACTTTTGTGAGATACTGTATATATAGATATATTCAGAACCCAAAACCATTCTGGGATTTTATAAGACCACTGAACAAAAACCTACTTCTTAAATAACACAATGCACATTCCATTGAATAGAGCCCATAATCAATGTTCACGGATGTCACCTTTTTACAGAACCATGTGGCTAAGTCCCTGGTGAAAAAATGTCCCTGAGCCCTGTAGTCTAGTGTATGGGTGTATGGTGCCCCACTCCCGCTGTCTCTCTGTGGGCGGTGGTGATGGGGAACATGGAGCCCACAGGGTCCCCAAATCAAACGGAATGAGGTTCTGTCAGGCCCTACTTTAGTGTAGGCTTGGGCAGTTTACCGTTTATACCGTATACCGGGGAATTTGGAAATAGCCAGGGGATGGTTTTTCAACGCCATCAATACCCTCAAAACTATTAGTGGACATTTTTCAATAAATGGAACTACTTTTTAAGTAAATACCTGCAGTCAACCTGTGCAATTCATTAGGATATAAAGTAGTTTGCGTTTTTCTTCATTTCACCTGTCACATGATTTTACATTATGAAGCTTACCATAGTTCCCCTGAACAGTGGAGCCAGTCACGTGTTTCTTTGTAAATAGCGCAACGGGAGAAAGCGGGAGCTGGTGAGTCCAGCTGTGTATTTGATTTAATTTGCTAGTTACAGTAACTAAAGTAATGAGGAGATATGGCATCATATAGTGTTAGCTTTCTGCCATGTTTGAGAAGTCAAAGTGCTTTGGACGAGTTATCTGTACAGCTGCCACTGGTGTCTTAATTTCCTTTTGTTTTTTCTCCTCTCCGTTCTTGGCCCTAACGGTAATAAAATGTGATTTCATGTCTAGATGGGATACAGCTTTTGTCAAATTGATGTCAAATGTATTTATTTTAAATTTTTTGTGGGCATTTTAGCTAACCCTAACGTTTTTCCTTATCTTATCATAATTCTTCTAACCTGCTACATGAATTATCATAATCTGCTGGGTAAGTTCAACTAAACCTGCTATGAAAAGTCAATTTTTACAAAAATTCTTTACAAAAGCTCTATCCCTCAAAATGTCGTTCATTTGCACAATGTCTCTCATTCACATTTGCTTACATTTGCAAACTCACCAAAAATGACATTTGGTAGATACTACCTATACCTGTATAATTTTATGAGCTAGATTCCCAGTCTTTGCAATTAGTTTATTTTCGTTTGTGCTCGTTAGCATATTTAGCTAGCAAGCTCTATGGAAATGCACTAGTACTTGTGCTAAGTTTGTTAGCATTCTATATAGTAATAGACGCCCAATGGGCTTTTTTTGCATTTTAAGCGCATCATTGTGTACTAAAACGGTAATACCTTAAATCTGGGGATGAGAAAAGGACGGTAATGACGATGTGAAAATCTGGCCGATATGAAAATCTGGATACCTCCCAACCCTAGTACTGTAGCAGCCACCTGCACCCCAGGCCGCATGTCTCTATGCCTGCCTGCCTCTCTGCCTCCCTCTTTGAGAGAGAAGGGGTATACATTATTAACTTGGCTAAAATAAAAAGGTCTGCCTCATCCAAGCCCTCAGCACAATGAATAATGGAGAAGGCAGCTCAAGTACAGGTGTTTGGTGAGTCAAACACTGGGCTGTGATGGATGGCTCTGGGCCTACTGTGTCACAAACAACCCCCTCCTAACCCACCCCACACTCACCCTAAAGCACAGACACACATAGCCTCTATTAATCTCTGGAAGTCACCCTATCCTGCTCTGAACATCCACCTGCATGGCTCAGCTTGTTTATTGTTGAGGTTTTTCTTCTTCTCTTTTTTGCCAATGTTTTGTTTCTTCGCTGACTCTCTTGAAGTTACATCCAAGGCTACTCAAATGTTTTCAAAGGCAGGCCCCGACCCAAGCCTGTTCTCTTATCCAAGTGCCAAATGCAAGTGGGTCAGATGGAAGCAAGAGAGTTTTCTGTACACCAATAGGCAGGCAGGAAGAGATGTTTAAGGATAATGTTGGCACTCCTAGGTGGGCATGTTTTCAGCCCCTGTAGGAGCTGGAAAATACAGTAGTCTTAGCCTTAGATGTGTATTTTCTATTTCAGGAGGCTTATTGTTCATCTTCATCACCAGAGCCTACTGTCAAGCTGTCATATGTACACTATATATACAAAAGTATGTGGACACCCCTTTAAATGAGTGGATTCAGCTATTTCAGCCACACCCGTTGCTGACAGGTGTATACAATCAAGCACACAGCCATGCAATCTTCATAGACAAACATTGGCAGTAGAATGGCCTTACCGTCATAGGATGCCACCTTTCCAACAAGTCAATTCGTCAACTTTCTGGCCTGCTAGAGCTGCACCGGTCAACTGTAAGTGCTGTTATTGTGAAGAGGAAATGTCTAGGAGCAACAACGGCTCAGCCACAAAATGGTAGGCCACACAAGTTTACAGAATGGGACCGGCGAGTGCTGAAGCGCATACGCATAAAAATAGTTTGTCCTTGGTTGCAACACTCACTATCGAGTTCCAAACTGCCTCTGGAAGCAACGTCAGCACAAGAACTGTTCATCGGGAGCTTCATGATATGGGTTTCCACGGCCGAGCAGCCGCACACAAGCCTAAGATCACCATGCGCAATGCCAAGCGTCGGCTGGAGTGGTTTAAAGCTCGCCGCCATTGGACTCTGGAGCAGTGGAAACGCGTTCTCTGGAGTGATGAATCACGCTTCACCATCTGGCAGTCCGACAGACAAATATGGGTTTGGCGGATGCCAAGAGAATGCGACCTGCCCAAAAACGCTGTTTTTCATGGTTTGGGCTAGTCCCCTTAGTTCCAGTGGAGGGAAATCTTAACTCTACAGCATACAATGACATTCTAGACCATTCTGTGCTTCAACTTTGTGGCAACAGTTTGGGGAAGGTCCTTTCCTGTCTCAGCATGACAATACACCCATGCACAATGTGAGGTGCATACAGAAATGGTTTGTCGACATTGGTGTGGAAGAACTTGACTGGCCTGCACAGAGCCCTGACCTCAACCCCATCAAACACCTTTGGGATGAATTGGAACACAGACAGCAAGCCAGGCCTAATCGGATAACATCAGTGCTGACCTCACTATTGCTCTTGTTACTGAATGGAAGCAAGTCCCCGCAGCAATGTTACAACATCTAGTGAAAAGCCTTCCCAGAATAGTGGAGCCTGACATAGCAGCAAAGGGGGGAGCAACTCCATATTAGTGCCCATGATTTTGTAATGAGATGTTCGACGAGCATGTGTCGGCATACTTTTGATCATGTATTGTACTTCAGAATGACACTTTTTTTTGGAATAAGTGCATAAGTGTGTGTGGGGGGGTCTCTCACTGCAATCTCTAGATACTGTTCTTTCAACATACACATATTTTACAGTATCTCAGTAGAATTTCTCCTTTTGATCGTATAAAATTCAAATATATTGCTCCCTACAGATACAACACTTTTCAGCCACACAATCTATAGTTGGTAAGAAGGGCTTTTGCGTCTAGCAAATTCAAAACATGTATGCGAGAGCACAGCACTTTTCTAGAATATTGGCTTTCATACTTTTCGAATTCTCAGAGCAGCTCAAGCAATTTCTACAACTGTGAACACATTCAAATGAAGAGAGGACGTGTACCGGATTCACTTTGGTTAGGAATTTGCGAAGAGTTGGGCTGTGCGTGCCAGCGGATGGTGTCTCAGAGCCATGTAGCTATGTCACAATGGGACGCCGGACTATCGCATCTCAGCTTCTGTTGACTTTGACTTATACTTGACTGTTGGTTATGTAGAAGATAAATCAACAACTTTAGTTGCTGAAGATTCTATGTCATGGTGGGCTTTAGAGAAAGCAAAACCTGTATGTGTGTGTGTAATAGGGGTGTGAACTAACGTTTAAATGAAATTGGGATTAACATACATTTTTTTTCTTCCTAAAATCAAAAAATTAAAATCATAGTGCAGTTATCAAAAAACTACCACACTACTAAAAAATACTAAAAAATGCTGGGTTAAAAACAACCCAATGCTGGGTAAATAGTGGACAGAACACAAGTTGGGCTATTTTTGGCCCAGACAGTCGGTTCACTTAGCTGGGTTATTGAGCTATGATCCACCTGGTCAGATCAGAAGACTGGAGGTGTGGCTTAGTAGGGGCATGGCTTTCAGATAGTTTGTTTTGGCCACCCGTGAGAGTACATTTACTTCCCTTTAATCTGTTCTGTTTTATTGTCGACGCATATTTTGATTGAACACTGAAACTGTAGTTTAATTGTCACATCCTGACCATAGTAAGATATTATTTTCTATGGTAGAGTAGGTCAGGGCGTGACAGGGGTGTTTTGTGTTTTTCTATGTTTTCTATTTCTATGTTTAAGTTCTAGGTTTCTATTTCTATGTTGTTGTTTTTGGGGTTGATCTCTAATTGGAGGCAGTTGGTCCTCGTTGTCTCTAATTGGAGATCATATTTAAGTAGGGGTTTTTCTTCCTGGTTTCTGTGGGTTATTATATTTTGAGTAGTGTTTGTTTCGCTCTGCGTCACGGTTTGTTGTTTTGTCAATTCAGTTATTTATTTATTGCAAAGTTTCACGGATTTAATAAAATGTGGAACTACAACCATGCTGCACTTTGGTCTGCTCCTTTTGACAGCCGTGACAGAATAACCCACCACAAAAGAACCAACCAGCGTGCCCAGGAGGAGCAGGGATCCTGGAGAGAATGGAGGACATCCTGGACCTGGGAGGAGATAATGGCAGGGGACAAGACCCTGCCATGGAAGCAGGTGGAGATGGCGCAAGCGGAACGGCGATGCTATGAGGAGCTAGCCCAACGACGGAAGCCCGAGAAGCACCCCCCCAAAAAAAATGTGGGGGGGGCACACGGGGAGTTTGGCAGAGTCAGGGTGGAGACCTGAGCCAACTCCCCGTGCTTACCGTGGGGAGCGAGTGACGGGGCAAGCACCGTGTTATGCGGTGATGTGCACTGTGTCGCCAGTGCGCACTCACAGGCCGGTGCGATCTGTGCCTGCGCCTTGCAGTTGTCGAGCTGGGTTGAGCATCCAGCAAAGACGGGTTGTGCCAGCCATAAGCTCCAGACCTCCAGTGCGCCTCCACGGCCCAGTATACCCTGTGCCTGCTCCGCGCACCCGGCCTCCAGCGACGTTCCCTAGTCCAGAACTCTCAGCGACGTTCTCTAGTCCGGTGAGACCGATTCCAGCTCCATGAAAGAAGCCTCCAGTGATGATCTATGGTCCAAAACCTGTAGAGATGATCCATGGCACGAAGCCTCCAGTGATGATCCATGGCCCGGAGCCTGTAGGAATAATCCATGGCCCGGAGCCTGTAGAGATGATCCATGGCACGAAGCCTCCAGTGATAATCCATGGCCCGGAGCCTCCAGTGATGATCCATGGCACAAAGCCTCCAGTGATGATCCATGGCGCGGAACCTGTAGTGGTGATCCATGGCACGGAGCCAGCAGCAACGGTCCCCAGTCCAGAACCTCCTGAGACGCTCCCCAGTCTGGAGCCTCCAGCGACGCTCCCCAGTCCGGAGCCTCCACGACGCTCCCCAGTCCGGAGCCTCCAGCAACGCTCCCCAGTCCGGAGCCTCCAGTGACGCTCCCCAGTCCGGAGTCTCCAGCGACGCTCTCCAGTCCGGAGCCTCCAGCGAAGCTCCCTAGTACAAAACATGCAGCGACGGCCTGCAGCCCAGAGTCTTCAGTGACGGCCAACAGCCCAGAGTCTTCAGCGACGGCCTGCAGCCCAGAACCTCCAGCGATGATCTACAGTCCGGTTCCTTCGACGACGATCCACGGTCCGGTGGTACTAAAGCAGAGGGATTAGTGGGTGGAGCGGGGATTACGCCCCAAACCGGAGCCGCCTCCTCTGCTGGAGGTTAAGGTTATGTGGACTGCATTTGAGCCGAAATAGATAGGAGTTACCCACCCAACCCTCCCTTTTGTTTTTGTTTGGGTTTTTGTTTAGTGGCATTTGGAGTCTGCACCTTTGGGGGGGGGGGGGGGGGTACTGTCACGTCCTGACCATAGTAAGATATTATTTTCTGTGGTAGAGTAGGTCAGGGCATGACAGGGGGTGTTTTGTGTTTTTCTATTTCTATGTTTAAGTTCTAGATTTCTATTTCTATGTTGTTTTTTTGGGGTTGATCTCCAATTGGAGGCAGCTGGTCCTCGTTGTCTCTAATTGGAGATCATATTTAAGTAGGGGTTTTTCTTCCTGGTTTCTGTGGGTTATTATATTTTGAGTAGTGTTTGTTTCTCTCTGCGTCACGGTTTGTTGTTTTGTCAATTCAGTTATTTATGTATTGCAAAGTTTCACGGATTTAATAAAATGTGCAATTACAACCACGCTGCACTTTGGTCTACTCCTTTCGACAGCCGTGACATTAATTATGTTTACGCTAGGTGATTTTCTCAAGTGCCAATGTGTATCCCAATGTTGGGATAGTTAGCATTTTGTTATGATACTTAAATAATAATGTTATTAATTGTATATTAAAATATGTCATGTGCAAGAATATTGAAGGGATATTAGAATGTGTAGTGTATAAACATTAATAAAATTTACTCTCACGGGTGCAAAAAGAAGGTATTTTTGGCAACCTGTGAGAGTAAATGTAATTTATGTTCATCATGTTAAGCTTTTACACGGTACATTTCAATTTTTCTTTAATATTTTAGTACATTACATTTTAATATAACATTTTATAACACTATTTAAATATTCTAACAAATTGCTAACTTTGACAACTTTGGGATATGCCTCTACTAAGCCACGCCTCCAGTCTTCTGATCTTACCAGGTGGATCATTGCTCAATAACCCAACATCAACAACCCAACTGGCTGGGTCAAAATAACTGTTTTTAATGATTGTTTTTAACTCAGCATTTTTTGGAGTGCACTAACAGGACATTTTTTTATGAAACAAATACCTAATGCAACAATGATGTAAAGTTAATAGGAGATAGTGTATGCATCTGTCAAATTATTTGCCATAAAACGCTCCACGCGTCATCATCGTTCACAGTTGGAAAAACGGCAAGGGAAGGCAAGCGACGGCAGCGAAGTGCTCCCACACATTGGCTAACCGGGCTATCTGCATTGTGTCCCGCCACCCACCACCCGCCAACCCCTCTTTTACGCTACTGCTACTCTCTGTTCATCATATATGCATAGTCACTTTAACCATATCTACATGTACATACTACCTCAATCAGCCTGACTAAACGGTGTCTGTATGTAGCCTCGCTACTTTTATAGCCTCGCTACTGTATATAGCCTGTCTTTTTACTGTTTTATTTCTTTACTTACCTATTGTTCACCTAACACCTTTTTTGCACTATTGGTTAGAGCCTGTAAGTAAGCATTTCACTGTAAGGTCTACAGCTGTTGTATTCGGCGCACGTGACAAATAAACTTTGATTTGATTTGAAGTCCTTTTTGGCAATACTTTGAAAAGTTAAATGAGAAAGAGATGAAATGTAAACTTTGCAAGGTGGAATTAAGGTACAGTAATGGTAGTACAGGTGCAAGGCTTCACCATCTAAAAGGGACGCACCATGAGACTCAAACAGTTTCTGGCAGCAGCGCATTAGACAGCTTCATACGCAAGAAGCGCGATAAAGGACGGAGTGAAAAAAAATCACAGTGCTGATTACAGAAATGATTGCAGATGATACGCTGCCATTGTCAATGGTTGAGGATATCAGCTTCAATTCGCTAATGACATATCTACACTGACCAAAAATATAAACGCAACATGTATAGTGTTGGTCGCATGTTTCATGTGCTGAAATTAAAAATCCCAGACAGTTTCCATATGCTCAAAAAGCATATTTCTCTCAAATTTTGTGCATAAATTTGTTTACACCCCTCTTACTGAGCACTTCTCCTTTGCCAAGATATTCCATCCACCTGACAGGTGTGGGATATCAAGAAGCTGATTAAACAGCATGATCATTACACAGGTGCACCTTGTGCTGGGGACAATAAAAGGCCACTCTAGAATGTGACCGACCGACTTGATTCGGTATTATGTAGCAACATTTGAAATTATGTTTTTTACATTGGATAAAATTAGAGACTTAGAGCTAGAAAATGGTACATCATACAATACACTTGAGTAACAATGGGAAAGTAACACAGCCTGGTGGTCCAAAAAAGCCTAACTGGTGTATTTTAACACCATAAACCCATTTTTATATTGGTCAATCTAGCAAACCAGGCAAATAAAAGCAACTTTCTAAGTAATGTTTTGGTTCGTTTCTAGGTTGTTAGCTAGCTAGCTAACATTAAGTTAGCTGGCTAGCCAGTTCAAATAATGACCATATCATACAGCTGACAACGCCTTAACTTTAACTAATTTGTAATCACTATTACAGGAAATTAAACTCACAACAAGATCATTAATTACAAGTGAATGGCAAGCTAATAAGAGAACATAGCTAATGGCTATGAGTGTGACGAAATAAAAGCAGGGCATTCTACCAGAGAATTTTTTAACTTGGACACTGTTTCATTGGCCTAACGTTATATCCTAATTTGACTTTGGTCCATGTTGTTCTTCAAATTACCATCTCTGATAAACCCACACTATATCAAATAAAATCAACCTTTATTTGTAACATGCACAGGATACAGAAGGTGTAAACCCTACAGTAAAATGGTTACTTGCATAGTGGTATCTTCTGTTAAGACATGTAGCTAGCTAGCTAAGCAATGAACCATACTCCCAACTCATAATGTTACTACCCTGCATGAATCTGCAGGTAGCCAAAGATAACCAACTAGGTTCGATGTTAGCTAGCTAGCTTTCATTAGGCTGTAACTAGCAATGCAAATGGCTCTGAGATACGAATAATATTACTACACAGATCCTACACGTTATATTAGCTAGTGAGTAATCTGTTGATCTGTTCAACACTCCCTCGCTTACTACATGACTCCACGTGCCATTCCACAGTTCTGATGTCCTCACCACCAGTCCACAACACAGAAAATAGTAAAAACAAAGAAAACCCCTCAATTAGTAGGTGTGTCCAAATTCCTGACCGGTTCCGCAGATAGACGTACGCATGTGTGCCTTGTCCCATAGGCCTAGGGCTTATCAGCTAAAACCCTGGGCCTGGCTCCCCAGTGTGTGGGAATTAGCCCCTAATCTATGCCCTCGAAGACCCACCCATGGCTGCCCCCCTGCCCAGTCATGTGAAATCCATAGATTAGGGGCTACTTCATTTATTTCAATTGACTGATTTCCTAATATAAACTGTAACTTAGTAAAATCTTTGAAATTGTTGCATGTTGCGTTTATATATGCCATCCGTTTTGTCAGCAAAGCCCCATATACTACCCACCACTGCAACCTGTACGCTCTCGTTGGCTGGCCCTCGCTTCATACTCGTCGCCAAACCCACTGGCTCCAGGTCATCTACAAGACCCTGCTAGGTAAAGTCCCGCCTTATCTCTGCTCGCTGGTCACCATAGCTGCACCCACCCATAGCACGCGTTCCAGCAGGTATAATTCACTTGTCACCCCCAAAGCCAATTCCTCCTTTGGCCGCCTCTCCTTCCAATTCTCTGCTGCCAATGACTGGAACGAACTACAAAAATCTCTGAAACCGAAAACACTTATCGCCATCACTAGATTTAAGCACCAGCTGTCAGAGCAGCTCACAGATCACTGCACCTGTACATAGCCCATCTACAAATAGCCCAAACAACTACTGCTTAAATACTGTATTTATTTATTTATTTATTTATTTTGCTCCTTTGCACCTAACTATTTCTTCTTTGCACACTCATCTACTGTTAAATCTACCATTCCAGTGTTTTAATTGCTATATTGTATTTACTTCTCCACCATGGCCTATTTATTGCCTTTACCTCCCTTATCTCACCTCATTTGCTCACATTGTAAAAATACTTATTTTCTACTGTATTATTGACTGTATGTTTGTTTTACTCCATGTGTAACTCTGTGTTGTTGTACGTGTCGAACTGCTTTGCTTTATCTTGGCCAGGTCGCAGTTGTAAATGAGAACTTGTTCTCAAGTTGCCTACCTGGTTAAATAAAAGTTAAATAATAAAATAAAATAAAAAATATTCTTGTTCATTATATGACTACGGTAGATAGAACTTCATTGCCCTGTAGCGGTCATTCGCAATAGGACCATATTCTGCATTGAGAATTCAAATGGAATTTTTAGAATTTTTCTTATCATTTTAACTGTAAAACAATTTTTGGGGGCAGTTTAAACGTTAACAAAAGAAAATGTGTCACATCCCTAGTGTGTTTATGTGTGTGTGTTTGTGAGCGCATCTGCCCCGTGTGCGTGTGTGTGTGTGTGTGTGTGTGTGTGTGTGTGTGTGTAAGTGCACACGTGTACACTTATGTGTACATACAGTGCCTTCGGAAAGTATTCAGACCCCTTGACTTTTTCCACATTTTGTTATGTCACAGCCTTATTCTAAAATGTATTTTTTTTTATCCCTCAATCTACACACTTCACCCCATAACGACAAATTGAAAACAGGTTTTTAGACATTTTTGCAAATGTATTAAAAATAAAAAACTGTATGTGTTAAAACGGCGCATGTGATTTTCTTACATTATGCACCCACCTTCGTCGTCTTTACTTTGTTTCCTGTACTGCAGCTCCAGCCTTTCAGGTCAGGCAACACTTTACACTCCTCCCCATCCATACATGGATGCATCTGGCACCACCACTTCTGTGCAACTATGGATGCTGCAAGAGGCAAAGAGAGAGGAATGCAACCAGTTAATCTGTGCACATTACAAGGCAGTGAAAAGACACTTCCTCTACTAGACTACTGTAACAACTGAACCCACAACAAGACATCTGTTTCTACAAACATGTCAGTGAGAGTGAAGCCTTTTGATCCATGACTGACAGTAGAGTAGAGAGAGATCCTCCATGACTGCGAGCTGACTGACTGGCTGCCTGACTGGCTGAGCTGTGTGTTTCCAGGAGTGAATTACAGGGTGTGGGTCAATGTTAAGCTGATGAACAAAGTGGCAGGAGGGCAAAACACAGACTGGCACAGTGGGAGCAGAAAAGGCCTCCAAGGTCTACAGCTGCCTCTGAAGAGGCCTGCAGAGGGTAAGGTTTCCCTTGACATTTCTAAAGCTTCAGTCAGTGATGTCAAGATGGGAGGAAGCTACTGTCAGAGCCATTACAGTACAGAGGATAGGGATCGATTCACCTGTCGCAGGGGCCTCTGTTGACATGATATTAAATGACCTGGCCCACTATACTTCAATGAGCAAGCGCATCAGCACGCCAGGCTTTATTGTTTCCAGTGATAGACAGACAGCAGACAGCCTGAAACGTAAGTTTGCAGTGTACAAATGTAACATGATGAACAGGAATGACATTTACTCTCACGCCAAAAATACCTATCTGAAAGCCACGACTCCAATAGGCCAAGCCTCCTGAAAAGAACCTATTATATACAAGATACCCATCTGCTGGGTCAACCCAGCAGGAAAGTGAAAACAAACCCAACTGATGATTAAAATAACCCATGTTTGGGTAATCCAAAGACAGACCTATTTGGGTGTTGCTTCTAGAGTTCTTCTTGCACCCGTGAGAGTACATTTTATTAATGTTCATCATGTTAAGTTTTTACACTGCAAATTTCAATGTTCCTTTAATATTTTAGTACATCACATATTTGAATATAGCATTTTGTAGCACTTATGTAAATATTATAACAAATTGATAAATTTGCCAACTTTGGGATATGCATACGCTAGGTAAAAATAACCCTGTCCAATATTTACTTAAATTGGGTTGTTTTGAAGCATGTTGTTTAGATTTTCCAGCATTTTGTTTACATTGATCGGTAGATGCAGGAAAATGTAAGTGACTAAACGTAATAGTAGAAGAAAATATCTTACCCTATGTCAAATTTTGAATTGTTGATGATTGACAATCATTTGAAACCGCACTAATTCTGAGTGATACGTGTGATACAACACCGATTCTGGAACAGTGTACTGCCAATTACTGTGTTGCTAATACTGTACTGTCAATAAAAATATATACAGTTGAAGTCGGAAGATTACATACACTTAGGTTGGAGTCATTCAAACTTGCTTTTCAACCCCTCCAAAAATGTCTTGCTAACAAACTATAGTTTTGGGAAGTCGGTTAGGACATTTACTTTGTGCATGACACAAGTACATTTTCCAACAAATGTTCACAGACAGATTATTTCACTGTATTGCAATTCCAGTGGGTCAGAAGTTTACATACACTAAGTAGACTGTGCCTTTAAACAGCTTGGAAAATTCCAGAAAATGATGTCATGGCTTTAGAAGCTTCTGATAGGCTAATTGACAACATTTGAGTCAATTGGAGGTGTACCTGTGGGTGTATTTCAAGGCATACCTTCAAACTCAGTGCCTCTTTGCTTGACATCATGGGAAAATGAAAAGAAATCAGCCAAGACCCCAGAAAAAAAATTGTAGACCTCCACAAGTCTCGTTCATCCTTGCAACTGCACATGGGGATAAAGGTCATACTTTTTGGAGAACTGTCCTCCGGTCTGATGAAACAGAACTGTTTGGCCATAATGACCATCATTATGTTTGGAGGAAAAAGGGGGATGCTTGCAAGCCGAAGAACACCATCCCAACTGTGAAGCATAGGGGTGCTTCATGGCAGCATCATGTTGTGGGGGTGCTTGCTGCAGGAGGGACTGGTTCACTTCACAAAATAGATGGCATCATGAGGACGGAAAATTAAGTGGATATATTGAAGCAACATCTCAAGACATCAGTCAGGAAGTTAAAGTTTGGTCGCAAATGGGTCTTCCAAATGGACAATGACCCCAAGCATACTTCCAAAGTTGTGGCAAAATGGCTTAAGGACAACAAAGTCAAGGTATTGGAGTGGCCATCACAAAGCCCTGACCTCAATCCCATAGAAACCTGTGGGCAGAACTGAAAAAGTGTGTGTGAGCAAGGAGGCCTACAAACCTGACTCAGTTACACCAGCTCTGTCAGGAGGAATATGCCAAAATTCACCCAACTTATTGTGGGAAACTTGTGGAAGGCTACCCAAAACATTTGACCCAAGTTAAACAATGTAAAGGCAATGCTACCAAATACTAACTGAGTGTATGTAAACTTCTGACCCACTGTGAATGTGATGAAAGAAATAAAAGCTGAAATAAATAATTCTCTCTACAATTACTCTGACATTTCACATTCTTAAAATAAAGTGGTGATCCTAACTGACCTAAGACAGGGAATTGTTACTTGGATTAAATGTCAGGAATTGTGAAAAACTGAGCTTAAATGTATTTCGCTAAGGTATATGTAAACTTCCAACTTCAACTGTATATATATAAATAAAGAATGACTGTACCGTCCACACAAGATGGAGCCGCTCTTGTTGTCCCAGCAACCTGTCCGGGGAAGCAGGAACATTTGACCGTCTGGGATCTCTCCTCAATCTTGTTCTTGTTGCAGCAGCGGTGGGCGGCGATCACTTCACAGGTCCCTGCTTTGACATGCACTGCAAACACAAACAGAGATGGCTCCATGTTCATGTTCCATGTTCATCAACCCAGCTCCTGCAGACAGCAGACCACGTAGGCCAAAGCTGTGTCTGTAAGGACATATCTCAAATTACACTATTCTCCTTAATGCACTATGCATATTTGACCCATATTTGACAAGAGTCACATAGGGCTGCCACATAGGGCTCTGGTCAGATTAGGGCACTATAGAGCACTATATAGGGCAGGGGTATTCAAATCATACAAGGTCCAGAAACTGCTCTTTTTCTGTTCTACTTGATAATTAATTGCACCCAGGTCTAAATCAGTCTCCTTGATAAGAGGGGAATCATTTTTTTAAAGCAGTGGTACTGGGTTTGAAGTCCATATTTGAACCCTACACAGAGTGTATGGCTGCGTTTACACAGGCAGCCCATTTCAGATATTTTGCCAATTATTAGCATTTCTGATACCTATCTGATCTTTTCACGAATGTGTAAACAGCAAAGAAACACATGTAATCTGATCTTTTGACTTTAGATTTATACTGCCTCAAATGACTGCATTTACACAGGCAGCCCAATTCTGATATTTTTTCTCCATTAATTGCTCTTTTGGCAAGATCTGATTGGTCAAAAGACCAATTAGTGAAATAAACATAAGAATTTGACTGCCTGGTGAAACGCAGCCAAAGTGGATCTGAATCCTGATGCAAACTTGATCCTCTTTATGCAACCTCTGTCTAGATGTGCATATCAGTTTTTCTTGTAGAACATGACCTGCCGTTGCCATGAAAACCACCCCATCATTTTAAAGGAATAGTGACAGGAAATAAGCATTCCATCTGTGTGCTACTTCAGAGGCTACATCAGTGTGAATGCGCAAATCTGATATGGGTCACATGTAAAACTGGATATACCGTAGAAAGAAAATCTGAATTGGGTTCTTAGGGTGGCTGTGTAAACAAAACATAAAATACACAATCTTTATATGTACAGTGCCTTCAAAAAGTATTCACACCCCTTTACTTTTTCCACATTTTGTTGTGTTATAGCCTGAATTTAACATTCATAACCTTTAGATTTTTATAACTGGCCTACACACAGTACCCCATAAAGTCAAAGTGGAATTATGTTTTTAAAAATTTTCCAAATTAATAAAAAATGAAAAGCTGAAATGTCTTGAGTCAATAAGTATTCAACCCCTTTGTTGTGGGAAGCCTAAATAGGTTCAGGAGTAAAAATGTGCTTAACAAGTCAGATAATAAATTGCATGGAATAACTCTGTGTGCAATAATAGTGTTTGACATGATTTTTGAATGACTACCCCATCTCTGTACTCCACACATTCAATTATATGTAAGTTCCTTCAGTCGAACAGTGAATTTCAAACATAGATTCAACATCGACCAGGAAGGTTTTCCAATGCCTCGCAAAGGGCACCTATTGGTCGATTGGTAAAAAAAGCAGACAGTGTATATCCCTTTGTGCATGGTGAAGTTAATAGTTACAATTTGGATGGTGTATCATTACACCATCCAAATATTACTATGGCGCCGACAGAGATGGTCGCCTCGCTTCGCATTCTTAGGAAACGATGCAGTATTTTGTTTATTTATGTATTATTTATTACATTGTTACCCCAGGAAATCTTAATTCTTATGGGCAGGTGGGACGGTAGCGTCCCACCTGGCCAACATCCGGTGAAATTGCAGAGCGCCAAATTCTAAATACAGAAATACTCATAATAAACATTCATAAAATATACAAGTGTTATACATCAGCTTAAAGATCACCTTTTTGTTAATCCAGCCGCTGTGTCAGATTTCAAAAAGGCTTTACGGCGAAAGCATACCATGCGGTTATCTGAGGAGAGCCCCACTTTCAAAAGCATAGAAACATTTTACAACCAAGTAAAGGAATTACAAAAGTCAGAAATAGCGATAAAATGAATCACTTACCTTTGATGATCTTCATATGTTTGCAGTCACAAGAGTCCATGTTACACAATACATTTTCGTTTTGTTCGATAAAGTCCCTCTTTATGTCCCAAAACTCAGTTTTGTTGGCGCGTTTTGTTCAGTAATCCACTGGCTCAAAGGCGGTCACGACATGCAGACGAAAACATCCTAATAGTACCTGTAAAGTTCGTTGAAACATGTCAAACGATGTTTATAATTAATCCTCAGGTTGTCTATTGTCTAAATAATTGATAATATTTCAACTGGACAATAGCGTCTTCAATAGAAAAGAAAAACAACGAACGGCGCGCAATCGGTCATGCGCTCAAAACAGCTCTGGTTCATTTAGAGTCCACTGAAAGAATGTTCTCATTCTTCCTCGTTTTTCAGAAAACAAGCCTGAAACAATGTCTAAAGACAGTTGACATCTAGTGGAAGCCATAGGAACTGCAATTTGGGTCCTATCCAAATACATACTGTATAGGCATTCAATAGAAAAGTACCCACATCAAAAATGTCCCATTTCCTGGATGGATTTTCCTCAGGGTTTCACCTGCCATATCAGTTCTGTTATACTCACAGACATTATTTTAACAGTTCTGGAAACTTTAGAGTGTTTTCTATCCAATACTAGCTTCTGGGCCTGAGTAACAGGCAGTTTACTTTGGGCATGTTTGTCATCCAAACTTCAAAATACTGCCACTACCCAAGAGAGGTTAACCTGTCTGGGCTAGGGGGCAGTATTGAGAATTTTGGAAAAAATATGTTCCCATTTTTAACTGCCTCCTACACCAACTCAGAAGCTAGAATATGCATATTATTGTTCAGGTTTGGATAGAAAACACTCTGAATTTTCTAAAACTGTTTGAATGGTGTCTGTGAGTATAACAGAACTCCTATGGCAGGCAAAAACCTGACAAGGTTTCAAGCAGGAAGTACCCTGTCTGACAAGGAGTCGTGCGTCTTACATCTTTTTATTGAAAAGTAAGGATCTTAGCTGTAACGTGACAATTCCCAGGGCTCCGATAGGCTCTCAGAGCCCGGGAAATAACTGAAGGTTTACGAGGGAGTCTCAGGCTGAAACACATTATCACCTTTTGTAAGTGGCTGCTCCGAGGACCTTTGAATGAGGCGCGTGCATGAGTCGCTCCTGAGGAGAAATTTTATTCGGCTGTTTAGGCTCAATGCATACTCCCGGTCGGAATATTATCACTTATCTACGAGATAACTGGCATAAAAATTGGTTTTAAACAGCGGTTGACATGCTTCGAAGTACGGTAATGGAATATTTAGACATTTTTGACACGCCAATGCGCCATGCGCGGGACCGTGAAGAAGCATTCTGATAGTGTCTAAAACTCACGAACAAAACGTCGCTGTTTGGATATAACGATGGATTATTTGGGACCAAACCAACATTTGTTATTGAAGTAGAAGTCCTGGCAGTGTATTCTGATGAAGAACAAGCAAGGTAAGAACATTTTTCTTATAGGAAATGTGATTTTGGTGGAGGCTGACCTGGGTGGGTATCTAAATAGCTAGCCCTGTAATGCCGGGCTATGTACTTAGATTATTGCAAAATGTGCTTCATCCGAAAAGCTATTTTAAAATCGGACATATCGAGTGCATAGAGGAGTAATGTATCTATAATTCTTAAAATAATTGTTATGCTTTTTGTGAACGTTTATCGTGAGTAATTTAGCAAACTGTTAGTAAATTCCCCGGAAGTTTGCGGGGGTTATGCTTTTTCTGAACGTCACATGCTAATGCAAAAAGCTGTTTTTTGATATAAATATGAACTTGATTGAACAGACATGCATGTATTGTATAACACAATGTCCTAGGTGTGTCATCTGATGAAGATCATCAAAGGTTAGTGCTGCATTTAGCTGTGGTTTGGGTTTATGTGACATGATATGCTAGCTTGAAAAATGGGTGTCTGATTATTTCTGGCTGGGTACTCTGCTGACATAATCTAATGTTTTGCTTTCGTTGTAAAGCCTTTTTGAAATCGGACAGTGGGGTTAGATTAACGAGATTATTGTCTTTAAATAGCTGTAAAATAGTCATATGTTTGAGAAATTGAAGTAATAGTATTTCTAACGATTCAAAAATCGCGCCACTGGAATTTCAGTAGCTGTTACGTAGGTGGGACGAAATCGTCCCACATACCCGAGAGAGGTTAAGTCTTATTACATACAGCCGGGAAGAACTATTGGATATAAGAGCAACGTCAACTTACCAACATTATGACCAGGAATACGACTTTCCCGAAGCGGATCCTCTGTTTGGACCACCAACCAGGACAATGGATCGGATCCCAGTAGGCAACCCAAAACAACTGCGCCCCTGAAGGGGCAGATGGAGCGGTCTTCTGGTCAGGCTCCGTAGACGAGCACATCGCTCACCGCTCCCGAGTATACTACTCGCCAATGTCCAGTCTTTTGACAACAAGGTAGACGAAATTCGAGCAAGGGTTTACTTCCAGATAGACATCAGAGATGTCTCTGTTTCACGGAAACATGGCTCACTCGGGATATGTTATCAGAGTTGGTACAGCCACCCGGTTTCTTCACGCATCGCGCCGACAGAAACAAACAAATCTCTCTGGTAAGAAGAAGGGCGAGGGTGTATGCCTTATGATTAACGAGTCGTGGTGTGATCATAACAACATACAGGAACTCAAGTCCTTTTGTTTACCTGACCAAGAATTCCTTACAATCAAATGCCGACAGCATTATCTACCAAGAGAATTCTCTTAGATTATAATCACAGCCGTGTATATCCCCCCCCAAACAGACACCTCGACCGCCCTGAAAGAACTTCATTGGACTCTATGTAAACTATGTACATTTTATCAGCATATCGAATGTGCGAACCGGGCTGGCGACGTTCTAGATCATTGCTACTCTAACTTCTGCGAGGCATACAAAGCCCTCCCTCGCCCTTCTTTCGGCAAATCTGACCACAACTCCATTTTGTTGCTCCCAGCCTATAGACAGAAACAAAAACATGAAACAAGCTAAGCGTCAGTATAGAGACAAAGTAGAGTCACAATTCAATGGCTCAGACATGAGACGTATGTGGCAGGGTCTACAGTCAATCACAGATTACAAAAAGAAAACCAGCACTGTCGCGGACACAGACGTCTTTCTCTCAGACAAATTAAACAACTTCTTTGCTCGCTTTGAGGACAATACAGTGCCACTGACACGGCCCGCTACCAAAACCTGCGGGCTCTCCTTCACCGTGGCCAACGTGAGTACAACATTTAAACATGTTAACCCTCGCAAGCCTGTCGGCCCAGACGGCATCCCTAGCTGCGTCCTCAGAGCATGTGCAGACCAGCTGGCTGGTGTGTTTATAGACATATTCATTCAATCCCTATCCCAGTCTGCTGTCCCCACATGCTTCAAGAGGGCCACCATTGTTCCTGTTCCCAAGAAAGCTAAGGTAACTGAAGCTAAACGACTATCGCCCCGTAGCACTCACTTCCGTCATCAAGAAGTGCTTTGAGAGACTAGTCAAGGATCATATCACCTCCACCCTACCTGACACCCTAGACCCACTCCAATTTGCTTACCGCCCCAATAGGTCCACAGACGATCACACGACGATCACTCTGCACACTGCCCTAACCCATCTGGACAAGAGGAATACCTATGTAAGAATGCTGTTCATCGATTACAGCTCAGCATTTAACACCATAGTACATGTGGGAGTTAATGTAATGTAGCTAGGTGCAACTGCAATGTTAATGTAATGTAACTAGGTACAACTGCTATGTTAAGGAAACACAGGAACAATGGTTACATTGGTTGCATCTGGACATACATTAGCTGAGGTAATAAGTACATTTATTGCATCTGGATATACATTAGCTGAGGCTATAAGTACATTTATGGCAGCTGGACACAACTAATGGATGCATTAAGTCAGGGCCATAAGTACATTTATGACAGTCAGACATACTAATGTCAGAAGGACACAGGAAGGAGGATGGTGGTAAAATGACCAACAGGTGAAATATAAGTATACAATAAATGTATTATTTTTTGTATGACATAAGGGGTCCTGCCACCATTATAATCTAACCAGAAGCAGAGATGGGCATTACTGGGTATAAACAAGCAAATAACTCGGACTAAAAGCTAATGGTGGCAGAAGGACTAAGGGGAGTAAATCCATTTACATATGGGATGTACCCATATGCTGTATGTGTGTAAAAGCAAAGCCAGTGCTGAGGGGAGTCAGTTGTTCCATGGACCAGCTCGGCTTTGCTACTTTGTATTAAAGCCTATATTGAAATCACAAGTTCTTGTAAGAGTGTTATATTTTTGAGGCAATATTCCACGACATACCCTCCAAACTCGTCATTAAGCTCGAGACCCTGGGTCTCGACCCCACCCTGTGCAACTGGGTCCTGGACTTTCTGACGGGCCGCACCCAGGTGGTGAGGGTAGGAAACAACCTCTCCACCCCGTTGATCCTCAACACTGGGGCCCCACAAGGGTGCATTCTCAGCCCTCTCTTGTACTCCCTGTTCACCCATGACTGCATGGGCATGCACACCTCCAACTCAATCATCAAGTTTACAGACGACACTACAGCGGTAGGCTTTATTACCAATAACGACGAAGTGGCCTACAGGGAGGAGGTGATGGCCCTCGGAGTGTGGTGTCAGGAACATAACCTCACACTCAACGTAAACAAAACAAAGGAGATGATCGTGGATTTCAGGAAACAGCAGAGGGAGCACCCCCCTATTCACATTGACAGGACAGTAGTGGAGAAGGTGGAAAGTTTTAAGTTCCTCGACGTACACATCACGGACAAACTTAAATGGTCCACCCACACAGACAGTGTGGTGAAGAAGGCGTAACAGGGCCTCTTCAGGAACTTTTACAGATGCACAATCGAGAGCATCCTGTCGGGCTGTATCACCGCCTGGTTCGGCAACTCCGCCCACAACCGTAAGACTCTCCAGAGGGTAGTGAGGTCTGCACAACGCATAACCAGTGGCAAACTACCTGCCCTCCAGGACACCTACACCACCCGATGTCACAGGAAGGCCAAAAAGATCATCAAGGACAACAACCACCCGAGCCACTGCCTGTTCACCCCACTATCATCCAGAAGGCGAGGTCGGTACAGGTGCATCAAAGCTGGGACCGAGAGACTGAAAAAGACTGTTAAACAGCCATCACTAACATTGAGTGGCTGCTGCTAACATACTGACTCAAATCTCTAGCCACTTTAATAATACAAAATTGGATGTAATAAATGTATCACTAGTCACTTTAAACAATACCACTTTATATAATGTTTACCTACCCTACATTACTCATCTCATATGTGTATACACTGTACTCTATGCCATCTACTGCATCTTGCCTATGCCGCACGGCCACCGCTCATCCATATATTTATATGTACGCAATCTTATTCATTCCTTTACACTTGTGTGTATAAGGTAGTTGTTGTGAAATTGTTAGATTACTTGTTAGATATTACTGCATGGTCGGAACTAGAAGCACAAGCATTTCGCTACACTTGCATTTATATCTGCTAACCATGTGTATGTGACCAATAAAATTTGATTTGATTGATTTGATTTGATTACACACAGTCACTACAAAGACACAGGCGTCCTTCCTAACTCAGTTGCCAGAAAGGAAAGAAAACGCTCAGGGATTTCACCATGAGGCAAATGGGGACTTTAAAATAGTTTAATTGCTGTGATAGGAGAAAACTGAGGATGGATGAACGACAATGTAGTTACTTCACAATATTAACCTAATTGACAGAGTGAAAAGAAGGAAACCTGTACAGAATAGAAAATATCTCAAAACAAAGTAATGATAAAAAAATATGGCAAAGCAATTCACTTTTTGTCCTGAATACAAAGTGTTATGTTTGGGGCAAATCCACATTACTGAGTACCACTCTCCATATTTTCAAGCATAGTGGTGGCTGCATCATGTTATGGGTATGCTTGTAATCGTTAAGGACTGGGCAGTTCTTCAGGATAAAAAAATCAATTAAATGGAGCTAAGCACAGGCAAAATCCTAAAGGAAAACCTGAATCAGCCTGCTTTTCACCAGACACTGGGAGATTAATTCACCTTCCAGCAGGACAATAACCTAAAACACAAGGCCAAATCTACACTGGATTGTCTTACCAAGAAGACAGTGAATGTTCAAGAGTGGCCACTTTGACTTAAATCTACTTGAAAATCTAAGAGCTGAAAATGGTTGTCTAGCAATGATCAACAACTAATTTGACAGAGCTTAAAGAATTTTGAAAAGAATAATGGGTAAATGTTCTACAATCCAGGTATGGAAAGCTCTTAGAGTCTTACTCAGAAAGACTCACAGCTGTAATCTCTGCCAACGGTGCTTCTGCAAACTATAGACTCAGGGGTGTGAATACTTACAGTGCCCTTTGAAATGGTGGAACACACCTACTCATTCAAGGGTTTTTCTTTATTTTTACAATTTTGTAGAACTACATTGTAGAATAACAGTGAAGACATCAAAACTATGAAATAACACATATGGAATCATGTAGTAACCAAAAAAGTGTTAAAGAAATGAAAAATTCTTCAAAGAGATTCTTCAAAGCAGCCACCCTTTGCCTTGTAGCCACCCTTTGCATTCTCTAAACCAGCCTCATGAGGTAGTCACCTGGAATGCATTTCAATTAAAAGGTGTGCTTTGTTAACCTGTTAGGGCTAGGGGGCAGTATTTACACGGCCGGATAAAAAACGTACCCGATTTAATCTGGTTACTACTCCTGCCCAGTAACTAGAATATGCATATAATTATTGGCTTTGGATAGAAAACACCCTAGTTTCTAAAACTGTTTGAATGGTGTCTGTGAGTATAACAGAACTCATATGGCAGGCAAAAACCTGAGAAGATTCTGAACAGGAAGTGGCCTGTCTGACAAGTTCTTGTTCATCTTGGCTCTTTTTATTGAAAACTGAGGATCTTTGCTGTAACGTGACACTTCCTGCGGCTCCCATAGGCTCTCAGAACCCGGGAAAAAGCTGAATGATATCGAGGCAGCCCCAGGCTGAAACACATTATCGCGTTTGGATAGTGGCCGATCAGAGGGCCGTCAGACTAAGGCTCGTGCATGAGGGGATCCCATGCTTTTACTTTCTCTCTCGTTGAATGTAAACAGGCTTTGCCGGTCGGAATATTATCGCTTTTTTACGAGAAAAATTGCATAAAAATTGATTTTAAACAGCGGTTGACATGCTTCGAAGTACGGTAATGGAATATTTAGAATTTTTTTGTCACGAAATGCGCCGTGCTCGTAATCCTTATTTACCCTTTCGGATAGTGTCTTGAACGCACGAACAAAACGCCACTATTTGGATATAACAATGGATTATTTGGGACCAAACCAACATTTGTTATTGAAGTAGAAGTCCTGGGAGTGCATTCTGACGAAGACAGCAAAGGTAATAACATTTTTCTTATAGTAAATCTGACTTTGGTGAATGCTAAACTTGCTGGGTGTCTAAATAGCTAGCCCTGTGATGCCGGGCTATCTACTTAGAATATTGCAATATGTGCTTTCACCGAAAAGCTATTTTAAAATCGAACATATCGAGTGCATAGAAGAGTTCTGTATCTATAATTCTTAAAATAATTGTTATGTTTTTTGTGAACGTTTATCGTGAGTAATTTAGTAAATTCACCGGAAGTGTTCGGTGGGAATGCTAGTCACATGCTAGTCACCTGCTAATGTAAAAAGCTGTTTTTTGATATAAATATGAACTTGATTGAACAGACATGCATGTATTGTATAACATAATGTCCTAAGATTGTCATCTGATGAAGATCATCAAAGGTTAGTGCTGCATTTAGCTGTGGTTTGGGTTTATGTGACATTATATGCTAGCTTGAAAAATGGGTGTCTGATTATTTCTGGCTGGGTACTCTGCTGACATAATCTAATGTTTTGCTTTCGTTGTAAAGCCTTTTTGAAATCGGACAGTGTGGTTAGATTAACGAGAGTCTTGTCTTTAAAATGCTGTAAAATAGTCATATGTTTGAGAAATTGAAGTAATAGCATTTCTAAGGTATTTGAATAACGCGCCACGGGATTCAACTGGCTGTTGAGTAGGTGGGCTAGCCCAGAGAGGTTAAAAGTTAATTTGTGGAATTTCCTTCTTCTTAATCTGTTTGAGCCAGTCAGTTGTGTTGTGACAAGATATGGGTGGTATACAGAAGATAGCCCTATTTGGTAAAAGACCAAGTCCATATTATGGTAAGAACAGCTCAAATAAGCAAAGAGAAACGACAGTCCATCATTACTTTAAAACATGAAGGTCAGACAATACGGATCATTTCAGCTTTGAAAGTTTCTTCAAGTGCAGTCGCAAAACCATCAAGCTCAATGATGAAACTGGCTCTCATGACGACTGCCACAGGAAAGGAAGACACAGAGTTACCTCTGCTGGCAAGGATACGTTCATTAGAGTTACCAGCCTCAGAAATTGCAGCCCAAATAAATGCTTCACAGAGTTCAAGTAAGAGACACTTGCTTGGGCCAAGAAACACGAGCAATAGACATTAGACCAGTGGAAATCATCAAATCAAATTAAATGTATTTATATAGCCCTTCTTACATCAGCTGATGCCACAAAGTTCTGTACAGAAACCCAGCCTAAAACCCCAAACAGCAAGCAATGCAGGTGTAGAAGCACGGTGGCTAGGAAAAACTCCCTAGAAAGGCCAAAACCTAGGAAGAAACCTAGAGAGGAACCAGGCTATGAGGGGTGGCCAGTCCTCTTCTGGCTGTGCCGGGTGGAGATTATAACAGAACATGGCCAAGATGTTCAAATGTTTATAAATGACCAACATGGTCAAATAATAATAATCCCAGTAGTTGTCGAGGGTGCAACAGGTCAGCACCTCAGGAGTAAATGTCAGTTGGCTTTTCATAGCCGATCATTGAGAGTATCTCTACCGCTCCTGCTGTCTTTAGAGAGTTGAAAACAGGTAGCACGTCTGGTGTACAGGTCAGTGTTCCAAATCTGTCCTTTGGTCTGATGAGTCCAACTGTGAGATTTTTGGTTGAAACTACCGTGTCTATGTGAGAAGCAGAGTAGGTGAACAGATGATCTCTGCATATGTCTCCCAACGTGAAGTATGGAGGAGGAGGTGTGAAAGTGTAGGGATGGTTTGCTGGTGACACTGTCAGTGATTTATTTAGAATTCACGGCACACTTAACCAGCATGGCTACCACAGAAGTCTGCAGCGATACGCCATGATTTGCGCTTAGTGGGACTATAATTTGTTTTTCAACAGGACAATGGCCCAACACAACACAAAGCTGTGTAAGGGTTATTTGAATAAGAAGGAGACCAGATGACCTGGCCTCCACAATCACCCGACCTCAACCCAATTGAGAGGGTTTGGGATGAGTTGAACCGCAGAGTGAAGGAAAAGCAGCCAACAAGTGCTCAGCATATGTGGGAACTCCGTCGAGAATGTTGGAAAATCTGTTGATTTGTTTAACACTTTTTTGGTTACTACATGATTCCATTTGTGTTATTTCATAGTTTTGATGTCTTCACTGTTATTCTACAATGTAGAAAATAGTAAAAATAAAGGAAAACCCTGGAATGAGTAGGTATGTCTAAACTTTTGACTGGTACTGTATGTACATTGGATATTTCTGTATTTCATTTTCAATAAATTGAAAAAAAAATCTAAAAACATGTTTACACTTTGTCATTATGGGATATTGTGTGTAAAAAAAAGCAATGGAATCAATTTTGAATTCAGGCTGTAACACAACAAAATCTGGAATAAGTCAAGGGGTATGAATACTTTCTTTTTTATTTTATTTCACCTTTATTTAACCAGGTAGGCAAGTTGAGAACAAGTTCTCATTTACAATTGCGACCTGGCCAAGATAAAGCAAAGCAGTTCGACAACATACAACAACACAGAGTTAAACAACATACAGTCAAAAATACAGTAGAAAAAAAAAAATAAGACTATATACAATGTGAGCAAATGATAAGGGAGGTAAAGGCAAAAAAAATGCCATGGTGGCAAAGTAAATAAAGTATAGCAAGAAAAACACTGGAATGGTAGATTTGTAGTTTGAAGAAAGTTCAAAGTTCAAATCTAAATAATATGGTGCAAAGGAGCAAAATAAATAAAATAAATAAATACAGTAGGGGAAGAGGTAGTAGTTTGGGCTAAATTATAGATGGGCTATGTACAGGTGCAGTGATCTGTGAGCTGCTCTGACAGCTGGTGCTTAAAGCTAGTGAGGGAGATAAGTGTTTCCAGTGAAGGCACTGGCACTGGCTGTACCCTACAGAGTCTAATCTTATAGCAATTGGTAGCTTGATTGGGAATACTCCTCCTGACCTTAAAAGGCCTTTGGGAAAGCCAGAGAAGAGTGGGGAGGAGGAAGTGTATTTGAACCTACCAGGCAGGGACATCTATAGAGCTGACCTGCAGCTCATGCACAGATACATCTCTGACGTACATTCATGGTTAAATTGTTCTCCATGTAGGGGGCATTTTCTTTCCTGCACCTGATGTATTATGCATAAGAAAAATCCTTCTTTACGAGCTGAGGGCTACATCTTCCATGGTGAGAACACGGACAATATAGTAATTGCTTCATGAAGTAAGAGATAACCTCATATTAAAGTAACCCATATAGATTGGTGCTGAATTATTAATTCCAAGTATAAAATGGAGACAGTGGAGATGAGTGAACTAGGAATGCAACAATGACACAGCAACGTCAGCAGAAATACGTTGTCGATGGTATGTTTTCATGTGTCCTTCGATGAAAGGAATCGTGGAGTGAAAATCTAATCACATTTTATTTGTCACATACACCAAATACAACAAGGGTAGATCTTACCGTGATATGCTTACTTACGAGTCATTAACCAATAACATTTGAAAAGAGAAAGTACGAAAAATTTGCTAAATAAACTAAAGGAAAAGTAGTAACACAATAAAATAACAATAACGGTTTTTCTATTTATGTTTTGAGGTTGGACTTATAGCTCGTTAGTACGTAGGGTGCACCGATTGGTGTCTCCTCGTTAGTCCATTTGTGTTACACCTGTTCTGGTTGCCATTTCATTTGTGGGAAGCTGTGTCATCTGTGCTGACCCAGGTGCTCCAGTTGTCTTGATAGATGCGGAAGGTCAACACTTTTAGTTGGTGCTCCTGATTTTGTTTTCTAGACAAACAAGCCTTTATCTGATTTCCCTGATTTCGTTTTGCTCCACCTTTTTGGTTGGCTTCCTGTCTTTAAGTTTGGCGTGGGTTTATCTTTTGTTTGCCTATTCTTGGGCAAATTTAGTGGTCGCTCATGGTGGGTGTTTTTTAGGTTCCAGTAGTTGTTGCTAGTCAACTTTCAGTGGACACCCCCATGAGTGTCTTTTCAGAACCACACCTAAACCCCACCCGTTTCATTTTGGTTGTTGTCTGTGACTCTTTGTTAGTTCCCCCTTCTGTTTGAGCGACTTGCTGGGGAACATAACGGTAAAATGACTGGACATAGACAATAAACAGAGAGTAGCAGAAGTGTGTGTGTGTGTGTGTGTGTGTGTGTGTGTGTGTGTGTGTGTGCGTGTGCGTGTGTGTTTGTGTGGCATCAATATGCATATGTGTGTGTTTTGTGTGTGATGGAGTGTCAGTGTAGTGTACATCAAGACTGTGCAAGAGAGTCCGAGCAAAAAATTATAATAAAACAATTAAAAAGGAAATAGGCCTGGCAGCCATTTGATTAACTGTTCAGCAGTCTTTTGGCTTGGGGTAGAATCTGTTGGTCCCAGATTTGGCACTCTGGTACAGCTTGCCATGTGGTAGCAGAGAGAACAGTCTATGACTTGGGAGGCTGGAGTCATTGACCATTTTTAGGGCCTTCCTCTGACACCGCCTGGTATAGAGGTCCTGGAAGCTCGGCCCCAGTGATGCACTGGGCTGTACGCACTACACAATGTAGTGCCTTGCAGTTGCCATACCAAGTGGTGATGCAACCAGTCAGGATGCTTTCGGTGGTGCAGCTGTATAACTTTTGGAGGATCTGAGATCCCATGTCAAATTTTGAAGCCCATCAGGAAGTCCAGAACCCTCTTGCAGAGGGAGGTGTTCAGTCCCAGGTCCCCGAGCTTAGTGATGAGCTTGGAGGGCACTCCAAGCTCATCATGCACGACGAGTGAGTGCATCATGCACATTTTTCTTATGCACGACGAGTGCCTGGATACAGCCCTTAGCCATGGTATTTTGGCCTATGGCCACTAACCCCCGAGGTGCCTTATTGCTTTTATAAACCGGTTGAAAACACAGAAAGGCAAGGAAATTCACATCTAAATTGAAAATGTTGCTTTAATAAATAAATTCATAATAAATACATTCCGCCAGAAAAAGTAGTGCGTACAAAAGTATTGTTGCTAGACTGGTTGCTATGCAACATAACCACAGACTAGCTAGCAAGCTTACATTAAATGTATTTCCAAAAACAAGCATTAGCGCCACTTCTAGAGTGACTAACACATGGCAATTATTTATTAATGTTGCTCTGAATGTTTCCATTTACTGTGCACAAATGAAAAAATTGTCCCATGTTAATGTTTGTTGTTGGTTGCCCCATGTTTTTATTTGTTTTCTCCATGCTGCTGGAAATGAATGCCGTTCTTTTAGCTGGTAGAGCTGCTGCTGTGCTGTCAGAGAGAATAGTGCTCCACCGCTTCCTCGCTTCCAGATTTGGCCTGCAGTAACTTTAAAGAGACGTTTCGAATCTGTGTCCACTGACAGACATTATTACATTATTTCTTGTGCCTCTAGTCCGGCAGCCGAGAGTTTCTGGATCATGGTGGTTCAGAGGCAGTGGTTTGTGTAAATCTGCGATATGCCAGCTATTTCGCAGATCTTTGGCAAAATTGTTGCGAGCGTGTTCACTCCCATCTGCTTTTTTTGTGTACTTGAAACATATCAGATAAAATAAAATTAGCTAATAGTTAGGCCTACATAGCTACCGGTTATATTGTTAGGGTACATTAGAATGATTTAGCTAGCTACCTTACAGTTACATACATATATATCTGTTCACTGGTGGGCAGCTTTGTTGGGCCCCACTTTCCTCAACTTTTTAATTACGCCGACAAACACATTACTCGTTGTGAATTCAGTGTCTTTCTGTATACTCCATGCCAAACTGAGATGGGGGTCGTTGATATGTCGGTTCCAACCAGCTCTGAGTCCAGCGTAGCTGCTAAATCCTATATTCTTCGCCATTCATGTTTCTCACTGAACCATAAAAGTCCCGTAGAATGTCGTTCAGCTCCGTTTTTGTTGTATTCCCAAACTCACAATGTATCCCTATTTTTTAGGTAAGTGCCCACTTTGTTGATTTCACAATGTTCTTTTCGTTTCGCTTTCTCTCAAGTAAATCTAAATGCTTCTTTCCTACATCGGCATGACAAACTATTGTTGATATAGCCATTTTATCGAGGTAAAAAGGCACAATGATACCAAGGTGAAAAGGCTAAACATCATAGTCATGGTATACGGTCTAACATACACAAGGCTAAATGCTGTTTTAGCCAATCAGCATCCTGTATCCAAACTACCCGGTTTATAATACAGTTTTTAATGTCCCGTTGATAGAATAGTCTCGAACGGAGCTCATCCAGTTTATTCTCCAGTGAGAATTTTATTAAATACTTCCTTATGGCACAGGCCATAAGAAAGACTACAAAATTATGTTTGACTCCAGATTTAAAGACATGTGTATGGAACGTATTATGCTATTTACCAAATTAGCCTTTTTTTATATTTAGAATAATCATTTACTACAGGTGAATATACCCTTTAATGTATGTACACATTTACCACAGGTGAATATAGAATTTATGTACACATTTGTTTTTTAGATTAAATACAACATCTATTTGTGTCTATTTTATATTCATTACCTTTCTTCTTAGTAGGCTTATGTGAATGTCTAGTTATTTGAACATCATTGTCAGGGCTAGAAGGGGAGAAAACGATGAAAAGTTTCATTGTTCTTTTCAGATCAGCCTTAATTACGTCCGTAAAGATTTTCAATTTAGGACCTGAGTTGAAAATAGATTGAAAACTGGCCTCCATCTTGACATTAGTGAGCGATCCAAAAATCTCATCTACAACATTAAAAACATTTTGTTTCCAATCAATAAGGGGTCATTCACATTCCAACAAAAGTCCAGTCAACAATTGGCGATTGAGTGCTTTCCAGCCAACACAAACTACTGATGCAAACACAGGTGAGGATCTTCGCCTGTGATGTGATTATGTTTAAGCCATAGGCACACCCCTGGGTCAAAGTTAATTTCCAAAGTTTCAATTGCTCAAATTGAATACTCAAAGTTTCTTGAAGAGGGAGAGTTAGCTGCATGTGACTGATAGGCAATCGATAACGGTCTAGTAGAGCTCTGTGACACTCATTATTGGAAGATAAACAGAACAACTGAATGTCCAAGTTGAAGGAAATTATCTGGTATGTGATCAAGAGGAGAATTTGAGAACACCCAAAAGAGTCAGACTGTGAAATAACATAATAATAATAGCTGCCTGTATTCATTTGATCAACTTGTTCACTAGAAAGTGCAGTCAGCATTTTACCTCAGAGAAACGACTCCTCTTCACCCCTCAAACCTCCAAACTGAGCAGCCATGTCCGCTAGCCAAGTCGTCCGGCCTCTCCAGCCTTCTCTGGCCAAGGTCACTGACTCGGGAGTCAAACCTCACACCAGGCCATGTGGGCAGCAGGGAGGGGGGAGGTGAGGGTGGTTAGGGGATGTATTACAGGGGTGAGGTGAGGGGTGAGGCGAGCCTTGGCTGGTAACTATGCACAACAATGCACAGGCCATAAGCAGGTTGACTGCTGATACTGATCGTATACCTTCAGCCAATGGCCCTTGGGAGAAGGTGAAAGCAAAGGGTGGGTAATATGGGAAATATGATGGGCTGGATGCCCATTATATACCATCAGGCTCTTTAGGATCACTTTGAGATCAATGGAGAGGATGCATAGTGCAACAATACCAATAGTATAGGATAATGCTCAATGTGCCAGCTAGATAGAAGCTGCCTCTTCTTCTCCTGCAGTGTTGTCCTGCTGTGCTCATCCAGACAACTGGGCAAATGGCTCCCCACACCTGTGATCAATACGTTTAACTTAAAGCACTTAGGATTGTCATCAGTTAAAATCACCCAGCACCCACATCAGCAGGAAGGATAGAGGATCAGGGTTGCAGGCAACACTAACGAGGACTGGCATGAGGTCCGGACCTCCAGGCAATCAATAGCACTTTTAGCACAGTGCTCCTCTCTGCAATCATATTCATTGATCCCTGATTGATAAGTGCCAACATGTATCCAGCAGTTATGTAGAGCTATGATTCCCAGAGGAGAGAAACTCTGATAAATCTAAGTGAGGCAAGTAGCATCTATTGAGGGTATTTTATCATTGAACTAAACTGACAAGTATAGCGGACACGCAAAATGATTTAACATTTAAAATAATCTACACAGTGGACCTGTAGTTTGAAAATGCTCTTTACTGCCATACACATTTAATGTTATAAATAAGTGTGTACTGTATGCATGCGTTATTGAAAGAATCAAATGTAAATTACGCTCTCCTTTCAATTTCCCTGCTCAATTTTCATCAATAGTTTGCTAAAAAAAATCATATTTAACGAGGCAAGTCAGTTAAGAACAATGCCGGCCTACCGGGGAATAGTGGGTAAATTGCCTTGTTCAGAATGACAGGTTTTTACCTTATCAGCTCAGGGATTCGATCCAGCGACCTTTTGGTTACTGGACCAACGCTCTAATCACTAGGCTACTTGCCGCCCCAACGTGATGACAAATAACAAACAAAAAAACTAATGGAAAAAATAGCCACATCTCCTGTGAGTTTATTCATGATATTTGTTCATAGGGAAATTAGCATTGCAGTGTGGCAGTCACTTGTCTTTCAGCAGATAAATTATAGACCTTGTGTTCTCCAAATTGTCTCTGCATTTGTTTTCCGCAGTATACAAAACACTGATAGAGGTTGAGGATGAGAAAGTCAAGCCACAACAGAAATAAAGGAAATTCAGCATTGAACCTAAGAACCATGAAAACAGCATCAATCAGAAAAATGTAATTTCAGTTCTTACAACATCGTAGATAAAATAAATGTATCAATTAACTTGTCAGTCATACTTATTGATAATAGCGCAGACAATTGCCGCACATGCATCATAAAATAATAGACATCATGGAAAATCCATCTCAAGTTATATTTAATGAAACTATCCAAGGAAACATGCTGTTCTTAGTTGGTCATTAATCTCTGTTAACTCATATGTAAAATATTGCATAATTTGGTCAGCTGCATGACTAACTTCTGAGTTCATACTTATTAGAAATGTATATATATTTAAATCAATAGATACTGTAGATACAAAGGCTTAACTGAAACGAGGTTAAAGGCGTTTAGAGCACTATATAAGATACAGTATGATCTCAAACAAGACCCATTTAGATAGGACTACTACAGTTGAAGTCGGAAGTCTACAAACACTTAGGTTGGAGTCATTAAAACTCGTTTTTCAACCACATTTCTTGTTAACAAACTATAGTTTTGGCAAGTCGGTTAGGACATCTACTTTGTGCATGACACAAGTAATTTTTCCAACAATTGTTTCCAGACAGATTATTTCACTTATAATTCACTGTATCACAATTCCAGTGGGTCAGATGTTTACATACACTAAGTTGACTGTGCCTTTAAACAGCTTGGAAAATTCCAGGAAATGATGTCATGGCTTTAGAAGCTTCTGATGGGCTAATTGACATTATTTGAGTCAATTGGAGGTGTACCTGTGGATGTACTTCAAGGCCTACCTTCAAACTCAGTGCCTCTTTGCTTGACATCATGAGAAAATCAAAAGAAATCAGCCAAGACGTCAGGTTCATCCTTGGGAGCAATTTCCAAACGCCTGAAGGTACCACGTTCATCTGTACAAACAATAGTATGCAAGTATAAACACCATGAGACCACGCAGCCGTCATACCGCTCAGGAAGGAGAAGCGTTCTGTCTCCTAGAGATGAACATACTGTCACAGAAGTTGTCATGGAGAGAAGACCAAGGTGCAGCGGGAATATGGATGCTCATGTTTTAATTCAAAAAACCATAAAGATGACAACAGCAACAGTTTTACAGGCTACAAAAACGCAGTGCAAAAACAACTACCCACAACCCCAAAGAAAAACACACACCACTATATAGAACTCCCAATCAAAGGCAACTCAACACACCTGCCTTCAATTGGGAGTCTAATCACCAACACAAACCCCTTAACATACAAAAAACCTGCCACATCCTCACCCAAAACTGATACCATACCTCCCTCTGCTGGTCAGGACGTGACAGTACCCCCCCCTCAAGGTGCAGACCCCGGAATACAACTAACAACAGAAAACACAAAAAAAATGTAACCCCAACAAAACCAATAAACAATAACCCCTAAACAATAAGGGAGGGAAGGGAGGGTGGCTGCCATCAATGACGGCACTGTGCTACACCCTCCCTCCCTAACCCACCCATCCTGGAGGTGGCTCAGGTGCAGGACGTGGACCTCGCTCCACCTTCGGCGTCGCCCACTTCGGTGGCGCCGATAGCTGCGCCGATAGCTGCGCCGGGCAGACGGGCCACTCGGGCTGACCCTGGCAGACGGACCACTCGAGGTGGGCCGGAGGACCGGCGGGCCACTCGGGCTGGGCCGGAGGACAGGCGGGCCCCTCGGGCTGGGCCGGAGGACAGGCGGGCCACTCGGGCTGGGCCGGAGGACAGGCGGGCCCCTCGGGCTGGGCCGGATGACAGGCGGGCCACTCGGGCTGGGCCGGAGGACAGGCGGGCCACTCGGGCTGGGCCGGAGGACAGGCGGGCCACTGGGGCTGGGCCGGAGGACAGGCGGGCCACTCGGGCTGGGCCTGAGGACAGGCGGGCCACTCGGGCTGGGCCGGAGGACAGGCGGGCCACTCGGGCTGGGCCGGAGGACAGGCGGGCCCCTCGGGCTGGGCCGGGGGACAGGCGGGCCACTCGGGCTGGGCCGGGGGACAGGCGGGCCACTCGGGCTGGGCCGGGGGACAGGCGGGCCACTCGGGCTGGGCCGGGGGACAGGCGGGCCACTCGGGCTGGGCCGGAGGACAGGCGGGCCACTCAGGCTGGGCCGGAGGACAGGCGGGCCACTCGGGCTGGGCCGGAGGACAAGAGGGCCACTCGAGCTGGGCCGGAGGACAGGAGGGCCACACTGGCAGCTCCGGGCAGTCGGGCCACCCTGGCATCTCCGGGCAGACGGGCCACTCTGGCATCTCCGGGCAGACGGGCCACTCTGGTGGCTCCTGACTAGCGGGCGGCTCTGGCGGCTCCTGACTGGTGGGCAGCTCTGGCGACTTACGACTGGCGGGCAGCTCTGGCGACTCTTGACTGGCGGGCAGCTCTGGCGACTTAAGGCTGGCGGGCAGCTCTGGCGACTTACGGCTGGCGGGCAGCTCTGGCGACTTACGACTGGCGGGCAGCTCTGGTGACTCTTGACTGGCGGGCAGCTCTGGTGACTCTTGACTGGCGGGCAGCTCTGGTGACTGTTGACTGGCGAGGCTGGGCTGACGCACTAGACTCCTGATGTGTGGGGCTGGTACTGGACGTGCCAGCCTAGAGACACGCACCTCAATGCTAGTGCGTTTAGCGGGAAACACCGGACCGTAAAGGTGCACTGGTGGTCTTGAGCGCAGGGTTGGCATCACCCCTTCAGGCTCGATGCTCACACTCCCCTGGCACATGCGGGGCGCTGGTACTGCGCTTACCGGCCTGAAAATGCCAAGCCTCACCACAGCACCTTCCCCAAAGCACGGGACCTGTCCAGTGTGTTTTCTTCCAAAAAGGGTACAGGGAGCTGGCCTGGGTCTCCCATCTCACCCCGCCAAACAGCCCTTGTGCCCCCCCCCCAAAAAAATGATTGAGGCTGCCTCTCGGGCTCTACCTGCCATCCAGGCAGGTTGTCGCAGTGCACCCGCAATTGCTCCCATGTCCATTCAATCCTCTCCTCCAGTATTTCCAGCGACCAGGAATCCATCACCTCCCGAGCACGCTGCTTCCAACTTTCCTCCTTCACTTGCCTCTGTCCTCTTCTCCGCTGCTTGGTCCTTTGGTGGTGGGTAGTTCTATCACAGAAGTTGTCATGGAGAGAAGACCAAGGCGCAGCGGGAATATGGATGCTCATGTTTCAATTCAAAAAAGGAGTAAAGCATCCACTCACAAAACCATAAAGATGACAACAGCAACAGTTTTACAGGCTACAAAAATGCAGTGCAAAAACAACTACCCACAACCCCAAAGAAAAACACACACCACTATATAGAACTCCCAATCAAAGGCAACTCAACACACCTGCCTTCAATTGGGAGTCTAATCACCAACACAAACCCCTTAACATACAAAAAACCTGCCACATCCTCACCCAAAACTGATACCATACCTCCCTCTGCTGGTCAGGACGTGACACATATTTTGGTGCGAAAAGTGCAAATCAATCCCAGAACAACAGCAAAGGACCTGGTGAAGATGCTGGGGGAAACAGGTACAAAAGTATATATATCCACAGTAAATATATCCACAGTAAAATAAGTCCTATATCGACATAACTTGAAAGGCCGCTCAGCAAGGAAGAAGCCACTGCTCCAAAACCGCCATAAAAAACCCAGACTACGGTTTGCAACTGCACATGGGGACAAAGATCGTACTTTTTGGAGAAATGTCCTCTGGTCTGATGAAACAAAAATAGAACTGTTTGGCCATAATGACCATCGTTATGTTTGGAGGAAAAAGAGGGAGGCTTGCAAGCAGAAGAATACCATCCCAACCATGAAGCACGAGGGTGGCAGCATCATGTTGTGGGGGTGCTTGCTGCAGGAGGGACTGGTGCACTTAACAAAAAAGATGGCAACATGAGGAAGGAAAATTACGTGGATATATTGAAGCAACATCTCCAGACATCAGTCAGGAAGTTAAAGCTTGATCGCAAACGGGTCTTCCAAATGGACAGTGCGGTAGCACAGCTTAAGAACAACAAAGTCAAGGTATTGGAGCGGCCATCACTAAGTCCTGACCTCAATCTCACAGAAAATTAGTGGGCAGAACTGAAAAAGTGTGTGCTAGCAAGGAGGCCTACAAACCGGACTCAGTTACACCAGCTCTGTCAAGAGGAATGGGCCAAAATTCACCCAACTTATTGTGGGAAGCTTGTGGAAGGCTACCCGAAACGTTTGACCCAAGTTAAACAATTGAAAGGCAATGCTACCAAATACTAATTTAGTGTATGTAAACTTCTGACCCACTGTGAATGTGATGAAAGAATGTCACGTCCTGACCAGTATAAGGGGCTATTTGTTATTGTAGGTTGGTCAGGACGTGGCAGGGGTGTGTTTGTTTTGTGTTGTCGGGGTTTTTG
Organism: Salmo trutta; assembly: GCF_901001165.1. NCBI lineage: Eukaryota > Metazoa > Chordata > Actinopteri > Salmoniformes > Salmonidae > Salmo > Salmo trutta. The sequence goes on along the minus strand of NC_042972.1, from coordinate 51,771,556 downwards.
GGTAGTGTTCTATGTTTTGTATTTCTATGTTCTATTTTCTAGTTATTATATTTCTATGTTTAGTTTATTGTTTTGACCTTCAATTGGAGGCAGCTGTTCCTCGTTGCCTCTAATTGAAGGTCCTATTTAGTAGGGGTGTTTTTCTATGGGTTTTGTGGGTAGCTGTTTCTTGTTTAGCTCTTTGCCTGACAGGACTGTTTTCATCGTTCTTTTTGTTCAGTGTTCATTTATTTAATAAAGAAGAAAATTAGCATTCACGTACCCGCTGCATTTAGGTCCAATCACTACGACGCCCGTGACAAAGAAATAATAGCTGAAATAAATAATTCTCTCTGCTATTATTCTAACATTTCACATTCTTAAAATAAAGTGGTGATCCTAACTGACCTAAAGCAGGACATTTTGACTAGGATTAAATGTCAGGAATTGTGAAAAACTGAGTTTACATGTATTTGGCTAAGGTGTAAACATCCGACTTCAACTGCAACTAGGCCCTCAAAGAAAGGCTTTACGATATATGTACTGTAATGTATTGTCATAAATCATTTAATTTTAAAGACTAAGGCAGTTGGAACCATTCATAGATTGTTTATAGGAAGAGCCCTCCAAAGATAAAATGGTTCTTGGTATAACCCTTCATAGAGGGTTCTAGGTAGAACCATAAACAAAGGGTTCTTTGAAGAACCTTACATAGAGGGTTATAGATAGAACCCTCTGCAAAGGGTTCTACCCAGCACCAAAAAGGGTTCCCTTATGGGGACAAACCAAAGAACCCTGTATGGTTCTACTTTAAGTTTTCTTTCTAAGAGTGTACATGCGCACTAAAGCACCAATATGTGAACAATGCAAATCCAATGGCAAGCCACAGGATTATACTCTATAAATATAATTTCTCTTTGAAAGATTGTGCTTCTTCACATCACATACAGTAAAGTGAATTCTAACTCATCTAATCTTGTAAAGTGATGATCAGTTGCACTAGCCCCAGCACGTCCTCACACTCATTACTCACTCACAGACACTGCTGAAGGCAGAAAAAGCTTTTTGGAGAAGTACAGAAAGAGAGAGAGAGGCAGCCCAATTACCTGTAATCGCCACAGCAATTCACAGCCAGTCACTTATGAACTAATGGCAGAACCAACCTGGCCATTTGGGCTGCGGGGGAACAGAGATCAAACAAACTCACTCCACACAGGACCCAGGCTGGGCAACACTATCAGGGATGCTGAGCTAGTAGGCCTATCCTAAATGTTCAAGTTGAATTAACATCACAAATGTAATGTTATTTCCTGACCGTCTTGTTGACAGGAATAGTCTGTGTCTGTATTTCTGACAGACAGGAAATGAACTTATCTGTCCACTGAGGCACGAATCCTCTGGTTTAGCTTCACTGACTTCTTATTTGAACCAGAAATGTAAGAAAACTAAATGTGCTTAACCTTATTTCCTGTTTGAGCTAATCTCTCTTTTCAACCCACGGAATAGGGGAGGCTAAATCACAACACTGAACAGAGTCACCGGGCATGTGCCCAGACCACAGCATCCATCAAAACATGTAGACAATAGAAGCACAACATGAATAAATGATGACTAAAGTGTACGCTCAAGCTGCTCATGAACCATTTAAGACTAAGGAGAGCTGGTACAATACAGTACAGCCACTAAATGCTGAATATATGACTGCCTGTCTGCTCTCCAACGCTGGTCTGACCAATCAGAATGCTTGCTTCAAGAGTGTTTTGATCATGTGGACTGTAACGTATACAGTTCATCAGGAAGTGAAGAGGGGATGTTGTTCCCACCACGACGATTAAAACCTATCCAAACCAAAAACCGTGGATAGATGGCAGCATTCAGATAAAATATTCTATCCATATACTGTCCATAATGTCATCCCAACATACAGTACCAGTCAACAGTTTGGACACCTACTCATTCCAGGGTTTTTCTTCATTTGTACTATTTTCTACATTGTAGAATAATAGTGGACATCAAAACTTTGAAATAACACACATGGAATCATGTAGTCACCAAAAAAGTGTTAAACAAATCAAAATATATTCTTCAAAGTAGCCACCCACACCGACCAACTTCAAGGTGACAGCCAGTAACTGTTTGATGTGGTGCCGTGCCTTCTCAACCCTGAGGCACACTTGCAGTCAACTACTATTGCAAAACAGTTGGCACAGGTCCTCCTGAAGTCACTGTGTGACTTCGCATGCATACTGACTCCTCTGGTAGCCAACTTCGATTCAACACTTGCAGCAGCTTGCCTGTTGGATCCAGCTGAAACTAATATGTTCTAAAGTGAATACTGTAAAAATATTCCAAACAGAGAACGTGGGGAATGGTCAGAGGCAAGCTAATGAATAATAATGTCATATTGGTTGCTATTTTGTGATGTCATTAAAAGTGTTATAAAGGAAATGCTGTAACTTGAAAAGTATATACACTACATGTACAAAATCTCAATCCTTTAAGTTGTGCATGACATATGAAAAATTGTGAGCGTGTTTTTGTTAAGATAGGAATGGGATTTTAGCAGTCATAAGAGATAATTGTCTCCTATATACTTTGCACAGTGAGTAGCCACGCCCCGAGTGAGGTCAGGGAGCCCGTCAGCCTGATGGAACTGTCCCTTTCTACCAGACTGCATGAAAGGATTGGTAAAGAAATCATCATTTAGACCAGAGAGGTGTGGAGCTGCAGCCCACATCTAAAGTGGTTTGAGAGCATAACGTCACCTCCCGGACAATCACTGGTACGGCTGATTAGCTGTCCTAAGTAGAATCTCTTCAAAAGTGAATTTAAGTGGGACCATTCTACTACTTTGTCAAATCACCGTAGTATGCTACTCTCATCACACCACTGGAATCATCGACATGGCTGGCTAGCCTATTTTCAATGAAGCTTCAGGAGCGAATGAGAGGAGAAAAACAGAGAAACACCTTTTTGGACAATCAGAGCCTTAGAAGCGTGCCGCTGAAAGGCCCAACACCATTCCTGTGGAGGGCTGGTTCCGATAGAGATCCACGGCGAGCGAAGGCATTTAAACGTAAATACATTCATGATTTCTTACTCCAAACAGGAGGCGGTTCGTGTGCAAAGTATATGATTACTAAAATGTATCAACGATAAGTGTCTCTTTCTCTCTCTCTCCCTCCCTGTCCATCTCCTTTGTAACAAGCCACAATAGGTGGTGTCAGTCCGCTAGGGACCTTTTCTCATAAGTGTGTATGTTTATCCTGTCTTATCATTTAGTTAGCTAGTAAATAAATAATTAAACCAATTTGTATAGTGCTGAATCATAAGTAAGGCTGGGGTTTTTGCAGATGCAGGAGGTTACGACTGTTCAGAATGATGATATGATACGAGGTTATGATTAATACATTGACTGTTTTATGGATGTAATAGGTAGACCTTTAGAGTTTAATTCGGGAGATGGTAACTATTTAAACAACCGCTCTCATGGTGCCCCAAATCCTAATGAGTTAATTGTTACATGATTAATTTAATTGGGTAACAAATAAACATAGTTAGTTAATTAGATAAGTAACAGTCATCAGATTAATGAAAGTAAAGTCACAACACTGTATAAAGTCAACCAAACCCGACCAAGATACCAAATGTTATCTTGGACGGGTTTGGTTGACTTTACACAGTCTTCTATAGTTTTTCAATGGTTTTGTTTTGTTGCACAGGTATAGTACTAAACTACTGATGTCACGTCCTGGCCAGTAGAAGGGTTAATTGTTATTGTAGTTTGATCAGGACGTGGCAGAGGGTATTCGTTTTATGGTATTCGGAGTGGTGTGTTTGTTGTAGGAGATTTGATTTGTGTATTCCGGGGTTTTTGGGCACTGTTCCTTGTTATGTATGTCTATGATTGATCTAGCTGTTGTATGTCTATGTGTGGTCAATTGGGGTTGGGACTCTCAATTGAAGGCAGGTGTTGTCCATTGGCCTTTGATTGAGAGTCCCATATATTAGGGTGTGTTTGTATGTGTCTTTTGTGGGAGATTGTTTGTGTGCACTGCGTTTGTTTGAGCCTGCCACACTGTTGCCGTTGTGAGTATTGTTTATTGTTTTGTTTTGTTTCAAGTGGATACCTTACATGTTTTATCAGTAATAAACATGAGTGTCCACAATCCCGCTGCATTTTGGTCCTCCTTTCCTCAACACGACAAAATGCGTGACAACTGAACAGTGGCACAAGATGCTCTTTAACTCTCAAACTCAAGTTTGGACCTCGAAGCCAGTTCCACTACATTTTTTCATTGTTGCCCTCTAATCAAGGACTGATATAGACCTGGGACACCAGGTGGGTACAATTAATTATCCTCTAGAAAAGAAAAGCAGCAAGCTCCAGACCTCGTAGGGTAAGAGTTGAATACCTCTACTCCATAAGATGCTCATCAAGAAAAAAGGAGCAATATAGAGGACATATAGCGTACAATACAAAAGCCATAAACTATAAACAGATGAGTGTGCCTTACTTGACCATTACTACAACATTAACTTGTATCATGATACCTTCAGTCACAAGTCAGACTCTCATAGACAAATAAAAATATTTGCATTCTCTCCATTTGTGAGAGCAGAGAAATGGATGACTGGGTACTGACACTTGGTGAATGTATGGCCAAGCAGTGTAGATGAAGTCCTTGTCAGCAACATTCATCTCTCTGCCACAATGTTAGGGCCCAACCACTGATTGATCAATCCAGCTCCCTCGAGGAATCATGCAGAAGTGAATGGCTTCCAAAGTTATTAAATCCAGGGGCACACACAGTATCCAAAGCCTACTCAAAATAAATGGTGTCTCAGAATGGCTTTCCATTCTCTTGACAGTCGTTGTAAATGCAGGAGTGGAGGAGCACAACATTATTAAACTTTGGCTTTGAGAGCATCGTATGCCTCGCAATAAACTGTGTTGGTGAGTAGAGGCGTTTCTGATTGCCAAGCTCCTTTTTATTGGTAGAATCAATAACCACTGTGTAAACTTGGGATCTCCAGACATACACTGCTGCGCGTTATTGTTTTCACGTCAAGAGCTATTCTGCAGTACATGCACATTCTACCAGTGTTGGTTTTGAGTCTGTATTACAGCATTGCACAGACACTTGCTAGTAGCTACTCTTGTTGGCATTCTAGTTCCATTCATCAAAGCTTATTACCTGTAAAAAGGCTATTAACCATTTACAAATCCTCCTTTGGAACATTACAACTACCATATAAAACAGAGACACTATCTCTCAAACTACCCCAGACAGCAATGGCGCCCGCTCTCCTTCTCATCCTTGTCATCTGCACAGTGGTGACAACCCTCCAACAGGCCCGAGCAGACGAAAGCAATAGAGAGATCATAGCCTATAGTGCAGCAACATGTGAATCCTGTTCATTTCTATATTCTCTCATCTCACATGCCATACATACTTGATATCCGTCAGAGAACCGCCGTGTCACCTCTAAACGGGTTGCCGTCTCCTCTCGCAAAGTGTAAGCCGTGTTTTTTCATCCTAAACAGATGAGACACCCAGAGCTGTGGAGCAACAAAGGGGATATGGTCCTTGTTCGCTGCGTGAGAGTGGCACACAGTTACAGTTCTATCTCCAGTCGGCAACAATGAGGAAGTCATGATTTAAATACGAATGGTTATCGTAGGCCGCCTCACATATATCAGTTTAGAAATTCACTTATGACCAAAGGTGGAAAATGACCTACTGTATATTATGTGCAGTAATTTCCATTATCATACTAAATAGTGGATTGCCTTAGAGAACAATGGATTTGGGTCTTCACCAACCAACCTGTAGGGCGAGTTGCTAAATATACCACCAGGTCACGGTGAATTTGACCTGACAATTTTCTAACAATAAACGTGCCTTTCCCTAATAACAGTGACTACCCCATTCCGTACTAATTTGGGCAACTGCGACATTCAAACGAGGCTGCAATGAAAACTAATGGGACTGTAGCGACTGTGTTGACATCAAAATCTGGGGTGTGAACTACGTTTCTATTCAAGCACTGATTGACATGGTAATGGATCAATAGTATTGGAGAAAAGTTTTTTTTAAAACTGACCCCTACGACGCTGATCTGGAAGTATTACGTTTTTTGGGCGCTAAAATAAGGTCAATTGTACCTACCAGCACGATGTGCAAAAGTGAGTTAGTTAACGTTAGGTAATCCTGCTGAAACATTTTGACAGACCTTTTAAATAAGCAATTTCAGGAAACAATCCAGCAGTCCCACCCATTAAATGTTATGCTTCATTCACATAAACTTCCTGCTCAGCCTTGTTTGTGTTTTTTTATGGTTTCAGTGTGGACGCTGTGGTGGGCTGTACTGCACTTCATTCCTGCAGAGAGATGCAAGCCGAGAGGTAAAAGAGTCATGGATCATGGCTGAAAGATGGAGAGGCGATTGATGGACTGCATTTCTGAAGCTTATATTTCACTTTATTCAGCCACGACTCAGCCCATGCTGAACAGCTACTGGGGCATATCAAAGCATCGCTGTAAAGAGAGGAGAGGAAGAAGAGACTAGGGCTCTGTGGTTGCTGCTGTTAAAAACACTGTTCAATGTTGCTTGGCTGGGAATGAACACTCGTAAATGTCTGAAAGGATTTATATTATCTAGCTACTCCTTCATGGGAAAGAGGTTTCAAAGGATAGTTATTAAAGCAAATGTCTTTAATTTAAGATCGGGGGCCTTCAATCCTCAACAGTAATAACAGCATGGGAAATAGCTTTTAGAGGAGGACATTAAACTTGACTGACATATTCTTAGCCATGTTGGGATAGCACTGTGCCAAAACACTCAGATGCTAGACTATTTGAAACATTCAATCAGATGTTAAACTTGGTGAGCACTATGCCTCAGCTGTGGGGGAGAAATAAAGCATAATCACAATAATAAACAATAACATAAACATCTCGGATACCCCAGAGGGAATGGAAGAAATATGTTGTACAATGGGGCATTTATTTGGATCCCCATTAGATGCTATTTTAGGCTGAATAGGACTTAGAAATACAGTTTACCAGAAAGTGTTATGAGCCTATCCTAACTCCCCATGAAGTGATTTGAGCCAATCATCACTCACCACATTTGCTGTCAAATGTTCATACTTCCACCAGAACTCTCCCAAATGTTACTCTCACTCTTTATGAACTCATACTCTTAATGAGCACTTGCCGAAATGTTTTCAATCACAAATTGAGAATTAGACAGATACATTGGACTCACATAACTTATCTTTCCACATGCACTTACCATGCTCCATGTAACTAGTACATACATAGGCCTACATACATAACCTACAGTGAGGGAAAAAAGTATTTGATCCCCTGCTGATTTTGTACGTTTGCCCACTGACAAAGAAATGATCAGTCTATAATTTTAATGGTAGGTTTATTTGAACAGTGAGAGACAGAATAACAACAAAAAAATCCAGAAAAACGCATTTCAAAAATGTTATAAATTGATTTGCATTTTAATGAGGGAAATAAGTATTTGACCCTCTCTCAATCAGAAAGATTTCTGGATCCCAGGTGTCTTTTATACAGGTAACGAGCTGAGATTAGGAGCACACTCTTCAAGGGAGTGCTCCTAATCTCAGTTTGTTACCTGTATAAAAGACACCTGTCCACAGAAGAAATCAATCAATCAGATTCCAAACTCTCCACCATGGCCAAGACCAAAGAGCTCTCCAAGGATGTCAGGGACAATATTGTAGACCTACACAAGGCTGGAATGGGCTACAAGACCAACAGTTGGTGAGATTATTCGCAAATGGAAGAAACACAAAAGAACTGTCAATCTCCCTCGGTTTGGGGCTCCATGCAAGATCTCACCTCGTGGAGTTGCAATGATCATGAGAACAGTGAGGAATCAGCCCAGAACTATACGGTAGGATCTTGTCAATGATCTCACGGCAGCTGGGACCATAGTCACCAAGAAAACACACTACGCCGTGAAGGACTGAAATCCTGCAGCGCCTGCAATGTCCCCCTGCTCAAGAAAGCACATATACATGCCCGTCTGAAGTTTGCCAATGATCACCTGAATGATTCAGAGGACAACTGGGTGAAAGTGTTGTGGTCACATGAGACCAAAATGGAGCTCTTTGGCATCAACTCAACTCGCCATGTTTGGAGGAGGAGGAATGCTGCCTATGACCCCAAGAACACCATCCCCACCGTCAAACATGGAGGTGGAAACATTATGCTTTGGGGGTGTTTTTCTGCTAAGGGGACAGGACAACTTCACCGCATCAAAGGGACGATGGACGGGGCCATGTACCGTCAAATCTTGGGTGAGAACCTCCTTCCCTCAGCCAGGGCATTGAAAATGGGTCGTGGATGGGTATTCCAGCATGACAATGACCCAAAACACACGGCCAAGGCAACAAAGGAGTGGCTCAAGAAGAAGCACATTAAGGTCCTGGAGTGGCCTAGCCAGTCTCCAGTCCTTAATCCCATAGAAAATCTGTGGAGGGAGCTGAAGGTTCGAGTTGCCAAACGTCAGTCTCGAAACCTTAATGACTTGGAGAAGATCCGCAAAGAGGAGTGGGACAAAATCCCTCCTGAGATGTGTGCAAACCTGGTGGCCAACTACAAGAAACGTCTGACCTCTGTGATTGCCAACAAGGGTTTTGCCACCAAGTCCTAAGTCATGTTTTGCAGAGGGGTCAAATACTTATTTCCCTTATTAAAATGCAAATCAATTTATAACATTTTTGACATGCGTTTTTCTGGATTTTTTTGTTGTTATTCTGTCTCTCACTGTTCAAATAAACCTACCATTAAAATTATAGACTGATCATGTTTTTGTCAGTGGGCAAATGTACAAAATCAGCAGGGGATCAAATACTTTTTTCCCTCACTGTACCTGGGCTGAATATGTCAGTTCACTCCCATCCTGAGCTAATAACACATAACCAAGAGGAACCTGTTCTGAGCCATAATCCTCACTTTGGCACATTATGACCACATAATCTTTATAGTATATAATGGCCATCATTGGCATATTTAAATTATTCAAGGCATTAGAAATTCAAACAGAATGTTAAAATCCCTTGAGGAGTGCAAGAGAATGGGACAACGGCCAATTTGGAAGGTGATACCCTTGGTGCTCAGCCTTAACCAAGCATTCCCAGTTAACAACAAGACAATTGACTAAACTTAAATTGGGTTCTAATTGCCGGGTAAGGCTCTCAGTGTAGACCGAATTACTGCTATGCTGTTAGCACTTCTCCACTAATTGCATTCATCATCATTGCAAATCATTGTCATTGGATTGAGGATCGAGGATCGAGGCTCAGTCTCCCCGTTCCCCATTTCTATCAAAGTCTAAAACCCAACAGATTTATTTTGAGTTGCAGGGTAGCTAGAGGTAATTATAAAACAGGTTGTTTGGATCCTGGATGCTGATTGGTTGATAGCAGGGAGTAATTCACCACAATCCTCTGGTAATGCATGTTAACAGTACCATTTAAATTATCAATGTGCATCCCACTGTCCCAAAGCCCAGCCAGGCAATATATAAACTTCACCCACCCTGGACAAAAGTGTCTAGACATTATTTCGGCATTCTATTAGGCTAGCATTTGGGTTGCACCAGTTGGGGTTTGTCTAAACCTTGCTGCCTGCCTCTCCGACCTGTGTAACAGTAGGCAGGTTTCTATTGACCCAGGTTAATTCAACAAAAACAATGTAGTAAAGAAAAAATCATTGCCACATGTGTAATGGAAAACGCAGATATAGGAACAATGTTCTGAAGATCAACTACATTTTATACATTCAGGGGGTGGATTTTTCTTTTGTCTAATTCCCAATCTGGCCCTCAAACCATCACGGCCAAATCATCCCCAGTTTACAATTGGGTCATTCATCCCCCTCCTCTCCCCTGAAACTATTCCCCAGGTCGTTGCTGTAAATGAGAATGTGTTCTCAGTCAACTTACCTGGTAAAATAACGGTAAAAGAAAACATTTTAAAATAAAATTTTGACAAATTATGATGTAAACTATGTTTTTTTTTAAATGAATGATTGTCAAATAATTTTGAAGGTATACTGGACACGTGATGTCATCACTTAACTATATAGCTCCACTCCACATATAATTGTAAATGCCAACTTCTTGCAAAGAATTGATCCTCCACTCCTGTTTCTTTAAGGTTGAGCACTGACAATTTTGTAGCTTGTATGAGGCTTACACAAGTGCCTATGCATATCCCAATGTTGGGAGAGGTCTTGAACAGTCATTCTGAAAAGTACTCATGGCTAACTACCAGGAAGTTCAAAATAATATTTATTTGCAGGACAAGGATTGTCCTGACTTTCAAGAATGCCTGAATTGCTTCACCTTGCTTTTCTGGTTGGCTGGATGCAAGTTTCACCATCCAATTATTTTAGATCTACAGGAGTGCAAGTTCAAGCATGGCATGAGAGAGTTGGAGGGCATACAGGCTGTCGCCAATTTATTATCAATTTGCCTAAATGGGTAATGGAAACACTTCAACCGCTTCATTTTTATTCGACATTGCCGGTTTTTGGAAAGATTATAATTTCTCATCTTATATTCATGAGCTCACCTTGACTGACAGCTCTTTGAAACGGATACGTCAAGCAACTTGGATGGAGTGAGCAGTGTAACAGTAAAATCATCTCAACCAATATATATTGAGTCTCAATGTCAACAGTCAAGAGGCGACTCCGGGATGCTGGCCTTCTAGGCAGAGTTCCTCTGTCCAGTGTCTGCCCATCTTAATATTTTATTTTTATTGGGCAGTCTGAGATATGGCGTTTTCTTTGCAACTCTGCCTAGAAGGCCAGCATCCCGGAGTCGCCTCTTCACTGTTGACGTTGAGACTGGTGTTTTGCGGGTACTATTTAATGAAGCTGCCAGTTGAGGACTTGTGAGGCGTCTGTTTCTCAAACTAGACACTAATGTACTTGGCCTCTTGCTCAGTTGTGCACCAGGGCCTCCCACTCCTCTTACTATTCTGGTTAGAGCCAGTTTGCGCTGTTCTGTGAATGGAACAGTGCACAGCGTTGTACGAGATCTTCAGTTTCTTGGCAATTTCTCGCATGGAATAGCGTTCATTTCTCAGTACAAGAATAGACTGACGAGTTGCAGAAGAAAGTCTTTGTTTCTGGCCATTTTGAGCCTGTAATCGAACCCACAAATGCTGATGTTCCAGATACTCAACTAGTCTAAAGAAGGACAGTTTTATTGCTTATTTAAACAAAACAACAGTTTTCAGCTGTGCTAACATAATTGCAAAAGGGTTTTCTAATGATCAATTAGACTTTTAAAATGATAAACTTGGATTAGCTAACACAACATGCTATTGGAATACAGGAGTGATGGTTGCTGATAATGGGCCTCTGACGCCTATGTAGATATTCCATAAAAAATGGAATACAACATTAACAATGTCTACATTGTATTTCTGATCAATTTTATGTTATTTGAATGGACAAAAAATGTGCTTTTCTTTAAAAAATAAGGACATTTCTAAGTGACCCCAAACTTTTGAAGGGTAGTGTACATCTCCCATTTGGCATGTCTCTCGTGATGTGGTTCACAGCAGCACTGGCGGATGTGTTGACTTGACAACATGCTGACTGAAGACCAAGCTAGCCAGTAACTAGCTAACACCAAACACAGTTGAAAGGGGGAAAAAAGTATATTGCCATAGATGAATAGGGTAAACTTTAACAGTCAAATCTTGGCACCAGTAGAGTAGATATCTAGCTATATAAACCACACCCCTCTGCAAACACGCCTTCTCCGATGATGGTTACAAGGCAGTACTTATTTAAATTAGATAAGAGAATATCATGTTACCATTGGTGTATTAAAATGAGAGTTAAGGTCATGTCTTCTGCAGTTAATAAATAATCAGTTTTTGACATGGAGGAGGGGACCAGTAACTTTACGTCTAAAATTCATCAATGTAGAAGCAACAGTCATTTTTCATACTTCATCATCATGTTTTGATCTGCTTTCATACAAATATCCTCACATTTCCTGAAAACATTATTTTGACCTTCCTATAATAATTGTATTACATTCATATGAAAATATAATGCTAAAATATTGAAATCTGTATTTACTTAGCAGTGTAGAAACTTTATATGAACAGGAATGTAATTTACTCTCACGTGTGGCCCAAAATAACTAGCCTGAAAGCCACGCCCCCAATAGGCCATCCGTCCTGAAAAGAACTCCACTACCGAAACATGGGTTAATTTAACTACAGTGCCTTCAGAAAGTATTCCAGACCCCTTGACTTTTCAAAAAATGTTTAGGTAACAGCCTTATTCTAAAATGTATTCAATTGATTTTTTCCTTCATCAATCTACACACAATACCCCATAATGACAAAGCAAAAACAGGTTTTTGGAAATGTTTGCTAATTTATTAAAAATGGAAAAACAGAAATATCAAATTTACATAAGTATTCTGACCCTTTACTCAGTACTTTGTTGAAGCACCTTTGGCAGCAATTACAGACTCGAGTCTTCTTGGGTATGACTCTACAAGCCTGGCACACATGTATTTGGGGAGTTTCTCAGATTCTACTCTGCAGATCCTCTCAAGCTCTGTCAGGTTGGATGGGGAGCGTTGCTGCATAACTATTTCAGGTCTCTCCAGTGATGTTCAAACGTGTTCAAGTCCGGGCTCTGGCTGGGCCACTCAAGGACATTCAGAGACTTGTCCCGAAGCCACTCCTGTGTTGTCTTGGCTGTATGCTTAGGGTCGTTGTAGTATTGGAAGGTGAACCTTCACCCAGTCTGAGGTCCTGAGCGCTCTGGAGCAAGTTTTCATCAAGGATCTCTCTGTACTTTTCTCCGTTCATCTTTGCCTTGATGCTGATGAGTCTCCTAGTCCCTGCCGCTGAAAAAAAAAACCCACAGCATAATTCTGCCACCACCATGCTTACCGTAGGGATATTGCCAGTTTTCCTCCCGACGTGACGCTTGGCATTCAGGCCAAAGAGTTTAATCTTGGTTTCATCAGCCCATATAATCTTGTTTCTCATGATCTGAGAGTCTTTAGGTGCATTTTGGCAAACTCCAAGAGGGCTGTCATGTGCCTTATACTGAGGAGTGGCTTCCGTCTGGCTACTCTACCGCAAAGGCCTGATTGGTGGAGTGCTGCAGAGATGGTTGTCCTTCTGGAAGGTTCTCCCATCTCCACAGAGGAACTCTGGAGCTCTGTCAGAGTGACCATCGGGTTCTTGGTCACCTCCCTGACCAAGGCCCTTCTCCCCCGATTGCTCAGTTTGGCCGGGCGGTCAGCTCTAGGAAGAGTCTTGGTTGTTCCAAACTTCTTTCATTTAAGAATGATGGAGGCCACTGTGTTCTTGGGTTCGTTCAATGCTGCAACATTTTTGGTACCCTTCCCCATATTTGTGCCTTGACACAATCGTGTCTCGGAGCTCTACGGTCAATTCCTTAGACCTCATGATTGGTTTTTGCTCTGATATGCACTCTCAACTGTGGGACCTTCTATAAACAGGTGTGTGCCTTTCCAAATCATGTTCAATCATTTTAATTTACCACAGGTGGACTCCAATCAAGTTGTAGAAACAGCTCAAGGATGATCAATGGAAACAGGATGCACCAGAACTCAATTCAGAGTCTCACAGCAAAGGGTCTGAATACTTATGTAAATAATGTATTTCTGTTTTTCTAAAAAAACTGTTTTTGCTTTGTCATGATGGATATTGTGTGTCGATGACTGAGGATTTTAAAAATGGAATCAATTTTAGAACAAGGCTGTAAAGTAACAAAATGTGGAAAAAGTCAAGGGGTCTGAATACTTTCAGTTAGGCTTTTATTCACTTTCATGTCGGGTTGAACCACCAGCTGCATCTTCTTTAACCATAGGTTTATTTCTGGAGGCCCATTGGGGGACGTGACTTTCAGATAGTTATTTTTGGCCTCCCAGGAGAGTAAATGTAATTCCTGTTCATTATAGTACGTACCTATTTTAATATAGATGTAATAACATTATTAAAATATTATAACACAGTTGTATCCATCCCAACATTGAAATATGCATAGGCAATTGAGGAACTCATGCTCTTGTGTAAGCCTCATTAAAGCTATACAATTCTCAGTGCTCAAACTTGACATATGATGACTATACAACACAACAGTTACGGAATTACATTTACTCTCACGGGTGACCCAAAATAACTATCTGAAAGCTACCTCCAGTTTTCAAAGGAAACAACCGAACGAAGTGGTCCAAATGGCTGGGTCAAAATAACCCAGCGCTGGGTTGTTTTTAATCCAGCTTTTTTTAGAGTGTACTCTGGATGCAATGTGGGCCTTTGGGGAGCCTTGTAGATTTGTAATGGCGAACTTCAAGTGGCCTACAGCCAAAGCAGGGCAGAGAGAACAGAATAGCTCTGGGACTGGTGCTGACATTCTGATGGCCAGTGGGCGGGCAGCGTCGCTAGTGGCAGAGCAGGTCACGTCCTCCCCAGGGACAGTGCTGGACGTAGTGGAGAAGTCAGAGCCGTGTGTGTGTGTGTGTGTGTGTGTGTGTGTGTGTGTGTGTGTGTGTGTGTGTGTGTGTGTGTGTGTGTGTGTGTGTGTGTGTGTGTGTGTGTGTGTGTGTGTCGTGGCAATGGATCGGGGTGACATTTTAGAGAGCAGGTGGATGACACAATGGGGAGAGGAGATGGAAGAGATGGAGATGTGGGGCCTATTTGAAATGCACTATTGGGTGACAGACAGGGGGTCAGGTGGCTTTATTTTCCAGTGGCAGACCGTTGAGATTAGAACAGCCTCAGACGTCCCATACTATAGATCTCTCCGAATGGCAGCTGGGTATATGAGCTGAGAGATTGAGGGGTATGATGCTGTGTTTATTCAGGAAGGACTGAGGTGCTGTAGAAGGACATTTGATGTAGAAATACCATTTGTGTAAGAAGAAGGGGACAGCTTAGAGAATTCAACATTTCATGTGCACACTGCATTATGTTGTTGTTCTTCTTCTGGGCTTGTTTAGAAGCATTGCCACATTAGGTGAATTATTTATCATGCCAAAGGTTGAGTCATAACAGAGAGCCATATAAGTAGATTTGCTTGAAAATGAACAATATCTAAAAAGCATTGTTTGGTTTGTATGCACAACAACAACTATATCACACAAGAGTGGTTACTATTGTATTTATCAGGTCAAGTGTAGTTTGTGGCGAGTGTCTCTAAATGATCTCAAATTATCTCTCATTGTGCTAGCAAACCCCCTGCGGTGGCCCAGTGGTTCACACATCTCCATACTGATCACTCTCCCCTCTCCTACTCCAAATAGAGTTCCAATATTATCCCACACCCCATTGGAAGCTAGTTACTTAAGTAATAAGTCATGAGAACACAGGGATTACCGTCTTAATAACTCGCGATTTAGGGCTGTTCTAAGGCCCGAAGCGGAAGGCCGGGTAAACAGCCCTTAGGAGGGTGTTGTTCACAATAATTCCTGGGTTCGAGGGCCTTATTGCTTTTCTAAAACAGTAACCAACATATTTTTTAATAAGACGAATGACATGTTTTCATTAAAAACGTTATTTTAATGGTAAATGTGTTTTTTTTCATCCTTCCAACAGACAATATAGTTTGAGCAAAAGCCAGTTGTTAGTTCTGAGATTCTAAAGTTCTAGCCAAAACGAGCTGGTCGTCCATTTCAAACGATCTAAGCAAAAATGGTTTCCATGCACTTTTCCTTTACTAGCTAGCCACTCAATCACATTAAGCAGCTGCGAAAACAGCAAACTATGTACATTTACTTTGTTTTACCCTTGTTTCTACTGCCATTTCATTTGATATATCAATTTGAATGATCCTGATAAATGAATTTCCCTACCTCAGAGAAGCTGTCAGTCTCGTCACATTAATTCTCTCTATGGCACGGTGAAGATCACATAAAAAAAATGCAACATTAGCCATGTTTCCATTAACTTGTCCAGTGATTTTTTTGTTGACATTTACAAAGTGTGTATAGAAAATAAATGTGACATTTGCCTGCTACGGTGTGTTTCCATATAACTATCGTATGTCAATAAAAACAGACAGACGTAATGAGGTCATACTTAAAAAATATATATATATATATATGTTTTAAATCACCACAGTCCGTGCCATGGTGAAACTTGTACTTCTTGAGATCTGAAATAAATACATGGTGAAACTTGCATCCAGCCAACTAGAAAAGCAAGGTGAAGCAATTCAGGCATTCCTGAAAGTCTGGAGAATCTTTGTCCTGCAAAGAAAAATGTTTACCTCCTGGTAGTTAGCCTGGAGAGAAAAAGTAATTTTCACGACGACTGTTCAGGACCTTTAAATATCATAACAAAGTGATAATTCTTCCAACATTGGGATATGCATAGGCACTTGAGGAACACTGTCACGCCCTGACCTTAGAGAGCCTTTTTTATTCTCTATTTGGTTAGGTCAGGGTGTGACTTGGGTGGGCATATCTATGTTTCTTTTTCTTTGTTGGCCTAGTATGGTTCCCAATCAGAGGCAGCTGTTTATCGTTGTCTCTGATTGGGGATCATACTTAGGAAGCCATTTTCCCACCTGAGTTTGTGGGTAATTATTATTTTTTGTGAGTGTTTGTGTGCGCCACAGTTGCGTCACGTTTGATTTCTGTTTACCTGGTTTTTGTTAAAAGTTTCACTTCCATTAAATATGTGGAATTACATGCACGCTGCGTCTTGGCTCATTTATGACAGGGAGTTTGAAGACAGCGAACGTGACAAACACATTCTTGAGTAAGCCTCATAAAAGCTACTAAAGTGTCAATACTCAACCTTAGCATATGATGACAATACAACAGAACATGAACTGGAATGACATTCAATCTCATGGGTGGCCAAAAATAACTATTGGAAAACTCCACTCCTACTAAGCCACGCCTCCAGTCTTCTGATATGACCTGGTGGCTCATACCTCAATAACCCAGCATTTGGCCACCTGTTTGAGTAAATGTCATTCCAGTTCATCATATTAAGTTTGTACACTGCAAATTAAAATGTACCTTCAATATTGTTACACATTACATATTTAAATATAAAAGTAATAACATTATTAGGGATAGGGGGCAGTATTTTCACGGCCGGATGAAAAACGTAACCAAATTAAACTGCCTGCTACTCGGGCCCAGGAGGTAGGATATGCATATTATTAGTAGATTTGGATAGAAAACACTCTGACGTTTCTAAAACTGTTTGAATGATGTCTGTGAGTATAACAGAACTCATAAGGCAGGCAAAAACCTGAGAAAAATCCAACCAGGAAGTGGAAAATCTGACGTTGTAGTTTTTTCAAGTGATTGCCTTGACTGTATACAGTGACTATGGGTTCATTTTGAACTTCCTAAAGCTTCCACTCGATGTCAACAGCCTTTAGAACGGTGTTTGAAGATTCTATGGTGAATTTGATGGGAATAACAGCCCAAGGAAGTATGTGTCCCATTATAAGGCATGGGCTCAGTCACGCGCAAGGACTTGGGAGCGAGCTGAGTTCATATTCACTCCTAAAGAGAACGGATAGGTCCGGTTGGAATTTTATTGAAGATATATCTTTAAACAACCTAAAGATTGATTCTATACATCGTTTGACATGTTTCTACAAACTGTAGTATAACTTTTTTGACTTTTCGTCTGGACTAAGTAAGCATGCGCGTTGTGGATTTGGATAGTGAACCTAACGTGCGAACAAAATGGATGTATTTGGACATAAATATGAACTTTATCGAACATTTATTGTGGAGCTGGGGTGCCTGGGAGTGCCTTCTGATGAAGATAATCAAAGGTAAGTGAATATTCATAATGTAATTTCTTAGTGTTATTGACTCCAAGATGGCGGGTTTCTGTTTGCTAGTTGTTGGTGTCTTCTGGGCTGTACTCAGATTATTGCAAATTGTGCTTTCGCCGTGAACCTTTTTTGAAATCTGACAAAGCGGTTACATTTAGGAGAAGTGTATCTATAATTCTGTGCATAACACTTCTATATTGATCAAAGTTTATGATGAGTATTTCTGTAATATGTGTGCTCATTGTGCTCATTCACCGGATGGTTTGGAGCCATTTCTGAACATTTCTGAACATTACACGCCAATGTAAAATGGGTTTTTTGGATTTAAATATGAACTTTATCGAGCAAAACATACATGTATTGTGTAACATGAAGTCCTATGAGTGCCATCTGATGAAGATCATCAAAAGTTAGTGAATATTTTAGCTGTATTTCTGGTATTTGTGATGCATCTAGTTGCTTGGAAAATGGCTGTGTGGCTTTTCTTGTTTATGTGGTGTCCTAACATAATCTAATGTTTTGCTTTCGCCGTAAAGCCTTTTTGAGTTATGTTATACTCACAGACATCATTCAAACAGTTTTAGAAACTTCAGAGTGTTTTCTATCCAAATAATAATATGCAAATATTTTACTCTGGGCCCGAGTATCAGGCAGTTTACTCTGGGCACGCTTTTCATCCGAAATCGAAAATAATGCCCCCTATACCTTGGGCTAGGGGGCAGTATTGAGAATTTTGAAAAAAATATGTAACCATTTTTAACTGCCTCCTACACCAACTCAGAAGCTAGAATGTGCATATTATTGTTCAGGTTTGGATAGAAAACACTCTGAATTTTCTAAACCTGTTTGAATGGTGTCTGTAAGTATAACAGAACTCATATGGCAGTCAAAAACCTGAGACAAATTCTGACAGGAAGTGGATACCTGATGTGTTGAATTACCTTTAAGCCTATGCCATTGAAACACACAGGGGCTTATTAATCGTTGAGCACTTCCTATGGCTTCCACTAGATGTCACCAGTCTTTACAAAGTGTTTTGAGTCTTATACTGTGAGATCTGACCGAACAAGAGCCTTGGAACGGTGGTGGCCGATTAGACTCTGGCGCGCGAGTTCATGTTGGGTACTCTCGTTCCAATACGTTTTAAAAGAGAATGCAATCGTCCGCCTTGAATATTATTCATGTTCTGGTTAACCTCTTACATCTAGATGTTCTGCTAGCGGAACGTCTTCTCCAATATCCAATGATGGGCGGGGCGCGAAATACAAATTCCACTTTTCAAACATATGACTATTTTACAGCTATTTAAAGACAAAACTCTCCTTTATCTAACCACACTGTCCGATTTCAAAAAGGCTTTACAGCGAAAGCAAAACATTAGATTATGTCAGCAGAGTACCCAGCCAGAAATAATCAGACACCCATTTTTCAAGCTAGCATATAATGTCACAAAAAACAAAACCACAGCTAAATGCAGCACTAACCTTTTATGATCTTCATCAGATGACACACCTAGGACATTATGTTATACAATACATGCATGTCTGTTCAATCAAGTTCATATTTATATCAAAAACCAGCTTTTTACATTAGCATGTGACGTTCAGAACTAGCATTCCCACCGAACACTTCCGGTGAATTTACTAAATTACTCACGATAAACGTTCACAAAAAGCATAACAATTATTTTAAGAATTATAGATACAGAACTCCTCTATGCACTCGATATGTCCAATTTTAAAATAGCTTTTCGGATGAAGCACATTTTGCAATATTCTAAGTACATAGCCCGGCATCACAGGGCTAGCTATTTAGACACCCAACCAGTTTAGCCTTCACCAAAATCACATTTCCTATAAGAAAAATGTTATTACCTTTCCTGTTCTTCGTCAGAATGCACTCCCAAGACTTCTACTTCAATAACAAATGTTGGTTTGGTCCCAAATAATCCATCGTTATGGTCCATCAACGACGTTTTGTTCGTGCGTTCTAGACACTATCAGAATACTAAATCGCGGTCACGAGCATGGCGCAGAAAGTGACAAAAAATTTCAAAATATTCCATTACCGTACTTCGAAGCATGTCAACCGCTGTTTAAAACCAATTTTTATGCAATTTATCTCGTAGAAAAGCGATAATATTGCGACCGGGAATCTGCCTGCCTGTAAACTGAGGGAAAAACCAAAAGCCGGGGGCGGGGCGGGTCGCGAGCGTAAGCATTTCCCCACTGAGAGACCACTTAGCTTTTGCTCTCCTTTGTTTCAGCCAGGGCTTTGAATTACGTCATTCCTGTTTTTCCCGGGCTCTGAGACCCCATTGGAGACGTGGGTATTGTCACGTAACAGCAGAGATCCTTAGTTTTTGGAAGAGATGTCAAAGAAAGCAAATAAATGGTCAGACAGGGTACTTCCTGAACAGAACAGTCTCAGGTTTTTGCCTGCCATAGGAGTTCTGTTATACTCACAGACACCATTCAAACAGTTTTAGAAACTTTGGAGTGTTTTCTCTCCAAAGCTAATAATTATATGCATATTCTAGTTTCTGGGCAGGACTAATAATCAGATTAAATCGGGTACGTTTTTTATCCAGCCGTGAAAATACTGCCCCCTAGCCATAAGAGGTTAAAAAAGGCACTAATGATTTATGCTATACAACGTTTGACATGTTTGAACGAACGTAAATATTTTTTTCCCCCTCGTTCATGAAGAGAAGTCCGGCGGGCATAGATCATGTGCTAACAACACGGAGCTTTTTGGACATAAATTATGAGCTTTTTCGAACAAAACTACATTTGTTATGGAACTGGGATTCCTGGAAGTGACATCTGATGAAGAGAATCAAAGGTAATGGATTATTTACATAGTATTTTCGATTTTAGATCTCTCCAACATGGCGGTTAGTCTGTATCGCAAAGCGTATTTTTCTGGGCGCAGTGCTCAGATTATTGCAAAGTGTGATTTCCCAGTAAGGTTATTTTTAAATCTGGCAAGCCGGTTGCGTTCAAGAGATGTAAATCTATAATTCTTTGAATGACAATATAATATTTTACCAATGTTTTCGAATAGTAATTATTTAATTTGTTGTGCTGACTTGACTGGCGGTTATTGGAGGGAAACGATTTCCTGAACATCAACGCCATAGTAAAACGCTGTTTTTGGATATAAATATGAACTTGATAGAACTAAAAATGCATGTATTGTCTAACATAATGTCCTAGGAGTGTCATCTGATGGAGATTGTCAAAGGTTAGTGCATAATTTTAGCTGGTTTTCTGCTTTTGGTGACGCCTGTCTTTGAATTGACAAAACATTACACACAGCTATTGTCAATGTACTCTCCTAACATAATCTAACTTTATGCTTTCGCCGTAAAGCCTTTTTGAAATCGGACAACGTGGTTAGATTAAGGAGATGTTTATCTTTCAAAGGGTGTAAGATAGTTGTATGTTTGAGAAATTTGAATTATGACATTTAATTGTTTTCAAATTTGGCGCCCTTGATATTTCACCTGTTGTTGATAGGGTGTACCAGGGGTGGAACGCTTGCGTCCCACATAGCCCCTAGAGGTTAACCCAGCATTTTTGTGTGTGTATAGAGCACAGAATACAGAGTACAGAGTCCAGACATCAGTCAGTCAATTTCAAATTTTAGTTGACAGTATATTATATCGTTCAAAGGGGATATGGATGCAGGAATGCATTACAGTTTGATTTGGGGATTAAAATGGAAAAGCTGTAGGCAGGAAAAGGTTATGGGTCGTTCCAACACAGAATTAAATAGTCAATATCAGCATAGGCTTGGCTGACTTAAATATTTGGTTTCTATTCTAAACAGATGAGCACTTGGACAGAGAAAGGTAAAGAGCTGAGTCATGGCTGGTTTACATAATGCTCGTCATGTAAGAATAGTTCAGCACACACAATTAACTCAACCTCTCTGTGTTTGGTCGACGTTTCTGTCGATGTGACATTTCTCAGTGAAACATTCATGGTGATTGTAATATGGATGTTAGATTTACGTTAATTACTCATTGGACATCAAGATCACTAAATGACCATTCGGATTTGTAAAGAAATTGTCTCAGTAAACAGTAAATGAATTTGACTAAAATCCTAATGCATATTTGTATCCCTTGGAGCATAAGAATCAGTGTGAGAATGATCCATTAGAATGCATTAGAAAGCAAATATGCAAATATGGCACTAGAATGCAAATTAAGAGGACTGACTGCACAATTTCAACTCATAGGCATATCTTGATAGTCCCATGTGACGTTAGTGAAACCTTAGTATTAAACCCAATATAAACCCACCAAAAATGTCAAATAAATGTTGAGTATTTAGAGTTATAGAGTATCTATGAGCATGTGTTTAATCCCTTTCACTGTGAAATGTAAGAGAGTGTATGGTCTGTAAATGGTTCTGTTTAGATCCCTTCGTCTCCAGAAAAGCAGAGCCGTCACACCGCATCACACAATCAGCTTGGCCAATGTGTTTCTCACACCCATTTTTCATTCCACTGCATTTCAGCATCTGGCCCTCAGGCTACTGACTGACTAACAAATCAGAGAGAGCCTGATTGCTGTTTTCAAAATGAGAAAAAAACTATTAAAATGCTCATGGTTACAAAATACGATTTTTTTTAATGAAACACAGCTATTGAAAGACATCCACATGATTGATGTGTTCTGAGTGATTCAGGCACACTTGTGACGTAGCGATCTAAATTGTATAGATCACACCAGCATAAAAGTAACTAGTTTCTCTCTCAATCCCCCCCCCCCCCCCTCATGACTAACTAATGAATGTGGATGGTACTCTGGGGGACTGCAGTCTTATTACTGTGCTCAGCTGTGCTATTTCGTCAGGTCCAATTGCTCTGGCAAGGCCCCCACCTCAGTAAGCAGTGGGGCTAAAGAGGTTTGTTTATTTGGCACACCTTGATTTGACCTCTGGAGCTGCGGGACCCGCCATGTGATTACCTCAGTGTTGGCTCTGCCCGAAGAGACCAGTGGCTGGCAACTAGTCCACTTCCCAGGGCTGTCGAGTGGCTGTATGGCCTGGCCGTCTCTTCAAAATCAATCACACTCCACATAGTGGTGCACCAACTTCTATGGCCATACTACAGGTGCTTGCATACTAGTAGACTTCGTTATTTTTAGATTTTTAGAAGACTAATAATGTGCTCAAGTCTGTTTATTATGAGAACATGTGTAACATTAGGTTCTTATGGAGTCTATCCTCTGTTTTCCCTGTCTCTAGTAACCTGGGGTTTCATTTAATCTCAGATCAGATCACAGTGTTTGTGCTCCAGTGTTGATGTTGTGTTGTCTAATGCAGATACGTGTCTCCAGTCGGCTGTCATTAGTTGTATCTGTTGCTTACTCCCAGTGAAATTAGCTCATTATTCTAATGTGAAGTGACAGCTTCCCCTTACGGTAGTGGTTCCCAAACTAGTGGCTGCGACCCCATGAGGGGTTGCCTGATATGAAAATGGGGTTGTGGGAGAATTTTCAAAGTCCTGAAAAAAAAAATCCTAATATCGTCTTTGTATCTCAAAATCATTGTAATGTGGTTAACCGTAAAAATCGAAATGAAAATTTCTCAAATCTAAAAGATAAAATTCAACCAGAGCGCACCCTTAGATCATGGGAAAAGGCCACACTTGACCGTTGCTCTTGAAACATTCCCAACCGTGAATGGCTAGGCTATGAAACCACACACTATTGCAGAGACTTTGATATTACCAGCCACAACTGATACGGTGAAAACAATGTGTAGGGAGAAAGAGGCACCGAAACTCACATGAATACCTTTGTCAGATAACACTGTTGAATGAAGAATTTATGCTATTGCTAGCAATCAAGAGAAAATTCTGACTGAACAACTCAAACTCCCTAGCTCATGCTCTCCAAATGGGTGTTAGCTGTCAGGGCCTAGATGCCCATGCATTGACTTTTGTTCGCTATACGTGTCGAGGGACGCTATTCACGAAGACATATTGCTCTGTCTCATGATTCTCGAGCATGAAACGGCACAGGGGATGTTCAGTGTGCTGCGTGGCTATATTGACGAAAAACAGATTCAATGGGATTGAATGGTGCATTTTTGCACAAATGGGGCTCCATCTATTCCGGAATGGCGGCAAGGACTCTGCGCTCTTGTTTGACTGTGATCCTGGCTCAGTTGACATGCCAGTAAGTGTAATCGAACAGTTGATCGAGCTGTCATGTGACCGAATGCATTCACAGGTCACTACGGAGGACTTTTGGTTCATGACTCAAAGGGAATATCCTGCCATCTCCATCTGAGCATTAATGCCGCTTTTAAAACAACTCGGAGATATACTGCAGCAGGTAACTACATCAAACCACATCCACAGCGTGCATGCCTGTTTGCAAAACAATGTGGAGATATGGGATCAGAGCATGACAATGTTCTATTTCACACCAAGGCTTGATGGTTATCGAGGGGGAGTGTAGGAAAGATTTTTCACGTTGAGAGAGGAACTGTTGTTTTGGTTCATGACTCAAAGGGAATACCCTGTTATCTCCCTCTGAGCATTAATGCCGCGTTCAAAACAACTGAGAACACAGAACTGGGAACTAGTAAAAAAAAACAAGCTCCGACAGTGAAAAATCCTTTCGAATGGTCATCCAACTCGGAATTACAACTCGGGAACTCTGGCCTCTTTCTAGAGCTCCGACATTCCAACCTGAAGATCACTGTCGTTATGATTTGACCTTGTATTTTTTACAGTTGCCAGTTGTCTTGAAAGCACCATCGGTGCTCTCGTCTGCATGAAAACCAAAGATCGATCCCAGGTTGGATGTGACAGAAGAGATGAGGTGCACACTGTCGACCACGCCCCTTGAGTTTGAGAAGCTCCGACGCAACATGCATCAAGCACACCCATCTCATTAGTGGTGGTGAGATAAGATACATTATGTCAGACCAATTTGCAATTGACTGTCATAGCCCCACATAAAAAATATGTGATAGTGAGTTGAGAAGACAATCAGAAATACTGTTAGAATGTTTTTCAAATGACTTGCCATAGCCCAAAATAAGAAAGTAAACACTGGCTGTTAATGACAATTTTTTTCGCATTGTTTGGGATCGCGAGAATTTTCAGTTTTCAAAATGGGGTCGGGGACCAAAGAAGTTTGGGAACCCCTGCCTTACGGAAAAACCACATGAATTTCACATGCGAACACATGAGCTCTCAAATGATCACGTGATTTAATGTGACGTTAATGTGATAATGTGAAGCAATGTGATAACATAAAACTACCCATGACAACATGTGAGAGCATGATCTCATGTTAAAGTCATGTGAAAAAATGGGACAACATAGGGATGCAAAATTTCCACATGTGATAAAATTATACTATACTTGATAACATTTGAGCATGTGAAAACATGATCTCATGTGAAATAAATGGAATAACATGTGGATGCATTGGTAACTCCTTATGTGACTTCCAGAGTCATAACACCATGTCATAATATGTTATAACTGCTGACATAACTTGTCATATAACCTGTCGTAATATGGTCATAACACTGTCATGACCCATATATTCACACCTGTTGTGACATATATTGCATTATTTTATGGCTGGTTATGACCCTTACTTAAGTTAAGAGTGTTAAAACCCACATTTATTCAAATCAGTTTTTTTCCCCCTGCCATGAAGTTTCCTTTCGTTTGAAATTTTGTTAAATCCTTTGTTGTTGTTGTAATTAATTCTTTATCTTTTTTTTCATAACATTTTAAATAACTTGTCATGACGCATTATGACCATCCTGTCACTTTACTTGGACTAAGAACATTTTATTTTTCACACTGTCAAGAAGCATTATGACCCTTCTGTGTCACTTTACTTGAACTAAGAAAATACGCTTTGTGACACTGTCAAGAAGCATTATGACCATCCTGTGTCACTTTACAAAAAATCAAAATGAAAATTATTCAAATCTAAAAGATAAAAAGTCAACCAGAGCACGCCCCTAGATCATGGGAAAAGGCCACACTTGACCGTTGCTCTTGAAACATTTCCAACCGTGAGTTGGCTAGGCTATGAAACCACACACTATTGCAATGACTTTGATATTACCAGCCGCAACTGATACGGTGAAAACATTGTGTGGGGAGGTAGAGGCACCGAAACTCACATGAATACCTTTGTCAGATAACACTGTTAAATTAAGAATTTATGCTATTGCTAGCAATCAAGAGAAAATTCTGACACTCTTATGTAGGTGTCATAACCATCCTTAAAATAACACAATATAAATAACAGGTCCAAATATGTGTCATGACAGTGTTATGACCATATTATGACCATAACTCTACCTACATGTACATATTACCTCAACTAACCGGTGGCTCTGTACCGGTACCCCCCTGTGTATAGTCTCGCTATTGTTATTTTACTGCTGCTCTTTAATTACTTGTCACTTTTATTTCTTATTCTTACTCATATTTTTTTAAACTGCATTGTTGGTTAGGGGCTCGTAAGTAAGCATTTCACTGAAAGGTCTACACCTGTTGTATTCGGCACAAATATGATTTGATTTGATTATGACAGGTTATGACAAGTTATGTCAGCTCTTATGACATATTATGACATGGTCATGACCGTGTCATTATATGTTATGACGCTGTGTGTCAAGTAAAGTGTTACCACAACATTTGAGCACATGTGAAAGCCCAGATGTCAAATGTCATTTTGAATATTTTACTTTAGAAGGCATAAATTACATTAAACAGTCATGGTCCACGGCAGGTTTTGTCTAGTTCCCGGTTTTTCCAGAGACATCCCCAAGTAGGGTTTTAGTATATTGTCTGAATGTTGTGTCATGATCCAATGGAAGTTTTGGTCTAGTTGCAGTGAAAATACGGTAAATCTACGACAAGTTCTGTATTTGTACAACGTAATTAAGATGTTAATGTTAAAGGACAGTATGCTGTTATATGCTGATTACTTGGGAATCAAACTCACTTGGGATTTGAACTCACCTCTTGGTTGCTAGCCACTGTACCTGAAGTTCTTGCTGAGCTACCAGGTTTGTGGACATAATGGAGATTCGCTATGTATTTATTGACAAGAATAGATTTTTTCACTTTTTGCATCGATGTGGCCATCAACAGTCTAAGCCTCGTCTGTTTTGCCCCATATTTGTGCACACGTTGGTTTTGTTGCTAAGCAACCTGTCATAGGCGTCGTAAGGATTGGACCAAGGCGCAGCGGGTAAAGTGCTCATCTTCTTAATTTATTTAAAGATAACACTTGAACAAAATAAACAAAACGACAAAACAGTTCCGTAAGGCAACACAGGCTATACAGGAAAACAACCACCCACAAAACGCAAGTGAAAACAAACCCAACTAAATATGGCCTCCATTTAGAGACAACGACAACCAGCTGCCTCTAATTGGAGGTCATTACCAAAAACCCAACATAGAAATAGAAAACTAGATATACACATAGAAATAGAAAATATAGAACATAAACCAAAAACACCGAAACACACAAAACAAACACCCCCTGCCACGCCCTGACCAAACTACAATGACAAATAACCCCTTTAACTGGTCAGGACGTGACACAACCAACCTGTCTATGCTGATTTCAATTACTGTAAAATCTCCTTTAATTTTGTACTATGACCACAATTGTGACTCAGCCTTAAATGGGATTTGAACTCATAACCGCTTGGTCATAATATGTCATAAGAACTGGCATATCTTGGCATAACCTGTCATAATATGGTCATAACACTGTCATGACACATATTTAGACCTGTTACATATATTGCGTTATTTTAAGTTATTTAAGTTATGAAACCTACATAAGAGTTTCAGAGTTTTCTCTTGATTGCTAGCATTAGCATAAATTCTTAATTTAACAGTGTTATCTGTGAGTTTCGGAGCTTCTACCTCCCCAAAATATCTTGCTACAGTGCAACTACACCACCATAACTTATTGGCAAAAATACATTTCCGCACTTAGCTAAAAGCTGCCCAAAATCAAGTAAAAAAAATCTGACTAAGAACATAACAGTGCTCAAGGACACTTAATGTAGATTACACATGCTCGCTAGTCACCATAGCTGCACCCACCCGTAGCACGCGTTCCAGCAGGTATATCTCACTTGTCACCCCCAAAGCCAATTTCTCCTTTTGCCGCCTTCCCTTCCAGTTCTCTGCTGCCAATGACTGGAACGAACTGCAAAAATCACTGAAGCTGGAGACCCTTATCTCCCTCACTAGGTTTAAGCACCAGCTGTCAGAGCAGCTCACAGATCACTGCGCCTGTACATAGCCCATCTGTAAACAGCTCATCCAACTACCTCATCCCCATACTGTATTTATTTATTTATCTTGCTCCTTTGCACCCCAGTATCTCTACTTGCACATTCATCTTCTGCACATCTACCATTCCAGTGTCTAATTGCTATATTGTAATTACTTCGCCACCATGGCCTATTTATTGCCTTACCTCCCTTATCTTACCTCATTTGCACACTGTATTTAGATGTTTCTTTATCTACTGTATTACTGACTGTCTGTTTGTTTATTCAATGTGTAACTCTGTGTTGTTGTGTGTCGAACTGCTGTGCTTTATCTTGGCCAGGTCGCAGTTGTAAATGAGAACTTGTTCTCAACTAGCCTACCTGGTTAAATAAAGGTGAAATAGAAAAATGTAAAAAATGATTTTGATCAGCAGGTGCCACTAGTGTACAATGTGTTGATCAAGGCCTTAAGAAATGAACCTATTTTTGACAAAATTGTCTGGAAAGCCTCAATCATTCAGGAAGCTTTGTTTCTCCATCACTACTATAAACCAGCTGTCATTAAACTACTGGAAACTGCACAGTAAGCACGTAAGAGTAAAGATCTTTATTGCCACACGTTCTTACAATTGCCAAACTAACAGTGTCAAAAGAGGTGCTCAACATAACGATAAAACCACTTATACTGGTACATCATTTGAAATAACGGTTGGCACAAATCTAACATGCATGCTAATGAGCCCCCCCGATGCACATTGCCCCCGCTTACATTTCTTATGCTGCGTTTGTAGCCAAGTGGGAAGTGGGAATTTATCACATACCACTGGCAAAAATCCAATTGAACAGCCCTCCAACTGGTAATTACTAGTGGTAAACTCATCTATCATCCTGAGCTCACACTTCTCCCACATGCTGACCTCTGACATCACCTACTAAGGTAGGAGTAGGCGACCTTGTTCCTGGAGTGCCGCAGATACTGCAGGATTTTGTTTCAACTGTGCACCACACCTAACCAACTGAGCTAATTGATCAGTTCAGTGATTGCCTAAATTCAACACACCTGGTCTTCCCGGTCGGTCAAATCAAAAACATGAAGTGCCTGCAGCACCCCACGACCTGGGTTGCCTACCCCTGTACTCAGGAAATTACCCGGATAACAGTATTTTTGATGCAAAAACAAAGCATTATTTATAATAAGCATTCTATTCATATGGTTTTTGAACACTATAATTTGTTTAGAAGCATGATAGCTGTACTTTTAGTTTATGATTTACGCCAGGGCTCTTCAACTTTCCTTACCCAGGGGACCCCCGCCCAGGCAAACCAGGGACCCCCATTACGTTAGCAAAACATTTTTTTTCCACGTCTTTTCTGATCATCCGGTGAATGATAATGACAACTAATCAACATCAATTGATTTGATAGTTTTTCATTATTTTGACCCTCCCCACATCATAATTTGAAGAAGTGTAAACTAACATAGCCACAGCTAGAAAGGTAACTCCAAACTGGGGCTGTGACAATTATGGAATTTTGGGTAACAATTAGGGCTGCTACGGTGACCGTATTACCGCCACACCGGCGTTCACGGGTCATGATGGCAGTCCAATTCCACGTGACCGTTTAGTCATGGTAACTAGGCTTCTCCAAGCTCTGCTGCTGCTGATGGTCATTCGTAGCCTACGAAACTTGCTAACTGCCTTGTACTCAGCACTTTATTGTCCCTCTAATCACTCTGAAATCAATGCAAATGTTATCAAAAATCTAATCAAACACTTCATGAGAGCCCATGAGCTCATGTTAAGCAACATTTCTATAGGCTATGCAATTGCTTGAGAAATCAGAGTAATTGCCTCTACTAAAAAGAATAAGATCCCATCAGCTTTCTATAGGCTAGGCCTACTATATTTATTTCTAAACTTTCCTAATCATAAGCACATTGCTTCTCTTTACAACATGAGTATAGCCTACCTGGCTGGCATGAAAATGAACCATGGGAAATGTGTCCTCCATTTGCTATTTAAGTGCACAGGCGAAATGTATTTATTTCCGCTGCCCTGTTTCGACAGGTGCATGATAATGGTCCATACTGAATCAAAACAAATATATTATTTTGTATATGTAAAGTAAAGATGAGATTAAATCAAGAATAGTGTGATTGGTGACAATATTAGCCTATCACTTGTGAATGATATATTATCACTTGTGAATGATGCCTAGCTTAAAGCAAGAAACAGCAAAAGCCTTTTTTGCAACTTTTTCAAATCACAGTCGCCTAGCCCGTGGGCCTATATGTTTTGATAAGGTTTGTATGACAACTAAAGTGGCCAACTAATTATTAAAATGACACACATTGATCCGCTGTACAACGGGTGTAGAGCCTAGAGCCAATGCGTGAGTTTTAAGTTTGTCACCATATAAATGCAGCTTTATAATAAGAGCATTACATGCATAATCGCATTTATGGTCATTTTTGAGAATGGGGTTTTCCTGCTAATGGAACATTTGCGCTTATTGCCTACTGCGTGTGCGCATTGCTACGCTTATAATGTGAAGAAATAACCTAATAGTTTATCAACATTTTAAGCTAAACTTCATCATCTGTTGAGTCAGGCTTATTACTTAAAACCGTTTTTTATGCTAGTGGTTGTATTCTTTTGGGGATCTATCGCATCCCACAACTCTCCCAGACTATGTTTGGAATATTTATTTCTTGCACAGAATAGGTCAAGTTTTGTACTATGGGGATAGTAGATTGACATAGGGTAGTGCTTTTGCTGTTCGTTATACCTACTCGTCATGTTAAGTGGGCGGTGTTAAGAAGCGTGGTTTGGCGGGTCATGTTTCAGAGGATGCATGACTCGACCTTCGCCTCTCCCGAGCCCGTTGGGGACCTTGCAGCAATTGAGACAAGATTGAAATTTGGGAGAAAAAGGGGGTAAAATACATAATATTTTGAATATATAATCTAAAATATGCCACGGAATTCTAATCAAATCTTGTCTGCTAGATGAGCTAGTGTAGCCCACAGCCATATAGCATAGCCAGATCAGGGCCTAACATAAGGACAACTAGCGGCAACCTGTCATTGTCTTGAGCCCCATCTTTTTGGCATGTTATTTTGGCATTAATACGTGTCACATATCAGTTTGCAAACAATACATATTTGAATAAACTTGAGTAAAAAAAGCCTCATACTAACATGATTTTGTTGTTGCTTTCTTGAAAAAGGCAGCTCCAAAATGCAGGTGTTTCAGCCTGGCTCAGTGCTTTCTGTGGTGGTGAGGCAGCCAGCGGAAAATACGGAGCATAGGGGATAGTAATGTCCTCCAGTTGCGTCGTGATTGGCTCAGGGTTCTGTCACTCATGGGGACACTACGTAACCACAAACTCTACGGGGAGAGCTCGAAAATTCAAGGCCCTTGGGTACTGCAATAGAGTTACATTAGAAGTGCCCATCCAAGAAGGCTCAAGGTCATTGGCTAGAGATAAAATGATGTCAAATCACGTTATATCTACAGTAGCTTTGATTGGTTTGATCATGTCAACATTACACTTTCAAAATCTTAGCTAGCAAGCAGGCAGTCATCATCATGAATTAAGTCGACAATCTACTGGCAAATCCTTTTCAATCCTGGTCATGTTAAAAGCTCTTAGGGATAGGGGGCAGTATTTTCACGGCCGGATGAAAAACATACCCAAATTAAACTGGTTACTACTCTGGCCCAGAAACTAGAATATGCATATTATTAGTAGATTTGGATAGAAAACACTCTGAAGTTTCTAAAACTGATTGAATGGTGTCTGTGAGTATAACAGAACTCATATGGCAGGCAAAAACCTGAGAAAAATTCAACCAGGAAGTGGGAGATCTGAGAATTGTAGTTCTTCTTTTGAATCGCTATCGAAACTACAGTGTCTGTGGGGTCACATTGCACTTCCTAAGGCTTCCATTGGCTGTCAACAGCCTTCAGAAAGTTCTTTCAGCCTTCTCCTGTTACTGGGCAGATAATAGTAGCTCAGTCAATCAGTGGACTGCCTATGGACAAAGGGTTGTATAGCTTGCTTTGATGGCGAGCTATGTACTCAGAATATTGAAAAATGTGCTTTCGCCGAAAAGCTAATTTAAAATCTGACACAGCGGTTGCATAAAGGAGTACTGTATCTATATTTCTTTAAATAATTGTTATGTATTTTGTCAACGTTTATGATGAGTATTTTTGTAAATTGATGTGGTCATTCACTGGAAGTTTTGGTGGGAATACATTATCTGAACATCACACGCCAATGTAAAATGCTGTTTTTGGATATAAATATGAACTTTATCGAACAAAACATACATGTATTGTGTAACATGATGTCCTAGGAGTGTCATCTGATGAAGATCGTCAAAGGTTAGTGCTTCATTTAGCTGTGTTTTGGGTTTTTGTGACATATCTCCTTGCTTGGAAAATGGCTGTGTGGTTATTTTTGTCTATGTACTCTCCTAACATAATCTAATGTTTTGCTTTCGCTGTAAAGCCTTTTTGAAATCGGACAATGTGTTTACATTAAGGAGAAGTGTATCTTTAAAATGGTGTAAGTTTGAGAAATTGAAATTATTTGAATTTTGTTGTTTTGAATTTTGCGCCATGCTATTTTGTCAAACGATCCCGTTAACGGGATCCTGTCTCGAAGGGGTCACTAAGAGGTTTTAAGAGAAATTTTGAAGAGATCTGTTCACCTGTCTTGTGTTTGTCTCCACCCCCCTCCATGTGTTGCCCATTTTTCCCATTATCCCCTGTGCATTTATACCTATTTTTTTCTGTTGGTCTGTTGCCAGTTCGTCTTGTCATGGTAAACCTACCAGCGTGTTTTTCACCGTACTCCTGTTCCGCGCTTGCCCCTGTTTTGCTAGTTTTTCTGGTTTTGACCACTCTGCCTGCCCTGAGCCTGCCTGCCCTGAGCCTGCCTGCCATTCTGTACCTGTCTGACTCTGCCCTGGATTACCGACCTCTGCCTGCCCTTGACCTGTCGTCTGCCTGCCCCCTGTTTTGTTCATTTACATCTGTGATTCGAACTATCTGCATCTGGGTCATATCCTGAGTTCTATAGATAAAACGTTTCAGTGCTAATCGGCTATTGGACATAAACATTACACAACAAGTTGGAAATTGTTAATATTGCTATTCCCTGGGGTGTATGTGTGGCCCTAGTCTGTGTATATGGATATCTTTTCCAAGCTTAAAAAGATAAACATTCAACATTGGCCATGCTGTCAATCCAGCATGACTTCTGCCACTTTCAAAACAACTGTAAACTCGGAACTGGGAAATCTCGAACTTCAGTGAGTTCAAGACAACTGGGAACTCCAAGCACCGACTGGAATAATGCATATTTGAACGGTCATCCAATTCAGAAATCCAAGTCGGGAGCTCAGGCCTCTTTCTAAAGCTCCGACCTGAAGAACACTAACATCATGATTCAACCTTGTTTTTATCCGAGTTCCCAGTTGAGAATGCCGGACTTTGATGAAGTTTGATGACAAAATGTGCCAACGAAGACCTTCCTGTTCAAGTGAGCACAGCACAACAAGGTCCAAAAATGTATTGTATGCTGCTGCATAAATGATGAAATATGCCAGGGAGATATGTTCCTTACCAGTCAAAAGTTTGGACACACCTACTTCTTCAAGGGTTTTTCTTTATTTTTACTATTTCCTACATTGTAGAATAATAGTGAAGACATCAGAACTATTAAATAACACATATGGAATCATGTAGAAACCAAAAACGTGTGAAACAAATCGAAATATATTTGAGATTCTTCAAAGTAGCCACACTTTGCCTTGGCGACAGCTTTGCACACTCTTGGCATTCCCTCAACCAGCTCCACGAGGTGGTCAGCTGGAATGCATTTCAATTAACAGGTGTGCCTTGTTAAAAGTAAATTTTTGGGATATTAATATGGATTTTTTTCTATCTTAATGCATTTGAGCCAATCAGTTGTGTTGTGACAAGGTAGGGGTGGTATACAGAAGCCCTACTTGGTAAAAGACCAAGTCCATATTATGGCATGAACAGCTCCAAAAAGCAAAGAGAAATGACAGTCCATCATTACTTTAAGACATGAAGGTCAGTCAATGCGGATAATTACAAGAACTTTGAACATTTCTTCAAGTGCAAAACCATCAAGCGCTATGATGAAACTGGCTCTTATGAGGACCGCCACAGGAAAGGAAGACCTAGAATTATCTCTGCTGCAGAGAAAAAATTCATTAGAGTTACCAGCCTCAGAAATTGCAGCCCAAATAGAGTTCAAGTAACAGACAAATCTCAACATCAACTGTTCCGATGAGACTGTATGAATCAGGCCTTCATGGTCGAATAACTGCAAAGAAAACAAAGGACACCAATAAGAAGAGACTTGCTTGGGCCAAGAAACACGAGCAATGGACATTAGACCAGTGGAAGTCTGTCCTTTGGTCTGATGAATCCAAATCCGAGATGTTTGGTTCCTACCGCTGTGTCATTGTGAGACGCAGAGTAGGTAAACGGATGATCTCCACATGTGTGGTTCCCACCGTGAATCATGGAGGAGGTGGTGTGATGGTGTGGGGGTGCTTTGCTGGTGACACTGTCGGGATTTATTTAGAATTCAAGGCATACTTAACCAGCATAGCTACCACAGCATGCTGCAGCGATACGCCATCCCATCTGGTTTGGGCTTAGTGGGACGATCATTTGTTTTTCAACAGGACAATGACCCACCACACATTCCGGCTGTGTAAGGGCTATTTGACTAAAAAGGAGAGTGATGGAGTGCTGCATCAGATGACCTGGCCTCCACAATCACCTGACCTCAACCCAGTTGAGATGGTTTGGGATTAGTTGGACCGCAGAGTGTAGGAAAAGCAGCCAACAAGTGCTGAGCATATGCAGGAACTCCTTCAAGACTGTTGGAATGCTAAGAGTGTGCAAAGCTGTCATCAAGGCAAAGGGTGGCTACTTGAAGAGTCTCAAATATAAAATATATTTTATTTATTTCACACTGTTTTTGTTACATGATTCCATGTGTGTTATTTCATAGTTTGATGTATTCACTATTATTCTACAATGTAAAAAATAAAGAAAAACCCTTGAATGAGTAGGCGTGTCAACTTTTGACTGGTACTGTAGCTAAGAAAGTAATACTAAAACTATTTGAATACCCATACTAACATACTGAATACAACATACTTAATGAGTATATACCACATACTATTAGTTCATTTTAGTATACTGTAAATGAATGGTGTCGATTCAGTTGAGAGTACTAGAGCTTCGCCTGTCTACCAAAAGTTGATGCTGTTGCTATGCAACCTCTTGCTAGCTTGTTATCATAACAAATTACTATCTAAACATTTTACGATTTTGGGTGTCTTCGTAAATTCAATCTGTAGTGCCAGACTGCACCTGGGCATTCGTGAATCCAGAACATTGTCAGATTGTAAATTCAGAGCGTTCAGCTCTCGGATCGTTCAGAGAGCACACTGGACGCTCTGTCCGAGAAGTAGGCTTGAACCGAGCGTTTAACGGCAGTCAAGCACCCAAGCTAACTGGCTAACGTTGGCTAGCTACTTCCAGACACAAATGAAAGAACACCTCACTCTGACCATTTTACTCGAGATAGCAGAGCTGATTATACTGTTCATGTTATCCAGAGCATTGGTGACTGTAACTGTGGTGCTAGCAACAATTTACTACGCTTTTTTTTGCTAATGTTTACTGACATCAGCATATTCAACGGTGAGCGATAGTGCTCAGAAATTGAAATAGATAGCCAGAATTAACAATGTCGATTGAAACGCACAACGACTATACCACTTAGCTAAGAATGATGTGAATAATCAAGTGAATAAACATTGGTTAGTTAGTTTGATAATTAATATGGTGCCTGGCAAGTTTGATGTATTAATATCTAACTAATGTTAGGTAACTAGCTAACAAATTGTCAGCCAACAACGTGTAATGTAACTTATTTGAAAAGTCATTTCATTGCTCAATATTTTTGCAACATTTGTCATTAGTTAGTTCAATGAATTTTTATTTTCTGCCATTTTCTTCAAATCTGAAAACGTTGTGAAGCCACGCCATTTTCTGAAGAATTGTGTTATGGGCCCTAAAAGTACAGAAATAGTGTCCTCTGGGTGTATACTTCGTATTTTGGCAAATTTAGTACAATATCTGTAAACCTTTGGCATACTATCTATATCCATACTATGACCAATAAGTATACTATATACTCAATTCTCATTACAAAAAGTGTGGTTAGTATGAATATTTGAACACAGCTTAAGTGTATGTTGTGTAGTAAGCTGTTAGTTGCCCATGTGCCACACCTTAATAATTTTATCCCTTTTCCCCTCATAACTTAGCCTACTGTTCTGATTTGGTGGTGCACATATAGCCTATAGCCTGTTTTAGAGAAATATCATCATCGAATATTGTAAAAGCTTTCATGGCCTGCTTATATGCCCCTTTAATTTATCCTACTGTTTTAACTTGGTGAACAGGGAGAATACTGTAAGAACGGCCCATGTTCTGAATTATGACGCTGTACATTTCAAAAGTGCTTAACAAATAGTTATCTTGACTACGTCCGTTCTAGCTTGCTCATTAATGTCTTAATCGAAATTATGGATTGCCTCTTATCCGATCATCGTCCTCTTATGCTATAGTTTGTGCCTCTCAATTGTCAGTAGAAACCACATTTGTTTAAGCAAGTCAGCCATATCAGCTATGTTTTTTTAAAGGCAGTAAATTAGTCTGAATTAACTGTTTTGCTGCCAGACAAGGCTCCGCTGATAGCGAGGTGTAGCAGTGGTAAGGTGTTGGCTCTGCTGTTGGGACAGCTTTATGTAGGCCCTAACAGTTTGTGGGCACCGTTTGTCAGCGTTATAGTCCAATTAATGTATTGTTTAGTGTTGTGTTGTGTAGTGGCTTTGCTGGCATGCATCCTAATTTATTGTTGTTGTTGAGTTTGCCCCACCAAGATTTACATGCTAAAATCACCACTGAGGACAACTCAGAGTATGCTATTCTGTTCTTCTGAAACAGACTACATTTTCTAAATATCATGTTTCTTTAGACCTGTCTAAAATGAAATAATGGATTTATTGTGATAGTGTAGGCAATATTACATGGATTTATTAAACTTTTTTAAATGTAGCTATTCGAAAAGCCTGCATCAGTGGCTTGTAGTCTATTTGTGGAAGCCAGAAGATGCTAAATGCGTTTGTTAATTAACGATCCAATTACCATGAGACCAGCAGTTATTTGCTTGACAATCACCGGCTGACAAAATTGAATGACCACCACAGCCTTAGTAACAATTAATTGTCATGAAAATGGCCAAGGTTATTGTCAGAATTGTCTTTTTTTTCTTTTACTTGAAATGCATCTTTAGAAGACATTGGTGACACCTCTGTCTTAAAAATAATGTTTTTTACCGCTTAGATTTTTTAGGAATGAAGCTTCTCCTCCCAAACGTTCTGCTCATAAAATGATTACCAACTTTACCCACTTCATGTAAAAATCTAAAACTGCTATTCGGCAAACTATATCTACTTCAATAGAAAGTTGAATCCCCCCTTCTCCTACAATTGATGTATTATGACGATTTATTATACGATAATTGTGCCAGCCCTACTCCAAATACACGTTCGCTAATAGAAGCTGTTTAACTGGTTAAACAAAGGTTAGCAATGTGTCAGCAGAAATGAATGTCCAAGTCAAGAAAGCATGCCAGCAACCAGCGTCACTTGCCACGACTGGTATGTGCAGGTGCTTTTTCAAAGCCAATGTCAGATACTACACTAGGGGGTTGCGGAACCCTGGTTGAATACCCCTGGTTTACACAGCTTGTTATCCATTAAGAGTTTCTCAATGAGTTCAAAGCACATGAATGCATCCAACTGGAATTTACGACTTCACAACTGGTAAATTCCCACCTCCCACTTGATTACGAACTCACCAAAAGTACCGTAACGATTGTACCTAAAGCTGCGTTCATAACCAGGTAGGAATTTACCAAATACGACTGGGAAAAATCCTCTTGAACGGCCCTCCAACTGGTAATTACTAGTGGGAAACGCATCTATCATCCCTGAGATTCGACTTCTCCCACATGTTGACCTCTGACGTCAACTACTAAGGAAATTACTTAGATAACAGCATTTTCGGCAATAACAACGAAACATTATTCATAAAAAGCAATCTATTAATATGGTTTTTGAACTTCCAATTGGCGTTTCTCAGCGAGTTTAAAGAAAGTGAATGCATCCCATTGATATTTACGACTTCACAACTGGTAAATTCCCACCTCCCACATCATTATGAATGCAGCTTTATATTGAATGTATTGGGTAGAAAAATGTACCATTATACAAGATTATACGCAGCACATGTACTCTAAAAGGTACCGACCAGTACCATGTGAGTTCCTATGTGTACCTCTGAATGTACCCTATGTGTACGTTTGACTGGACATTGCCATTGGCTGCACTGGAATGTGATATGTAATCTACACCTTAATATCTTAAATTATTTTCAACAAGTGTAATTATTTATATTTATCCTACATTTCCTTGTTCGGTACTTCTAAAGTGAGTAAGATTGTGACAATGACCACACTAGCAGCCGCTCACCGATTTGACAGCTCTAAAACAGTTACACTTCCGACACCGCCAAAACACCAGCTATGCAGGTGTTGGCTATCGCATGTCTACGCTTGATCTGATTGAAGCTAGGCCTTAACATCAAGTGTCCCTGAGCACTACTTTTTCGTTGGTGTTGTCAGATAATCTCATAATTATTTACTTGATTCCAGGCAACTTTTAGCCACTAAAACTGTGGCCAATCTCTGTCATGGCCACAGACCTGGTGGCGATGTAGGAAATTCAGGTTGCTGACATCCAAGGGGTTGTGAGTTCAATTCCCAGATGTGGTTGTGTCCCAAGCGTGCTAACCAGTGTTGAGATCAATTCTGTTTAAGTTCCAATCAATTCAGAAAGTATGCCTAATTTTCCTGAAATAGAATGTCTGTATACTTACTTTTTGTGGTTGTACTGACAAAATACAGTTCAGCTGTAGGAATACATTAAAGTTGTTTCCACTATTTTCACTGCAACTCAGTAGCCGGTAACTTACTATAAAATTACTGAAAATTTGTGCCATAAGCGCATCTAAAGTAAATGCAATTGCAAGTGATGCATGCCAAGTTAATTTGCAGGACGAGTCAAAAAGTATCAAAGTGCATTGCCATTTTTTATTTAACTTGGTCAAGTCAGTTAAGAACAAATTCTTATTTACAATGACGGCCTACTCTGGCCAAAACCAGACGACGCTGGGCCAACTGTGTGCCGCCCTATGGAACTCCCAATCACAGCCAGATGTGATACAGCCTGGATTTGAACCAGGGACTGTAATGAAACCTCTTGCACTGAGATGCAGTGCTTTAGACCACTGCGCCACTTGGGAGCCAATTGACAGTAAATTTAGAGCAAAACACTAATACAGTATACTATTACTAGAAATGTACAGTCAAATGACAAATTTACAGCAACAAATTTGCAGCAATTGCTAAAAGTGTAGTTTCATGTTTTCACATGTGGAAAGTCACATGATTTCACACTTGAAAAGCAAAATTTTACAAATGAAATCATGTGAAACGTGCTTTGGAACACTTCACGTGACATTTCACATGTGATAACGTGAAACGTTCCAAAAACATGTTGTCACATTAAAATCACATAAATTCAAACCATCCCAAACCTTTGTAAGTAAAGAAATAAAATGGTTTGGGGCTTTTAAAGTAAATGGCATTCTGTTCAGCTAAAATATAACCCCACCTGGGATTTAAACTCACAACCTGGATTTGAGGTACATTGATCTTTCTCCTGTGCCACAGTCTGCAGCATCCCCCTACACATTCATTACCTATAATACATCTCTGCACTTAGCAAAAGAGTGCTATCTGCATTGCTATTTTATTTATCAGTAATTCTGACTATTCTCTCATTTGATTTACTTACTATATTTCAGCAATTTGAGGGTTTTCTGTATAGTTCTGTATGTTGGTCGGGGATATGATTCTGTTTTAATGTTACTCCTGAATTACTGTGATAAATATAATTGTTTTTCTTGTGTATTTTTAACAAAGCTGAGATTTACTTTGAAAGTGTAAGAATACAGGTGAAATCAGTTATGCCACAATGTCTGTATTAGTATCGAGAAAATCGGAAAGAGGTTGTGAGTTCAAATCCCAGGTAAGGGGATAAATACTGTAATAATTACTGTATAAATAAACATACACAATGTAGTCAGATATATAAGTTGAGAACACTGTATGTTAAAAGCACTGTCTGTGTATCATAATGACACATTTTTGTTTGCATTGCATGGCCTGTGAACATTGTGAAAGGTTATGTGATCACATATGAAAATCCACATATGAAATATCATCACTTCAAGTGCTCCAAGAACAAATGGTTTTACATGATTTCATGTGAAAATGATGGAGCGATTTCAGTGCCAACAGAAATTAGAATTTGTATTAGGATGTTAAATTTGAATTGAATATTTTTGAATGTTTAATGCACAAATTGAATAATTGAATTAATAAATTGAACTTGTATTTGGAACCACCAAGACTCTTCCTACAGCCGGCTGCCCGGCCAAACTGCTCAATCGGGGGAGAAGGGCATTGGTCGGTCAGGTGACCAAGAACCCAATTGTCACTCTGAAAGAGCTCCAGAGTTCCTCTGTGGAGATGGGAGAACCTTCCAGAAGGACAACCATCTCTGCAGCACTCCACCAATCAGGCCTTTATGGTAGAGTGGCCAGATGGAAGCCACTCCTCAGTAAAAGGAACATGACAGCCCGCTTGGAGTTTGCCAATAGCAGCCTAAAGGACTCTCAGACCATGAGAAACAAGATTATATGGGCTGATGAAACAAAGATTGAACTTTTTGGCCTGAATGCCAAGCGTCATGTCTGGAGGAAACCTGGCACCATCCCTACGGTGAAGCATGGTGGTGGCAGCATCATGCTGTGGGGATGTTTTTCAGTGGCAGGGACTGAGGGATTAGTCAGGATCAAGGGAAAGATGAAGAGATCCTTGATGAAAATCTGCTTCAGAGCACTCAGGAACTCAGACTGGGGCGAAGGTTCACCTTCCTACAGCGCAACGACCCTAAGCACACAGCCAAGACAATGCAGGAGTGGCTTCGGGACAAGTCTTTGAATGTCCTTGGGTGACCCAGCCAGAGCCTGGACTTGAACCCGATCGAACATCTCTGGAGAGACCTGAAAATAACTATGCAGCGACACTCCCCATCCAACCTGACAGAGCTTGAGAGGATCTGCAGAGAAGAATGGGAGAAACTCCCCAAATATAGCGTCATACCCAACAAGACTCATGGTTGTAATCGCTGATTAAAGTGCTTCAACAAAAGTACTGAGTAAAGGGTCTTGAATACCTATGTAAATAATAAATATATATTTAATTTTTTTGCCCAAAACAATTAAAACCAGTTTTTGCTTTGCCATTATGGGGTATTGTGTGCAGATTATTGAGGGGAAAAATCTATTTAATCAATTTTAGATTAAGGCTGTAACATAACAAAATGTGGAAGGTCAAGGGGTCTGAATTTTTTCCAAATGCACTGTATATATTCAGTTTCAATATGGTAGATACTGCATTCATTGTCTGTGTATCAAGTCTGCAAGCAATCATTTCAAGTTAATCAAACATTCATTTATTCAACTTCTCAGATGCGTTCAGATTCAGTTTTCTAATTCAGTTCTCTAAATTCAGATTCAAAACTAGAGACAACATCCTAGTACTTTGCCAGCAAAGAAAGGTAGAGGAGAACAGAAATAATCAAACACTCTGTGTGGTAAACAAGCTTCTAGGGGTTTCTAATGCCAATGTGGAATGTTCAATTTTAACTATGAATTTGGCTCTAGCGTTTGAAGTGATTCTGATATAAGCTATTACAACCCCATTCCTGAAAGCTTAGACTCTCTGGAGTATGGATGTGCTTTCTGATCCCCTATATGATGATCACATGCCGCATTACAAGGGAGTGTCACAAAAAACACAATTTGTCCCTAATAAGAATATAGTTGAGTAGCCCTGTCATATCCCTTATAAGGTTAGCCTTTCCACTCCCTATTTCATCTTGATCTTGTGACTGACTGGTTTTGAACCAGGTCTCCTGAATGTCACAAGACTGTGTTTGCCCACTTATATAGATAAAGCCCATAGGGATTAGTTCAGG
This sequence comes from Salmo trutta, assembly GCF_901001165.1. Lineage (NCBI taxonomy): Eukaryota > Metazoa > Chordata > Actinopteri > Salmoniformes > Salmonidae > Salmo > Salmo trutta. The sequence goes on along the minus strand of NC_042972.1, from coordinate 51,729,104 downwards.
AAGCCAACAAGTCTTCAAGTCTCCAGCAAGGTTCATCGAACCACCTCGGTTACATTTCACCCCCCTTTGACCTCATACATAGAGATCATAGCAACAATATAACTGACTGGATTCGAAATCAGGCCTCCTGCACAACAACAACACTTTCTGTGGCAAACAGAAGGATCTGTGCACCCCATTTAATGAGAGTACAACAGAGGTTGTTTGGTGATTCATCCATGTGATGAGTAGCCTCATAGTTACCAGAATGATTACCATGTGTAGCTAACCATTCATGTAAGCTTGTGATGAGCAACCTTGGCTGAGACATGAAGATGTGTTAGTATAACTGATGGGGTTCTAACCCAAGTCTCCAGTGCACCAGACAATGCAACTTTTCAGGTCTCAGACAAGTTACTCCTCATATGAGCGTGATCACCGAACCACCTGTGTTACACTTCACACCCTTTTCACCTTCGCCATGAATAGACCCATCCAAGTCACTGGACCAATGCGTAGGCTTTTGCTCAATAGGCTAACACAGTCTTAACCCAGTCAGACACATGTTAACCTCATAATGACTACTGTAATATGTGTCAACACCCAGAATTGTAATTGGTTGAATTCAACCGTCATATCATACTGAGCTATGATTGATTAAGACCACCCAGGTCGTGAGGTCATTGCAGTTGATCATGGCCGGAGACATAGGAACATCCCAGTTATAGCTAGCTAATAAAGAGCTACATTTCATAAAAATACTGTCATACTGCATTTTATTATTTTGCGCAAAGCATGCAAAACAAGACATGGTGTCAGAATAAAAGGACTAAAAGATGGATTTTGCTGGAGTTCCTTCACCTCGGATGGACTGGGTCTACAACTTTATCCGATGCATGGCGCAAGTTCAAACAGCATGTGGAGCTAATGGTCATGGGTCCCCTGAAGGAAAAAGGAGTAGGTAAAGTGCAGCTACCTGCTCCTGTGGATTGGTGAAAAAGGGAGAGCCATTCACAACACATGGACACTTACTGAGGCTGAATCCAAAGTACTGAAAACATAATCCGATCTTTTTGAAGCATATGTTGTGCCAAAGACCATTACGATTTTCGTTAGGTACAAATTCCATGAGAAAGTACAGGGAGCTAGCGAATTGTTTGTGACTGAGCTGCGTCGGCTTTTGAAAGACTGTGATTATGCAAACAAGGATGAGATGGTCAGAGACTGGATGGTATTTGGAATACACTCACCGCGAGTGAGATAGAAACTTTTGAATGTTGTGTCTGAGCTAAAGCTGGACAAAGCTATCGACATAGCCAGATCTCACGAGCTAGCACAGGCTCAGATTAAATCCATTTTTGGCGGCAACACGAGCACATTAGTGAACAGGCAGTGCACGCAGTCAGGCAGACATCAAAGCACACCTCCGGTGCCCAGAGAGCACGCTTCAGAACGGAGAGAGACAGAACTCCAAAACAGAGCGACACAGTCTCAAAACGCCCCAAAACATGTGAATATTGTGGATACAAACTGCATGGGGAACAGGAAAATTGCCCAGCTAAAGGCAAACAGTGTACTAAATGTGGAAAACAGTACACACAGTGAGTGAAGCTGAAATGTCAATCAAAGAGTCAAATACTGATGAACAGTTTATTGATTCAGTGACACAGAAAAGTCATATCAGAGACAGCGCAAGCCTTTGCTGACATTGAGATAGGAACACAAGGCACAGAGCTAAAGTTCAAACTAGACACTGGTGCACAAGTAAACATTCCTCTGAATGAGTACCGCAGCTTGACATCTGAGTGCAAGCTACAGCCCACCTCGTGGAGACTGACTAGTTATGGTGGTGAACAGCTCACAGTAAAAGGCATATGCACTTTCAAATGCAAATACAAGGAAAGTGAAATGATGTTGGACTTTTACATTGTTGACACTGCATTGCTAGGTCTTAAAGCATGTTTTGACATTGACCTAATCAAGCTAGTGTTATAAGTGACGGCACCAGTGGAGACAGAAAAAGAATGTCATGGATGAGTTTGCTGATGTTTTCACAGGAATACATGGAGCAATCTGACAACGTCACCAAGGTTACAGAACCAACAGATTGGGTCAACGCGTTAGTGGTGGTGGAGAAACCATGCACAGGCAAGCTCAGAGTATATCTCGACCCACATTATCCCTTACCGACGCTAGATGACATCACACACAAGCTAGTGGGAGCACACTACTTCAGTTTCATGGATGCCAGATCGGGCTAATGGGCTATCGAGCTCACTGAAGAGTCATCTAAGCTCACAACGTTCAACACACCGTTTGGACGCTTCAGGTTTCGTCGCCTGCCTTTTCGGATTATCGAGGCCCAAGACGAGTTTCAGCGAAAGATCAACGAGATGTACAAAGGCCTCGACGGAGTTGTGGAAATTGTAGACGACATCCTTGGCTATGGTCGAGCCAAAGAGGAACACAACAGAAACCTCAGTGCGATGCTGCAAAGGTCCTGTGAGAGAGGAGTCCTGCTAAACCCTGAGAAGAGCACAGTCGGTGCTACAGAGGTCAGCTACTTCGGACATCATCTCACAGTGAATGGAATCAAGCCGGATCCACGGAAAATCTCAGCCATAAAGGAGATGGAGCCACCAAAGAACCGTGCAGAGCTGGAAAAAGTGCTTGGCAAGGTCAATGACTTAGCCAAGTTTGCACCCAGCCTCTCCAACGCCAACTCAACCCTGCGTCTGCTGCTAAAGCAGTCCAGAGAGTTTCTCTGGGACAAGCAATATGACATTGCTTTCCAGAAAGTGGAAGACTTGATCACGAATGAACTAGGACAAATTCTTGCCTACTACGACACCAACAAAGAGCTCAGACTCCAAGTGTATGCGTTGAAGTATGGACTAGGTGCAGTGCTACTGCAAGAAGGAAAGCCCATCGGCTACGCTTCCAAATCTCTGACTGTGAAATCAACTACGCTCAAATTGAAAAGGAGCTGTACACCATTATGTTCGGATGTAAGCGTTTCCATCAGTACGTCTATGGATGACAAGTCATTAAGGAATCTGACCAGAAGACCCTTGAGTCAATCATGAGGAAACCACTAGCCGCACCTCTGCCAAGGCTACAGAGAATGATTCTACAATAATAAAAAATACAACTTCAAAATCATTCACTGTCCAGGCAAAGACATCACTGTCACAGACACACTCTGCAGGAAGTTTCTTACCTACAAGGACAGCAGCTTCAGTGAAGGCATGGACATGCAGGTGCACACTGTGTACAGCAATTTACCAGTTAGTGACACAAATCTGAAGGAGATATGAGCAGAAACAGAAAAGGACACACAACTCACACAGCTGAAGAAAGTCATACAGGATGGATGGCTTGAAAGAGGAGAAAATGCCCTCAGAGCGTCTGAGTTCTGGAACCATTGTGATGCACTATCACAGATCAACAGAATAATTTTAAAAGGAGAGAATCATCATTCCTACCAGTCTCAGAGAGGAGATTTTGGACACATGGGCAAGGAACAGTACAAAAAAGAGAGCACGGGACATTTTGTTTTGGCCAGAATGTGCATACAAATAGAGGACATTGATGGTAAATGCCCCACCTGTCTTGAACGATGTCCCTCAAACATCAAAGAACCAATGTTACTTCACTGTATCCCAGACAGACCCTGGCAGGTCATGGCAACCGATCTGTTCACCTGGAACAACGAGGACTACATCCTAAATATGGACTACTACAGCAGATACTTCAATCTCGACAAGCTTCACAGCACTACATCTGCAGCTGTTACCCACAAGCTGAAAGCAACCTTTGCCAGGCATGGCATCGTAGAGACTTTAATATCTGACAATGGCCCCTGTTACAAATCAAAGGAGTTTGAATCCTTCTGAAAAGCATGGGAGTTCGCACATGTCACCACATGCCCACATTACCTTCAAAGTAATGGCCTTGCTGAAAAATCTATGCAGACTGCTAAATCACTCATGGACAAAACGAAAGCAGACGAGAGACCCCTACCTCACTCTCCTTGAGTACTCCAACTGACAACTTCAAATCACCAGCCCAGCTGTTGATGAGCCTCAGACTTCGCTCAAACCTTTCCAGCAGCAACCAGCAGCTGCAACCAGAGGTCGTTAGCTACAAGGAAAGGCGTGCAAAACGTGCAGAGACAACACCAAAAGCAATACTACAACAGGTCAACTAGACCACTGCCACCACTGAACAACGGAGAGTCAGTTAGAAGCCAGGAGCATGACTACTAATAGCCATCAGTCGTCATTCATCCAGCTGACACTGAACGTTCGTATCACGTCCGCACCGCAGAAGGCGCGGTGTACCGCCGCAATCGTAGTCACCTACTGAACACAAAAGAACAACACACTGATGAGATGAACTGTTCCCCTGAAAGAGAACGTGATGGACTAAACACACACACAAACACAACACACACCATACTTACCTGCAACACCACAACTGTTGACTGACACAGAAACATGCTCAGCTTCATACCACACAAGGTCAGGAAGAAAGGTCAAGCCCAGAGCTGTGAAATGAAACACTTATATGTACACTTATATTAAAATATGTAGAACATTTGTATTTTTTTTTTAAAAGAAGGGGGATGTAATATTCATGTGTCAACATACTGAATTGTAATTGGTTGCATTCTACCGTCATACTGCGCTATGATTAAGACCACCCAGGTCATGAGGTCATTGCAGTTGACCATGGCCAGAGACACTTGAACATGCCAGTTATAGCTAGCTAATAAAGAGCTATGTTTTATAAAGATCCTGGTGTACTGCATTTTATTATTATCTACAAAGCGTGCAAAAAAAGAAAACTACCCTTGCAGAAGACTTGAAACCAGGGGCGGACTGGGGCAAAAAATTGGCCCTAGCATTTCTAACACACCGGCCCATTGTTTCCTTGATGCCCCCACACTGGCCCATTATTTTCCTTGAGGCCCCCCATTATTAGCCAGATAATTATAATTTGTGCAACAACAAAAAAATTGTTAGACAGGCCCACTGGGCAAAAAATTAACCAGCCCATCTGGAATTTGCCCAAATTGTCGAACACAAACAAACACATCTTCAGGTTTCAGGCAAGGTTCTCATCACATAAGCATGGATCACCAAACCCCACGAGTAACCTTACTGGATCTTGAAGACTTGTATTAGTGTCACACCTTGCATAATTGAAGGCCTTTTTTAATAGCACAATATGTTGTAATGCTTCAGGAGGGCAGTTTTGTGTGTTTTTGAGGTAGAAGTCCGGAGTTTGAGTCTCCATATGAGTTGAATCAGGGGAAGCGGTGCTCGCTAAGCAGGCAGCGTGACGTTCTTTACAATGGTACCACTGAACTCGGATCTACAGTTGCGCTGGTTCAACCGCTGGGGTCACTGTGGAGTGAGTTAAGGGAGTGAATGTAGCAGATGGGGATCTGTGAAACTCACTCATCAGCCTGAAGTGTCGCTCCTTGCGCAACTGAAGGAGGCCTTTTTCAATAGAGCGGTGGGTTGGAAGGCTTCAGGAGGGAGGTCATGTCTGTTTGCTAGGCAGAGGTCCTGAGTTTGAGTCTGGGTATAAACTGAAGCGGTACTTGTTAAGCACGCAGCATGTCTTCCTATACGTTAACTTCCTGAACTTATCCCTATAGGCTTTAGCTAAGTGGGCTAACACAGTCTTGTGACATGCAGGCGATCTGGTTTGAACCTAGTCAGTTACAAGAGCAAGATTAAATAGGGAGTGGAAAGGTTATTCTTAGAAGGGCTATGACAGGGCATTTCAACTATATTGTTACGGGCCCAATGTTAGTTTTTTTGACACTCCCGTCTAACGCAGCCTGTGATCATCTTAGAAGGGAACAGAAGGCACTTCAATGCTCCAGAGCGTCTTAGCTTTCTGGAATGGGGTCAATAGTTTATAGCCAGAGCGCTTCAAATGCTAGAGCCAAATTTATTGGAATAAAATAAATTCAACATGCCACATTGGCTTCAGAAACCGGCAGAAGTTTCTGTTCACCACAGTGAGTGTTTGAGTCTATCTGTTCTCCTCTACCAGGATGTTTTCTCTAGTTTTGAATCTGAATTTAGAAAACTGAATTAGAAAACTGAATCTGAATGCATCTGATAAGTTGAATATATAAAACTTTGATAGCCTTGAAATGATCGTTTGCTAAACTTGATACAATGCATGCAATATCTACCATATTGAAACTGAATATATAAATATTGTTATGAAATACAAGTTAAATGTATGTATTCAATGATTTAATTTATGCATTACAAATTCAAAAATATTACATTCAAATTAAATATCCTAATACTAATTCAAAGTTAAATACAATTTCTGTTGGAACTGAAATCACTCCATAGAAAATCCACATAACCACATGTTCAAAAAACACATGATTTCACATAATTTCACATTTGCATAACATGGAAATTTAACGTGAAATCATGTGGTTTTTCTGTAAGGGTCTACCTTTTGCGTTCATGTCTGTTGTTGTTTTGCTATTTTGGCTTTTTGTTCGAAGTGCCGAAGCCTGAAGACACTCCAGATCAACAAATGGCCCCTAAGCACCCACTGGGTGTCACACAACTGAGTGTCTACTACTTACAACAGTATTTACAGTGAGGTCTGTTGGAGCGATGAACTGGAACCAGTCACTCTGAGTGCTTTAACAGTAGGCTACATTATCCTAGCTACTGACCATTATGAACATCCTCACATGTCCACTGTGTTACCTCATCACTGATATATTATAGCATTGTGCTGTGGTGTGCTTTCTGGGCCAAAATGGCTGCCTGGTATCACAAAGGTGGGTGCTACTCTTAGTGGATGAAGTTTCTTCCCCATAAAATGTCAAGTGCTTTGAGCACCTGGTGGATGTAAAGCAATGTAAATCAAATCCATTATACTGATTAGGAAATACTTTACGTTAAGTATTGTGTATTCTGTAATAACTTGTTGTTACATAATAAGTGCTTTGCATTTACATTTCAATAGTTTAATGGTTTACATTATTACATAAATGTATTATGTTATTACACACCATCAGTATGATGATGATGATGTGTGCAACCTACCCATAGAGATACATATCTACCCTATTTAATTGTCTGGACATACCTATGTGACTTCTGTGTGACGATGCGAGGGTCAGCTGTCCCCAGAGAGACACCACACAGACGGCCAGCAGCAGACCCCTTTTGCACACTCTCCGTAGGTCTCTCTCCCGCATACTGAAAAGACAGGGTGGGGAAAACTTCATCAGTAACTTACATCAGTCATTAGGACATTTTTTGGAGTGACATACAGGCATGACGTAGCGAAAAGACTCAACAAACTACATACAGTACAAGTCCAATACAAATAGGTTCCATTCCATCTTTGCCCTAGGCTCGTGAGCCACTTAGATCTCCCTAGCTTACATTTAGTATTTTCGTATTTTATTAGGATCCCCATTAGCTGCTGCTAAGGCAGCCACTACTCTTCCTGGGGTCCATACGGAGTCAGTGCATATTTATTTAAGCTCGCGAGGCTAGCTTTGCCCTGCACAGAGACAAAAGATGGACGGTGCAACTGGACGGTGCAACTCACAAAACCACAATCTGGAGAATCTGGCTTTAGGCGGTGGCCCACTTATGCTGTTGGGTATCAAACACAGCAGGGTGTCTCATCCTGCAGATACAGTACAGTGTGGCTTCCTTCCCAAAAAAACAGAATTATACATGAGCTTGTGGTAACATATGCATTGAACGCTGCAGTGCTTTCCTTCCCACACCATGACGCCAGTTGGTGTTTGATCAACTGTGAGGATGTATGTTTCCCATAGCATTTTTCACAGAGACAAATAAACATAGCCATGTTGATTCTGTGCGAACTGATTTAGCTAAATACCTTTTTTTTGTATTCATGTGTAAACATACATTAGATGGGTGCTTGTCATTTTCCCTCAAATGATGTGTTGTTGTTATTCCCTTAAACACATAGCCACAGTAACACTGCAGCAACCGCAAACCCACCACAAGCTATTGTGCTGTGAACTTCTCTATAGTCCTAGAAGATCTATAAATAGAACAAATGACGTCAGACTATCCCTTATTCCCCCGCTTCCTCTTTCCCTCTTTATAAATGATGTCTGTCTTTCCCTTATTCCCTCGTTTCCTCTCGCTCTCTGCTCTCCCTACCTGGGAGGGAGGTGCCTGAGTAATAGTGTTTGGGTGGTCTGTCTTGGCTAGTGTTTCCCAGCTCAGTAATCTTCATGTAGTGTTCAGGGTCTGTTGTCCAGTAATGCATTGTGGCTGTGTAAGATGCCCTTTGAGAGGAGAACAAACAATGCAATCAGCGGTTCATCTTATTGCCAACAGAGCCCGTTCCTCTCACAGGAAAAACAGTCGCAAATCACAGGCATCCTTTCTACTCCTTGCCAGTGTATCCACTCAAATTAGTGAAAAGATTGGTTTCATGCTAAGAGCTTAACTCTTGGTTATTTGGCAGTGGCTTGTGTAGGGAGTAGAGAGGGAGCCATCTACCACAATAGAGCTGGGTGGCATCTAAAGGATAGTTTTCTCTACTGTATGTAGAGGATGCTGGTTTGATGGACAGTGTCAAGTGCAATCAGACCTGGATTCGGAGAGTATTTGTTTTCTTTCTCTTGGTGTTTTATTAGGCAGGTAGCCTAGTGGTTAGAGTGTTGGACTTGCAACAAGAAGGTTGCAAGATCAAATCCCTGAGCTGACAAGGTAGAAATCTGTTGTTCTGCCCCTGAACAAGGCAGCTAACCCACTGTTCCTATGCTGTCATTTAAAATAATATTTTTTTCTTAACTGATCTACCTAGTTAATTAAAGGTAAAAAAAAATGTTTAATTACGCCTGCCTGGAGTGCCATATGGGCAGGGTTTACACTTCCATTGGTTCCATTGAACCAGGCAATCTCAATCAAGCACAGCAATAATTTAAGATAAAACAAATACTATTTGAACCCAGGTCTGGGTAAAACCTTAATCTACCTAAACAGACCATTGTGTTCAGGTGGCTGAAGGGGCTTGGCAAACAGGACAATTATCGCCCCTGATAGAGATGATGAACACCAGGTGGCGTATCAGAATGGTTTGGAGAGGAATGGAAAACCAACTGAACAGGGGGATCTATAGCCTGGTAACTGGTGGTCCCAGATCTGTATGTGTTTTAGCCAACTCTGACTATTGTTGTCATACCATTCATGTATGACATACCATTCATGAGTTCCTCGCATGTGGCATGCATGGTTATACATGCAAATGATGGAGGAGTTGGGAAACGCACGTTCAGATTTGGGACACTACATCAACAGACTAGTTGAGAGAGGCTGAGGGATGGTCTTTCTGCATGCTATACATAGTAATATAATACACAGACACAGTACATCTCCGAGGCTTAAAGATGCAGCGTTTCCTGTTTAATGATGGAGATGAGTCAATGGGACCAATAGGGCTGGGGGTTTTAGCTAACAACCGATGCCTGCAACCGGGTGGACAAGGCCGGTGTGTTCGAGTTGGAGGGCAAAATAAATCAGTGTTGTTGTTGTGGATAGTTTTTTTATGTGTGACGCAACTGGCTTTGTGCCACTTGTCATGCCCCCTGAGCCAAGCCGTGTCTCTCCAACAGAAACTAGATCAACAAGCATCCTTCTAATAGATTAGATAGAGAAAAATAACAATCTGAGCGTAATAAAGCACACACAGAACCCGGTTTCATTGAATTATATATATCAAGGTCGGTCATTAAATGTTTTCTGTAATCACATTGCACAGAAATCAGACGTTATTCACACATTAACCCCCTCAACGTGTCGTGCCTCCCGAAGGCAATACATTATGCATAGCAGCTCTGATTTACTAAAAATGAAACCACAACATGGAATTTCAAGACATTTTTCATACCATATACTGTAGATAAAAAAATGCTGTACATTGTCTCTACCAAACCTACATATCAACATTGAATCACCTTATCGAGTTTTTTTTGAAGGCAAGCTGCCAAAACAAATTAGATACAAAGTGAAACGCTACTTGAACCTCTGCAAGAAAAATTATCCTAGCATTGATAAGACTTTGAGAGCAACATGACAACAGGCCTCAAACACTCCAGCGTATTGGAACACGGAGTGAGTCAGCAATGTAGGCTAGGGTTGCACTCTGTACCTGATTTTATACGGAGTGATATGGTTTCAGATGAGTGGCTTAGCCGACTTCTCTTCTTTAATTAGTCTCTTTGAATTACTCCCCTACATGTGGGAAGATGTCGGACAGATTTATTTCTGTTCCTGCTTCTAAACTCCCTTTCATTCCTCCATGAAGGGATATACTGTAGCCAAACTGTAGAGGTGGCTCAGAGAGAGCTAGTAAGTGTTCGGTGAATCCACTGTGATGATGTCGCTAGCAGCCTTGAACCAAGCAGCCATCCCTCAAACTTCCTTCCTGCGTGTAATGGTAGGTGTGTGATGGGGTGATGGTGGGTGAGGTGTGTCCATGCTCTGCTGAGCTCCTACCCTTTGGACTCTGACTGGACACGCTAGGCTAGGCTTCAGTACAGTGTGGGCCTGGACCAGTTTTGCGCGTCTTTGGACCCAGATATCTGCTACAGTACAGAGAGGGATGAGACGTAAAGGGGAAAGGACTGAAACGCTTTCATGGCAGGAAGTCAGAGAGGAGAGCAGGGGGGCCTGTTAATACAGGCCTGAGGTGGTTTTGAGTTTCATGGTTCAGGTTCAAGGTCTGATGACCTAAAGACCACTATGCCATACTGAACTCTAAGGAAAACACCCAGACTCAGCTCAAAGGTAGCACACGTGAGTATACCATTTGCATGTACTGTACTTTCCAATGGTGGCACATGGTCAACCTCAATACCACTCGGCATGAAGGAGTGCCAGCCCTCGATTTTACTCAACACTGACTCAATTTCAGATTATTTGGGAATACTTAAAGGTAGTGTTGTCACAAAACCAGAATTCTGACTTCGATACTGATACCAGGTTTAGAATCACAATACCTGTTACGTTTACAATACTCAATACCAAAACGTTACAAAAACGATACCAAAACAATACCACAAAAAAAAGAAGGCGTATTAGCCAAAGTCACAGAGCTCGTTTTATCTGATTTCATGGGGCTACAGATGACAAACAATCCCTGACATTTAGAACTTATTTTATTGGCAACTGCTAAGAAAACATATTATTTTATTGTTCTGATTGACAACATTTGCAGAGAAGAAGCAACCTCTTTTTTTTCTCGAAAAGTGTGCGCTGTCTCTTTAAGAAATGAATGGCATAATTTGCAAGGCAGAATGTGGCTGTGGAATCTGCCTTTGTGGCTGTGGCATCTAGTGGAAACCAGACGGTAGGCAAAGGAAGATGAAGAAGGGAATTTGTTTTTGGTGGCGAAAGAGATTACGTGGATTAATAACGTTTTTGGTGACAGTCAGTTTTTAAATTAGCATATTTTGCGTTATGGGTACTAAGGTTGTGAATTCAACTGTAAGCTAGCAAGGAAAGTTAGCCTATAGTTAAAGCTCGAAGCTACCGGTTTCACATTTCTAGGGAGCTAATGCAGCCCAGACAGCTCAAGCAATGAATGAGTAAGTGGAGCAGGCACTTTGCTCTTCACGCTATAAAGGGGCTGCGCTGATACTGACTTGATCCTCTCAATTACATGAGACACATTTGACAGAAGTACAGAATGTAAAAAAATAATAATTTGGTATACCGTGCAACACTATTTCAATGGATACTGTGAGATTCTGGCAATTAAGCCATTTTTCTAATTACCCAGAGTCAGATGAACTCATTGATACCATTTATATGTATCTGCGTGCAGTATGTATGAAGGAAGGAAGTTAGAGTTAACAATGCTAACTAGAGTTAGCATGAAGACTGGAAGTATACTTCTGTGCCTGTAGACTTCCAGTCATTGTCAGAATTTTGCACTATCCCTTTAAGCAAGGTGTGGCATGCAATCAAGGAAACAAAACACCAACATTCTGGAACTCAAATGCAATTAACATTCGAGCATATGGCTAGATTGGCAGCGGAATGGAGAGTAGAGTGGATTTCTATTCATGGCATCACCCTACTTAGGTAAGAGCCCAAGATTTAAGAACCCAAAGCGTAACCCACAGAGATAGGAATTTCAATGATTTCATGAACAGATGTAGACTTATTTGAGATTGATTTGAAATTATGAATAAAAGATGATGTATCCACCCTTGACTCATCTTGTATAAAAGTGAAGGTTACACCCAGTAAAGAACATAATGGGGAAGCTTGTTACATATTTTGGGGGTGAGGCTTGTGAGTGCAAGTCACCCACCCAGTGCTAGTGTGATTAGCGTAGAGAACTCCTGCCATCAGTGCCTAAACACAGACTACGCGCAGTCAGGGACAGCAGTTTTCCTCAGTCACTGACAGTCACTGAGATTTCTAGGTAAATTAGTCCAGCTTGGTGTCTAAACCTTGTAATCATGGCTGAATTACGGATCGGGCACAAAGGGAAAATGCCCAGGGGCCCTCCAGTGGGCCCCCATTGATTTTGTTAGTCACCCAGATATCATATGAACATGGCATAACTCTCTCCACTCCATGGCAAAATGAGTAGAATGGCAGAAAAGTATATGTAAAACTGCTAAACGTTCTCTCCACCGCCAAGAGGGAGGCAACTAAAATCCCCAAAAATACAAATCTCACTTTGGGCCCCCAAAAGGCTAGAGGCAGCTTTGCCTGCCATGCTCCCATGTTTCTGTTTCTGAACCAATCAATTAGAACTAGCACCATTGTGCTTCCAGGGAAACAGCGACAGAATTCTAAGGGCTATTAGTTTGCACTATTTAACAATGGTTTCAAGAGATCTGCTTAACAAATTGCCCTCCCCTTCATAGACACAGACTCTCCCTCTCCCCTCCTCCTTCTCCTACCCCCCCTTCCCCCTTTCTCCCCTCTCGCTCTCTCCCCCGCTCTTCTGTCTCCTGTCTAAACACCACCTGATTTGCATACTTGCTTCTGGTTCAGTAACCCACCACAAACACACTTAGAGCGACTTGCGACCTTTATCTTGTCTAATGCTGAGAACCAAATTGGGGTTAGAAGTTAGAAAAAAAGCCCCAACAGAATTCAGCAAACCAGGGTAGAGAAATGTGGTAGAATCTCAGAGTTTACTCCCCACTGGGGTCTCGGTGTCTGCAACATTAGTTACAGTACAGGCAGAGGCTGACAAAGCCCTGTTGGCCCTGTTACCGGTGCTAACATTGGGCAGGTTGACCTGTCTGAAAACATTCCCTCCGGTGTATGGTATGACAAAGGTCATCTCAATAATATTGGCGCTCCACTGCCTGCCATGGATAGTCTTTAACAGAGTTCTGAACAACTCTTGGCTACACTCTGGGTTCTCTGGATTTATATGGCTGATAAGAGAATTATCTAATAAAGGTAAATGAATCAATAATCCATTATTAATTAATAGTTATGTAGCATGGATATATATAGCCTGTAGCATAGGAAACTAAAGGGTTAAGTATAAGTCTCATGAGATTGACGAGGATAAGAGAGGAATGGAGGTCTGTGTGTTTAAGTAAACATAAAGAACTGTTAAACTGTGGTTGACCTGACCTAGCTCGAACCCTCCAGGTTTCCCTAATCTCAGAGTACTGAAACTGTCAGCTGGGTAAGAATTTACGGTGTTGAGAGTTCTGGGGAAGAACAATTAACTCTCCTTAGTGTGTAATGTGTGTGCGTAAATGAGGAGCCTGGTATATGATAGATGTTTTGTGTATGAACTGCAGAACGTTCTCTGAATAAACTGTACGAACCTTTTGCAGAAAGCTGTGTCCTTGCCTAATTATTCTTTACCCAGTGTCTTACAAACCTTGGGAATTAGTCAAGGCTTTATTGATTGTTGATTATTATCATTGGGATAGAAAAATTATTTTAACAATGGCCCACACACACACACACACACACACACACACACTCTCCTGACTCATCCGTTGTTCTCCCAGCATGTTTTGGGACACTGCTCTCAGGGTGCATAACATAGAGAAAAGGTCAGGGGTGAGGGGTCAGATAACTATTGTGTTGCTACAGTATACACCCAAGATCGCAAGGATGGCTACAGCTGGACTACCCAACAGGAAAAACTGGTTGCATTGACGTTAGTGATGAGGGATAAAAATTGCTACAGTTGCATATCAGGATTTTATTTTTCACGATATATAATATCGTATCGTTTTGACAATATTGCTATATTATTTTTGCGCTAGTTGGCTGTACCTGTATCAAAACGACATTTTTTCCTCCATAGCTTGTTACATTTACATTTACATTACATTCATGTCATTTAGCAGACGCTCTTATCCAGAGCGACTTACAAATTGGTGCATTCACCTTATGAGTGAATGCAGTTCTCCAGCCTCTTTTTAAATAGGGAGCCAATTTGTTTTCAGCTATTTATTTCCATGACTGTTCAAAACTCGTTTTCTCATGGCAATCTTTTGTTCCTATGCAGCCAACATATGGTGAGCAATGTGTTTGGAACACCGAATCGCAATAAAATCACAATATCGAATCGCAATACATATACTGTAGAATTGTGAGAATCGCAATACATACCATATCGGCAGGTTGAATATTTGCTGTAAGAAGACGATTTGTACACTACCAAAACATTACTTTTTTCCCAGACGCCTTGATGTCGTCGTGAAAAACGATTCATTTTTTCTGTTTTACCTGCTTATATTCTGGCCATTTTGATGTTTTTTCTAATATTTTGAAGAAAGAATCAACTCCCTGAATGGCATGCTAACTAGCTTACTCTCAGTTACATTGACTCAAGATGGACTCAATATTTTGCGGATATATTGCAGAGTAATTTACATTTTAGAGGAATACACTCCCTAATAAGCTTTGCTCGTTGGTTGTTTATGGGGGGGGGGGGGGGTTCGTTAAAGCAGTTGTCACTTCTGATATACTGTAGACTCATACATCAAATGACATTTTGCACTATGGGTCCATTGCCCTTAAATGAATATTCAAATCCGTGAAGAGAATCAGACATAAATTGAATGCATGAGTTGGGCCTAAGCTGTAATAAGATCAAAGTCATGCTAAGTGGATCTTCAGGCTTTATTTCCACATTTCATCCAACAATGTGTCTGCTGAAGCAGAAAATTATGCTGCTGCTTTAAAGCAATATAAGCCACTCTAGAATAAACACAATAAACTGTGATGCTCACACTATATGATTAAACTCCAATACAACCGAGTGCCCAGGAAACTGAGGGCATAAAATGTGACTGACTATGGGGCTGAATCAGCCATACCAAGCACCACCCTCTTACAGCATGGACCTGTCTCTTACATCTCCCCTTCAATGATCCTCAATAATTGACTGGCATAATCGTCTAACTCTGAGGCACTTGATGTGGAAAGTGATGGAACCCCACTGGTTTCAGTGCCAAACCAAGCTGGCAATAACAAAGCAATGGGAGGACGTTAGTTCTGCTGACCTCAATGCCTTCTCCAAATTAAATGTTGCATGAGATAACCTTTCATCGCTCAGAGGAATGACAGAATCTTGATGCTCCTTTTCCTTTAGCAAGCACTTTTTACAGAATCCCACACTGAAGCCCTACATTGAATCTTAAATAGGTCAATTTAAACTTGAAAGCATTCAAGCTTTTCCAAAAACTTTTCAAACTGACATAACATCCTCAGAGTAAATCTATGTCCATATGATAAGACCAAAGGAGAGAACCGAGTTGCCATTGAAGTCAGTGTGGTGGAAGCAAGCACCGCCTTTTCACGTAGAGCAGAACTTAAAAGCTCAGCTAAGTGCATTGTTGAAATGTAGTTTGTTCTTATTTTCACAGCTTCATGCAGTGCTGCACACCATAGGACATACAGTGGTTCCTCAATTAAAAGTTTCAAACTTATGCTGTAACCGTTTGTGGTAGATGATGGCAGGTTGTGGTAAATTGCTTAATTCTGTCATTGCACCACACTATCACAAGGGGGAGTTAGAATGCTGATCTATCGGTAGTCTAATCTCTGGCATAAATAGACTATCTTTTCGTAAATTAATGGTGGTGTGAATGTTTCAGTCCGAGAGTCTCTCTTCTCTGGCAATAGAGTCCTACATCAGGGAAAAACAAAATTAGCTGGCAGGTGGTCCCAGAGTTGAGCGAGAACTTAAATACAATGGCACAATTACACTTGACATGTGGACTGATGATTTTCCCCAAAAAATAGGCAAGGTGGGCTTTTGGTTTCTCTCCCTCTAAAAACAGCAATAAATCATCCTAAATAACAAACTGGCTTTATTTACCACAGTGTGAAAGAGTGAAAGCCCCTCTATATAGATGTAGTTTCTGAAAACCGGAGTCCTTCTTTGCTAATGTGAAGAAGAAGAAACTGAATGAAAGAGAGTCCAGCGAGGATAGGGAGGGGAAAAAGGTTGCCCATATTTTCAAGACCTGAGCTACTTCATTTATTTCTGAAATGTACTTTTTTTATTTAGGCCATTTAATATATTTGTTTAGGCTTGGGCTATTTAGTAGTCTATTTCGCAGCAAAAAGTATTGTCAAACCCATAGGGTATCTCACTGCACCCTTAATGCCATGTCTTGAAATATGCAGACCGACGGATTAAAAGTTAATTTCCATTGTAATACTTCTGACAGCCAAATGTATAACTCCACCCATAGCTTTTGGACTTTACAACATTCCCAGAAGGCTTGGATTATGTTAACTTAATGAAAAATGAACCTGGTAATCAAATGTAATTTACTGCAGACCTAAGATCTATGGGTTTACCCTTCTCAATGAATGCTTATATTGAAGATAGAAGCCGCCTCTTAATGAGTTCCAAGAGCCGATCTGTTACCCAACAAAATAATATAAATTTAATAATCCATTTTTTTTATGAATACAGACAGTAGGCTATTATTCCTCTTTTCCTGCATTAATTAATTTGTCTCCATGTCTATTCAACATTTGGCTGAAAATAAACCCTGCCATGAATTAAGAACATCTTTTTTCCCACAATGCACCTTGACATCTCCAATCGCTTTAAAGAGCCTTCTAATATTAGACAACAAATAAATATACTACAACAATAACTTCAAAAACAGTCCATTCATCAGTGGATTTCTTCAACTTGCTGTGCAGGAAAAGGATGTCATCCACCGTGCCTGGTAGCAGACCACACATCCATCTGAAGGTGACGCTTTATCCTTTGGAACCACACAATTACCAGGTGGACAGTAGGCCTCTTGAAGCGATAGAGGAAATCAACAAGATCCACAAGTATTCTTTCACAATAGCTGGCCTTATGTTATCTGCAGTTTTTAGCTGCACTTTCCCATTCCATGGTGGGTAACGTCAAGTCCCCTATTTTTTGAAAATCGTCAGTCCACATGTTAAGCGTAATTGCACCATTTTATTTACCCAAGTTCTCTCTCAATTCCGGAACCACTCGCCAGCTGATTTTTTTTGCCTGATGCAGGACTCTAGTGCGATAGGAGAGAGACTGACAAACATTCACACCTCCATTAATTTACAAAAGGATAGTCTAATTGCTTGGCTAGGTGTGAAAAATCCCCCAATTTGTGCCAAAGTTTAGACTACCAATAGATGCTGTGGTCAGTCAGAGTTGAGTCCTATTGTAAAGTGTAGCCTAATGGCCAAAAAAGGGCAAACTTACAATGTATTCAATGCTTAAGTACTCTAAAGTTTTACATTTGTAACTCAATATCACAGACCAGATTTGCCCTAACGAAAAAATGTATCAACTCACATTATGCCTAAAATACTAAAAGTACCAGTCAAAAGTTTGGACACACCTACTCATTCAAGGATTTTTCTTTATTTTTACTTTATCAAGAGTGTGCAAAGCTGTCATCAAGGCAAAGGGTGGCTACTTTGAAGAATCTCAAATGTAAAATATATTTTGATTTGTTTAACACTATTCAATATGTGTTATTTCATAGTTCTTATGTCTTCACTGTTATTCTACAATGTAGAAAATAGTAAAAATAAAGAAAAACCCGGGAATGAGTAGGTGTCCAAACTTTTGACTGGTACTGTATATCAACTTTTGATTATTTAATTAACCTATATCATGTTATTTCAAGGTATTCCTTTGGAGCACATGCAAATGTGATTTGGAGTTGTTGAACAGGAGTGACAAAATGTATTACAATTGAATTAGAATGAACCTAATAATGAGGATGAAGAAGAAGAGAGTGATTGAATTTAGAACAATAGTGTAAGAATTGCTCTTCCTCCGTCCCACATGCACATAAAATATATAGATTTTTATTTCTACTTTGTCAGAAGAAGCTGTAACTGCACCATAACTTATTACTTACTAAAACTGTTCTTATACTAAGAGAAATGAAAATGGTCTGTTATATTCCATTATATTCTTAAAATATATGTGTTGACTGAATATACGCAAGTGATATCTGCTAAAATAACAAGTTGATGGCGAAGCCATAAGGCCTCCGCTACTAAAAAAATTATAAAATAAATAAAAAAGGTTTCACATATTTTTAAGACCTGAGCTATTTATTGTAGGCGTTCTATATATTATATTTACTTGTGGAATGTTACCGAATAGATAACAACAATAGAAAGAATAATTTGGTGGAATTGGTAGCGAGTCAGGCAGAACATGGAGTGAAAGTGCACTGTACTGTAAGTACGCAACAACGCTGTAAATGGTTTAGCAGCCTTTCCAATAAATTGGAATGCAAAAGAAACCATCCACCCTTAATTGGCTATCAGCAGGACAATAGACTCTTGCAGAGTTTAGTGACTTTAAATGTATTAATGGCATGTCAATTCACCCATCTCTTTGCATAGCCCACCACATGCACTGTTTTCTAACCACATCTGGGTGGATCCATAACGAATTACTATGGGAATAAATATCACTGAATGACATAAATATTGGAATAAAGTAGGCTAATGCAATTGAAATCAACAAATTGTTGCTTATTGAAACACCCAAAGTCATCTGTCTTCCCTGTGGCTCAGTTGGTAGAGCATGGTGTTTGCAATGCCAGCATGGTGTGTGCAATGCCAGGGTTGTGGGTTTGATTCCCATGGGGGGCCAGTACAAAAAAAAAAAAAGTTAAGTAAATACATTTTTTTTAAATGCATGAAATGAAATGTATGCATTCACTACTGTAAGTTGCTCTGGATAAGAGTGTCTACTAAAATGTAAAATCTAATGGTTATAATAAGATTTAAATAGCAATAGCCTGTGGTCAATTATTTCAGCACTGTTTCATGCTGCTTTGAGACAAGCTGGTCTTGATAAATCAATCAGATTAAAATATTCACTGAATATCCATTTGGGTATTGGTTAGCCTTTAATTAGGGTGTGGAAATGTTAGGATTATTTAGCTCTTCACTTGCAGTTGCTTAGTTGCCTAGGCCTAATCCTGACCGGTCACGTTGTGCAGCGCCATATTTTCCTAACGGAAACCCTGAGGTCTACATAGGCTATTGTAAAATGCATTTGGGTTTTTCTTGGAATAGAAACACCACAATATTAATCAATTTAATTAAGCTACATTTCCAACTGTATAAACAGCACAACAAATACAAATTATAATCAATCCCATAGTTTGTTCAAACAAAAATGGTTTTAAAGTCTCTAGTACAACCAATATTGAAAACAGTCAAAAGCATTCGTGAATTCAATCGCTTTAGCAGACATGTTGCGGTTTATTCATTGTTTAATTATTCAAGCCTCCCTTTGTTATTTCATTTTATGTACTAAAACGCTTGACTGTATTTAAAGACATGGATGACTTGTATGCTGTGTGATGACATGTACAAATTAATGAATTATTGATATACTGAAGTAGGCCTGTATGCCAATAAGTAAGTTACGCTAAAACAGCTACAGTAAACAGGACTGTACAGGACTCGAATAACTTAACTTCTCAAAGATGCCCTCTAGTGGTCAGACTACCATTAACTAGCATTAATGGCAACAATGGCTGACAGTAAAATACTATGATGTCACGCACTCCAACATGCTATATCATTCCGCAGCACCCCACAAGCTGTGCTGCTGTTTGACACAACTTTTAAAGGAAGAACCACCGTAGTCTGGACATTGCTAAAATGGCACTAGAGTACCTCCATAGTACTGTCCAGAGGCAAAATTAGTTATTACACCTTTTCATTTCGGTCATACATTTTTTCTTAGGTCCCGGATGATGGTCTCTGAATATTGAAGATGACAAAATCTGTGCTATGGTGACACCCTAAGGCATGGCTCTTAGTGATCTGTGCTATGGTACACCCTAAGGCATGGCTCTTAGTGATCTGTGCTATGGTACACCCTAAGGCATGGCTCTTTGTGATCTGTGCTATGGTACACCCTAAGGCATGGCTCTTTGTGATCTGTGCTATGGTGACACCCTAAGGCATGGCTCTTAGTGATCTGTGCTATGGTGACATACTAAGGCATGGCTCTTAGTGATCTGTGCTACGGTACACCCTAAGGCATGGCTCTTAGTGATCTGTGCTATGGTACACCCTAAGGCATGGCTCTTTGTGATCTGTGCTATGGTACACCCTAAGGCATGGCTCTTTGTGATCTGTGCTATGGTGACAACCTAAGGCATGGCTCTTAGTGATCTGTGCTATGGTGACATACTAAGGCATGGCTCTTAGTGATCTGTGCTATGGTGACATACTAAGGCATGGCTCTTAGTGATCTGTGCTATGGTACACCCTAAGGCATGGCTCTTAGTGCTCTGTGCTATGGTACACCCTAAGGCATGGCTCTTAGTGATCTGTGCTATGGTACACCCTAAGGCATGGCTCTTTGTGATCTGTGCTATGGTACACCCTAAGGCATGGCTCTTAGTGATCTGTGCTATGGTACACCCTAAGGCATGGCTCTTAGTGATCTGTGCTATGGTACACCCTAAGGCATGGCTCTTTGTGATCTGTGCTATGGTACACCCTAAAGCATGGCTCTTAGTGATCTGTGCTATGGTGCACCCTAAGTCATGGCTCTTAGTGATCTGATCTATGGTACACCCTAAGGCATGGCTCTTAGTGATCTGTGCTATGGTACACCCTAAAGCATGGCTCTTAGTGATCTGTGCTATGGTACACCCTAAAGCATGGCTCTTAGTGATCTGTGCTATGGTACACCCTAAAGCATGGCTCTTAGTGATCTGTGCTATGGTACACCCTAAAGCATGGCTCTTAGTGATCTGTGCTATGGTACACCCTAAGGCATGGCTCTTAGTGATCTGTGCTATGGTACACCCTAAAGCATGGCTCTTAGTGATCTGTGCTATGGTACACCCTAAAGCATGGCTCTTAGTGATCTGTGCTATGGTGCACCCTAAGGCATGGCTCTTAGTGATCTGTGCTATGGTGACATACTAAGGCATGGCTCTTAGTGATCTGTGCTATGGTACACCCTAAGGCATGGCTCTTAGTGCTCTGTGCTATGGTACACCCTAAAGCATGGCTGTTAGTGCTCTGTGCTATGGTTCACCCTAAGGCATGGCTCTTAGTGATCTGTGCTATGGTACACCCTAAGGCATGGCTCTTAGTGATCTGTGCTATGGTACACCCTAAGGCATGGCTCTTAGTGATCTGTGCTATGGTACACCCTAAGGCATGGCTCTTAGTGATCTGTGCTATGGTACACCCTAAGGCATGGCTCTTAGTGATCTGTGCTATGGTACACCCTAAGGCATGGCTCTTAGTGCTCTGTGCTATGGTACACCCTAAAGCATGGCTGTTAGTGCTCAGTGCTATGGTTCACCCTAAGGCATGGCTCTTAGTGATCTGTGCTATGGTGACACCCTAAGGCATGCCTCTTTGTGATCTGTGCTATGGTGACATACTAAGGCATGGCTCTTAGTGATCTGTGCTATGGTGACATACTAAGGCATGGCTCTTAGTGATCTGTGCTATGGTACACCCTAAGGCATGGCTCTTAGTGATCTGTGCTATGGTACACCCTAAGGCATGGCTCTTAGTGATCTGTGCTATGGTACACCCTAAGGCATGGCTCTTAGTGATCTGTGCTATGGTACACCCTAAGGCATGGCTCTTAGTGATCTGTGCTATGGTGACACCCTAAGGCATGGCTAGTAGTGCTCTGTGCTATCGTGACATACTAAGGCATGGCTCTTAGTGATCTGTGCTATGGTACACCCTAAGGCATGGCTCTTAGTGATCTGTGCTATGGTGCACCCTAAGGCATGGCTCTTAGTGATCTGTGCTATGGTACACCCTAAGGCATGGCTCTTAGTGATCTGTGCTATGGTGACACCCTAAGGCATGGCTCTTAGTGCTCTGTGCTATCGTGACATACTCAGGCATGGCTCTTAGTGATCTGTGCTATGGTGGCACCCTAAGGCATGGCTCTTAGTGCTCTGTGCTATGGTGACATACTAAGGCATGGCTCTTAGTGCTCTGTGCTATTGTGGCACCCTTAGGCATGGCTCTTAGTGATCTGTGCTATGGTGGCACCCTAAGGCATTGTTCTTTGTGAGTCACCATGGGCCTACGGGTCATAAACACTCATGATGTTTGTGACACACAACAGGCTTCGGAGAAAAAATAGTAGACTTTCTAATAATAAACCTTTAAATACTGCTGAGCACCTCTTTGGTGTTTCTGTGAGTGCAAATTAGCATAGACTCATAAATACGAGGGCTGCACAGTCCAAAAACAACATAAAAGACCTCATTAGTGACCCTTTGGCAGCAGCTGTGTGAGTGCCTCCTTAGACCACCTGATTGGGATGGAGGCCAGGACTCCCAGACCCTAACACAACAATATGCTCTAGCACCTAAATGTCTACTAATACCTTCCAGTGACTGAGGTTCATTCCTGCTGAATAATTTACAGTGGAGGCAGGCAGGGTTCTCATTCCATTTTCTCCTCCGGAAGTAGCTTACTGATGTATTATTGACCACGGCCACAACACGTGGCAACCAGTGGAGGCTGCCGAGGGGAGGACGGCTCATAATAATGGCTGGAATGAATAGAATGGCATCAAACACATGGAACCCATGTGTTTGATGTATTTGATACCATTCCACTCCAGCCATTACCACAAGCCTGTCCTCCCCAATTAAGGTGCCACCAACCTCCTGTGGTGAGAACAAACTAAGAGCAATGGCCCAAAAAACTGGGAGACCCAACTGCAAGAACAGGCACGAGAGTACAGACAGACTGAGGATTAGCAGGCTAATCTGGGCATGGTAAAATAAAGTCTGTTAGTCCCAGCCAGTCACGCATGAAGGGCTGGTCGATGACAAAACAGAGACAACATTTTTTTTCAAGGGTGAGGCCATGAAAGCAAAATAAAAATTAGCATTCGGGCAAAAGCAAGGCGACAAAGCACACGGAGCAGACAACTACAGCTTGTAAACATGGGGGTGGTCTCATGTACATTGTAGTGCTTTCATTGACAGTCACACAAACTGAACAGGGTCTTAACTTCTTCACGCAATGGTTGCTGTTCAACATCAACTAACACTTCGATAAAATCCTATTCGAATGAACAAATCAAGAATTTTCTGGTTTATGTGGATTAACAAGTCAACCATTAGAGACAATTAACAAGTCAACCATGTTGCTCACCATCTACTGTTGTTGTTTGTTTAGTTTTATAGTTTAAGATTATATTAATTTGGCTGGTAGTTAATGAAAGTGTTTACAACACTAACCCCTGTGAGAGCAGCTCAACAATAATTGGGTGTCTGCTAATTGAGTTGCCTGACATGTTTGGACAAGCTAAATCTCAGTGCAATTTTGAGGTTTAATTTGACTCATTACCAGCATTAAGTCTTTGTTCTCATCACCATGGGGGACCCAATGGGTGTCTGGCAGCAGTACATCATGGCATTTAACCACCCCAACTTCAGTCTCTCAAGGCCTGGTCCAGGTCAGCTAAACCACATCCTTAAAGATGGGCAGAAGTGCAAATTCATGCATGTAAAAATAAGAAAATCTAAAAAATAAAAACAGATGAAAAATCTGTTACCAAGACAACACCCGAGCAATGAGCTTGAAACCCACTAATTAGATATGAGAGAACATCAGTCGCTAGCGAGTGTTTCCTCGTAAGCGGTGGGGGAATTATGCTGTACTCTGTGTGAGTTATTTTTTTGTGTGCAGTAGATCTGCAGTGAGCCGCTGTACATCTGGCTGCAGACGCTTGGCAGGGCCTCGTGCATTCTGGGAAAAGGAGACGCAGCAAGGCAGAAGAGAGAAAGCTAAAATAATATTTTTTCAACCCAAAGCCAGTTCAAATTTTTGACAGGCCTGCTTAATTCCATTTAAAATTCCCTTCAATAGATTTTGTTCTGTGCTGCTCTGTTGTGCATTTCCTGCAGGGAGTCTTCCATTGTTTGTTTTCGGGGCACGCTTCAGCCTATTTATGCGAGCTAATATAAAGTATAAAATGAGGGCACGTTTTTTTGGTGAGTGTGCACACAATTGCAAGTGGGAATAGAGTTGACTGTTTAATTTCACTTATAGCCAGGTAAGCGAGAATGCAGGCTCTCCCTCGACTCCTCAAGGAAATGCTGCTGAATATAATCACAGAATATCTACTGGGCGCATATGAGAAAATCCATATATGTTACATATACTAAAGTGGTATGTACAGCAGGTGCATTAAATAAGAATATATTTTCATTATGCAAATACCCTGCCCTTTTTACACTAAGAAACAACATCGTTTCAAGCCGCATTAGGCAATCAAGTCCCAACAATAAACTGAAATGGCAATAGTACACAACAAATTGAGTCCACATGCATCAGTTGAGACAAACGCTGCAATATATACATTTAACGCAATCGCACCCAGCAGCAAGTCCCTTACATACAGCTCAGATCAAGAACAAATCTGAGTAACACTTTACTTGACACTCACCATCATAACATGTTACGACACGGTCATAACCATGTCATTCGTCCTAACAGCTGACATAACTTGTCAAAACCTGTTATAATATGGTCATAACACTGTCATGACGTATATTTAGACCGGTTGTGATATATAGTGTTATTTCATGGCTGGTTATGACACCTACATAGGAATATAAAAACCAACAAAACCTACCATGGTACTGTAGTTATTTTATGGCTGGTTATTACACCTACATAAGAGTGGCAAACACCACAAAACCTACCACACAAGGCAAAACATTCATTACACCCTACTCTACATGTCAACAGTATGTAAAACACAAATTGCGACAATATTACATTATCATTGTAAATGAACACACATTGATGTCAGACATGCACCTACCCCAATGTCTTGTTGCTGATGACTAGGATGAACGCAGGGGCAGAGTTCAGGAGGAGGACAAGACACCCTTTTTTTGACTGATGACTGATATAAGGGCATGTACGTGATTAGCCTATCTGGCTTATATGATTATGATAAGTCATAATGCTTCTTGACAGTGTCATAAAGAGTATTTTCTTAGTCCATGTAAAGTGGCACAGGATGGTCATAATGCTTCTTGACAGTGTCATAAAGTGTATTTACTTAGTCCAAGTGACACAGGACGATCATAATGCTTCATGACAGTGTTATTTAAAATATGATGAAAAAAACATGACTGTAAAGAATTCATTACAACAACAACAACGGATTTAAGTAACACACTTTAAAACAAAAGGAAACTTCTTGGCAGAGAAAAACCTATTTGAATAAATGTGGATTTTGACACTCTTATGTTGGTGTCATAACAAGCCATAAAATAACACAATGTCATAACAAGTAAAAATATATGGGTCATGACAGTTTTATGACCATACTGTATTTTGATAGGTTATGACAAGCTATGTCAGCTGTTCTGACATATTATACATGGTTATGACCGTGACATAACGTGTAATGAAACTGGGTGTCAAGTAAAGTGTTGCCCAAGTCTGCTAGCCAGCCAAACATGGGCCCTGCTGGGATTGTGTGACGGCACTGCAGAAGAAAACTGACAAGATGAAGAGGCAGTACTGCTGTTGCGTGACTGGCACTTCTGCTGCTCTCATATCTACACTGTTCGTGAGTGGGGGGGGGGGGAATGGGGATTTTTGTTATAGATGCCACGGTAGGCTATGTGCATCAATGTTCCCACTGGAAACAGCAACAGGGAAGGGTAGAAGGTAAAACCATTATGTATGTCCTACTCCTACTGTACACATGCGTAATTGCCAGTTAGTCCCTTGCAGGTGACCTGGGGCTTAGATGTCATCCCCCGGTACTAATGACTGCTTCACTGAGCATGTCCCCATGTCCCTGCATTATCAGACCTATGGCAGGGACTACAGGGAAAAGCCCAGGGGCTGCACAGATGGTCCCTCTCTCTTGCTCTGTGTGTGTGTGTGTGTCCTATACCTATTCAACAACATACTTGTTTTCTGTTCTCTTTCCCATCCTTCTCTCTCTCTCTCTCTCTCTCTCGCCTCTGTCGTTCTATTCCAGCCATACTATCTATAGTCCTCCTCCTCCCTCTCTTTCTCTCCTCATGGTATCCATATACCTCTGGCTCTCCGGGAGCTCTAAAGATATTCTTCTCAGCTTATCTTCCTTCTTTTCTCCTCTCAGGGGGATTGATTAATTCCAAGCTGTGAGAGAGGTGTTTTTAATTACAGCGTCAAATGATCTGTTAACAGACACAATGAAATCCATTGCATCATCCACATGCATTTGTGATCCCTCTATGTATAGGGCAAAGATCCCTGGTCTTCATTGGCTATAGGGTCAGGTAGGATTACTGAAATATGAACCGTGACACAGAGCACCACTTAAAGAGATAGTTCACCCAATTTACAAAATTACACATTGTTTTCCGTGTACTGTAAGCAGTCTATGAACAAGGTACGGCAGCAATCTACGCTTTGGTTTAGTTTCCCTGTCACTGTTTCCAAGTCATGGGACTGATATTAGTATTTTTCTGGCATCATGTCCAAATTATCCGAAAGTATCTTAAATTGATTGTGAAGCTCAACAAAGTTCCTTATAGATGATCTGAACATGATGCGTGAAGAATTCAAATAAATCAGTCCCATGACTTAAATGGGAATGGGCCACAATTGCTAAAATGTTAGCATGTCGAAACATTGCCAGGGAAACTAAACCAAAGCATGGATTGATGTCCTACCTTGTTCATAGACTGCTTACAGGCTAAGGAAACCAAAGTGTCATTTTGTAATTTGAGTGAACTATCCCTTTAATGAGCAACCACTAATCCCTCTTCCCTCTCTCCCTGCTATCTCTTCCCTCTCTCCCTGCTATCTCTTTCTCTCTCTCCCGGCTGGAACACCTTGTAACACTTCTTCACATAGAGACACATTTGGTGGAAACTCTTAAATGTCTTTAAAGGCCACTAAAAAAACAGTTAGCGCTGAAAATACAGTAAGTCAAATCCTCAGATGAAAAATGCTAGATTAATTTTGAAGAACTGACAAAAGTGTAGTAGTCAAAACCTCAACTGAAGAATTGAAACGTGAGCAACCTTGATGTTGCAGTGCTAAAATTGGTGGCATGTCATGCCATGCTGCGGGGAAGAAGCTCAAGGCCCAGAGGTTGAAAAATGCTTTCAGTGCGTTCACTGTGAAATGATAGTACAGCACATATTATAATAGCGTTATGCCTAGACTCAGGTGAATGTTGATATGTGCTGTGTTATCAATTACACAGCCATCCTTTGAAGGCTTTAACTCCGCTTTTGTTCTTCATTCTACAAATTCATTTTAATCTCCCAAACAAGGTTGTGTGACCTTCAATGATTTGTGTTTCAACAGCCACTGTTTGGACAATTTTGAAGAGGGCAATAATATTGCAATTTCAATAAAAAATGAAAGCAGGGTGCTTCCTTTGACAGAAAGATAAAAGATAAAAACATTTATAAAATATGGCCTTCAGTCTCTGAATAATATTCTGGTATTCTTCCTTTCCACAAAGCACCAAAATATTGTTTTGATGAAATACCTACCTGCTATCATTGTGAACTGAGTAACACCATCATATGGGTCAGAGGAAAGGGCTCACAACATGGGGAGGGGGAATTTGTTTAAGAGACTTCCAACTCGAGACATTCTTGGACTATTACTTCCAGGGGCAGGCACTGACTAATAAATGTAGCACAGAGCTTCTCCCCTAACCCTGGGGGAGGTGTGTCACATCACACTTCTTAATTTGGGTTCAGTTAAGCTTCACAGGCGCCATTAGCATCGAGTGCTGGCGTGTAAGATGAGCTAAGAAAAGAGAGAGAGAGAGAGTGCAGAGAGAGAGATAGAGAGAGAGAGAATCTGAATTCAAATGTCTACTGTTTGCTGATGATCTGGTGCTTCTGTCCCCAACCAAGGAGGGTCTACAGCAGCACCTAGATCTTTTGCACAGATTCTGTCAGAACTGGGCCCTGACAGTAAATCTCAGTAAGACAAAAATAATGGTGTTCCTATAAAGGTGTAGTTGCCAGGACAACTAATACAAATTCCATCTAGACACCGTTTCCCTAGAGCACACAAAAAATGATTCATACCTCGGCTTAAACATCAGCGCCACAGGTAACTTCCACAAAGCTGTGAACGATCTGAGAGACAAGGCAAGAAGGGCCATCTATGCCATCAAAAGGAACATAAAATTTGACATATCAATTAGGATCTGGCTAAAAATATTTTTGAATCAGTTATAGAACCCATTGCCCTTTATGGTTGTGAGGTCTGGGGTCTGCAGCTCACCAACCAAGTTTTCACAAAATGGGACAAACTCCAAATTGAGACTGCATGCAGAATTCTGCAAAAATATCCCCTGTGTACAACGTAAAACACCAAATAATGCATACAGAGCAGAATTAGGCCGATACCTGCTAATGATCAAAATCCAGAAAAGAGACGTTAAATTCTACAACCACCTAAAAGGAAGCTATTCCCAAACCTTCCATAACAAAGCTATCACCTACAGAGAGATGAACCTGGAGAAGGGTCCCCTAAGCAAGCTGGTCCTGGGGCTCTGTTCACAAACACAAACAGACCCCACAAAGCCCCAGGACAGAAAAACAATTAGACCCAATCAAATCATGAGATAACAAAAATATAATTACTTGACACATTGGAAAGAATTAACAAAAAAACTGAGCAAACTAGAATGCTATTTCGCCCTAAACATAGAGTACACAGTGGCAGAATACCTGACCACTGTGACTGACCCAAAGCTGCATACAAACATGATCTCTTTACTGAGTAAGGCAGCTCCAAAATGCAGGTCTTTCAGCCTAGCTCAGTGCTTTCTGTGGTGGAGGGGCAGTGGGCTGCCGTTTTACAGGCCCCTAACCAATTGTGCTATTTTGTGTGTTTTTTTGCATTGTTTGTAACTTATTTTGTACATAATGTTGATGCTAACATCTCTTATGACTGAAAATAGCTTCTGGATATCCGAACAGCGATTACTCACCTTGAACTGGACACAGATTTTTTCTTTAATGAGTCTGACGCAAAGGATATAATGTTGCTCCCAGATGAGGCCCAAATCCCCATCATTCACATGAAGAAAGGAAGGAAATGCAGGGGGCTTAGATCAGGGTGTCTTGTGAGAATTCGTTTGCGAGTGGGTAACCCGCCTCTACCATCAGTTATATTAGCCAACGTCCAATCACTGGAGAATAAACTGGATGAGCTCTGTTTGAGACTATCCTACCAACGAGACATTAAAAACTGTAATATCTTATGATTCACAGAGTCATGGCTGAACGACGAAACGGATAATACACAGTTGGCTGGGTTTTCCGTGTATTTGCAGAACAGAACAGCTATGTCCGGTAAGATGAGGGGTGTGGGTGTCTATTTGTCAATAACAGCTGGTGCGCGATGTCTAATATTAACGTAGTCTCGAGGTATTGCTCGCCAGAGGTAGAGTACCTCATGATAAGCTGTAGACCACACTATCTACCAGTTTTCATCTATATTTTTCATAGTCGTCTATTTACCACCACAAACCAACGCTGGCACTAATACTGCACTCAACGAGTTGTATAAGGCCATAAGCAAACAAGAAAATGCTCATCCAGAAGTGGCGCTCCTAGTGGCCGGGGACTTTAATGCTGGCAAACTTAAATCCGTTTTACCTAATTACTACTAGCATGCCACATGTGCAACCAGAGGTAAAAAACTTTAGACCACCTTGACTCCACACACAGAGATGCATTTAAAGCTATTCTATCCTCTTGATTCCTGCTTACGAGCAAAAACTAAAGCAGGAAGTACCAGTGACTCGTTCAATACAGAAGTGGTCAGATGATGTGGATGCTAAGCTACAGGACTGTTTTGCTAGCACAAACTGGAAGGTGTTCCAGTATTCATCCTATGGCATTGAAGAGCATACCACTTTAGTCACCGGCTTCATCAATAAGTGCATCGACGACGACGTCCCCACAGTGACCGTACGTACATATCCCAACCAGAAGCCATGGATTAGAGGCAACATCCACACCGAACTTAAGGCTAGAGTTGCAGCTTTCAAGGAGCGGGACACTAATCCGGATGCTTATAAAAAATCTGGCTATGCCCTCAGACGAACCATCAAAGAGGCAAAGCGTCAATACAGGACTAAGATTGAATCTTACTGCACCAGCTCTGATGCTTGTCAGATGTGACAGGGTTTGCAAACTATTACGGATTACAAAGGAAAACCCAGGTGCGAGCTGCACAGTGACGCAAGCCTACCAGACGGACTAAATGCAATTTTGTTCATTTCGAGGCAAGCAACACCTCCCTCTGCAACTGGATCCTGGACTTCCTGACGGGCCGCCCCCAGGTGGTAAGTGTATGCAACAACACATCTGCCATGCTGATCCTCAACACGGGGGCCCCTCAGGGGTGCGTGCTTAGTCCCCTCCTGTACTCCCTGTTCACCCACAACTGCACGGCCAAGCACAACTCCAACACCATCATTAAGTTTGCTGACGACACAACAGTGGTAGTCCTGATCAACAACAACGATGAGACAGCCTATAGGGAGGAGGTCAGAGACCTGGCAGTGTGGTGCCAAGACTACAACCTCTCCCTCAATGTGAGCAAGACAAAGGAGATTATCGTAGACTACAGGAAAAGGTGGGATGAACACGCCCTCATTCACATCGACGGGGCTTAAGTGGAGTGGATCGAGTTTCAAGTAAATTGGTGTCCACATCACCAACAAACTAACATGGTCCAAACACACCAAGAAAGTTTTGAAGAGGGCACGACAATGCCTGTTCCCACTCAGAAGACTGAAAAGATTTGGCATGGGTCCCCAGATCCTCAAAACGTTCTATAGCTGCATGATCGAGAACATCCTGACCGGTTGTATCACCGCCTGGTATGGCAACTGCTTGGCATCTGACCATAAGGTGCTACAGAGGGTAGTGCGTACAGCCCAGTATATCACTGGGGCCAAGCTTCCTGCCATCCAGGACCTATATACTAGGCAGTGCCAGTGGAAGGTCCCAAAAATTGTCAAAGACTCCAGTCACTCAGGTCATAGACTGTTCTCTCTGTTACCACACGGCAAGCAGTACCGGAACACCAAGTCTAGGTCCAAAAGGCTCCTTAACATCTTCTACCCCCAAGCCATATGACTGCTGAATAATTAATCAAATGAATAGCCCCCCTTTGTTTTTACACTGCTGCTACTCACTGCTTATTATCTATGCATTGCCACTTTACCCCTATCTAAATGTACAAATTACAACCTCAACTAACATGTACCCCATCACATTGACTCGGTACCGGTACCCCCTGTATATAGCCTCAATATTGTTATTTTATTGTGTTCCTTTTTTATTTTTTTACTTTAGTTTATTTAGGAAACATTTTCTTTACTATATTTTCATGAAAACTGCATTTTTGGTTAAGGGCTTGTAAGTAAGCATTTTGCGGTAAGGTCTACTACACCTGTTGTACAAATCAAATTTGATTTGAAAAGGATAAACATACACATGCAAAACCATGGGCCAGAAAAGGTTGAATACATTGACCATGCTGTCAATCCAGCATGACGTCAGCTGCATTCAAAACAACTGGGAACTCGGGGGAAAAAACGAGCTCGGACCGGGAAATTACGTTTTGAACGGTCATCCAACTCGGATTTACAAGTGGGGATCTCGGGCCTCTTTCTAGAGCTTTGAACTGAAGATCACTGATGTCATGATTCGACCTTGTTTTTTTTCCGTTTCCAGTTGTCTTGAAAGCACCATAAATCCAGAGAATGCCAGACTTTGATGACAAGTTTTGATGGCCAAGTTTGCCCACGAGAAGGACCGCCACGCCACATTCCATTGAGCACAGCACAACAACGGTGAGTCCAAAAATCTATATTGTATACTGCTACATAAATGATGTAATATGCCCGGGAGATATGTATACAGCAGCTAAGAAAGTAATACTGAGCGTATGTTGTGTAGTAAGCTTTTAGTAGCTCACCCTAAGAATTTGGTCCCTCTCCCCCTCAGAACTTAACCTACTGACTTGGTGGTGCACATGTAGCCTATAGCTTGTTTAGAGAAATGTCATCATTGAATATTGTAAGAGGTTTCATTGCCTGGTTATATGCCCCTGCTATTTATCCTACGGTTCTGACTTGGTGTACAGGGAGAATAATGTAAGAACGGCCCATGTTCTGAATTCGGTCGCTGTACATTTTAAAAGTGCTGAACAAATAGTTATATTGACGACTTGCTCATTAATGTCTTAATCAAAATTAATGCTTGTCTCTTATCTGCTCATCGTTCCCTTATGTTATAGTTTGTACATCTCAAATTGATATATTGCTTATATAGGTATATCTCATTAGTATCTTATTCATCCTTTTAGCCAATGTTGGAATGATTTTGTTGTTTTGCTTACTTTATGTATTAAAATGAGCTCATTTGCTTTTCTTCACCAGATGGGGATACAATATAATGTTGTTGGGTGTGTAACCATGTTTTCTAGTGACAGTCTCTTCCCATTGAAGTATATTTTTTCAACAAAAATTCAGTAATAGACCCATGTAATTCCAGTTGATATTGCGAGGGTTGTTTTGTTTGCGCAATGTGCTGTCTGTGCGTCGGTATATTGTCTATAAAAGTTGATCCTCGTGATTGTATTTTCCTTTTTAGACCACTTTGTTCTAATAAATAATAAAATGTTGTGTAGTGGCTTTGCTGGCATGCATCTAAAAAAATTGGTTGAGTTTGCCCCACCAAGATTTACATGCTAAAATCACCACTGGTCTCCACACCTTATTGAAGCATTTGTCAGCAGTTATCTTGGCCAAAGGCTGTGCAACCAAGTAGTAACTCCGGGTTGACAATAATTTTGTTCATGCCATTTGTCTTCATTTTCTAAATGAAAACTGTAAACTGAAGTTTACAAAAATAAAATGTGTTCTGCGATGTAGAAAATACGAAAAACAAGGTGTGGAGACCCAATTTTTTTTTTTTTACATTACTAATTATTTTAGAAGAAATAGGGAATTATTTAAGAAAAGTGAAAGGGTGGCAATAAATGTGACTCACCACCTGGATTCGGTCTTATGTAGCAAAATTTGAATTTCAGTTTGTTATATTGGATAAAAGTAGAGACTCAGAGCTACACAATTGTAAATCAAACGGGGCATTTTTGAGGAACAATGGGAAAGTATTTCTACTTTGAAAGTTGATACACTTGTAAATTCACTTTTGAGAAAAGAGCCTTTGAATGTTTTGGTACCTACTAGAGAGCTCTCCTTTGTCCACACCCATTCAGCATTGTTCACACCCTCTTCAAATCAAATTTCAAATCAAATTTAATTTGTCACATACAGATGGTTAGCAGATGTTAATGCAAGTGTAGCGAAATGCTTGTGCTTCTAGTTCCGACAGTGCAGTAATAACTAGCATAGGCAAGGTGCAATAGATGGCCTTGAGATAGAAGCTGTTTTTCAGTCTCTCGGTCCCAGTTTTGATGCACCTGTACTGACCCCGCCTTCTGGATGGTAGCGGTGGGAACAGGCAGTGGTGGTTGATGTCGTTGATGATCTGTTTGGCCTTCCTGTGACATCGGGTGCTGTAAGTGTCATGGAGGGCAGGGATTTTGACCCCGGTGATGCGTTGTGCAGACCACACCACCCTCTGGAGAGCCTTGCAGTTGAGGGCGGTGCAGTTGCCGTACCAGGCTGTGACACAGCCCAACAGGATGCTCTCGATTGTGCATCTATAAAAGTTTGTCAGGGTTTTGGGTGTCAAACCAAATTTCTTCAGCCTCCTGAGTGTCATCTGAACACTTGATGATTGAGTTCGAGGCGTGCATGGCCACGCAGTCGTGGGTGAACAGGGAGTACAGTAGGGGACTGAGCACGCACCCTTGTGGGGCCCCAGCGTTGAGGGTCAGCAAAGTAGAGATGTTGTTTCCTACCTTCACCACCTGGGGGCCACCCGTCAGCAAGTCCAAGACCCAATTGCACAGGGCGGGGTTGAGACCCAGGGCCTCCAGCTTGATGATGAGCTTGGAGGGTACTATGGTGTTGAATGCTGAGCTGTAGTCAATGAACAGTATTCTTACAAACAGTTGACGTCGGAAGTTTAAATACAGCTCAGCCAAAAACATTAAACTCCGTTTTTCACAATTCCTGCAATTTAATCCTAGTAAAAATTCCCTGTCTTAGGTCAGATAGGATCACCACTTTATTTTAAGATTGTGAAATGTCAGAATAATAGTAGCAAGAATTAGATATTTCAGCTTTTATTTCTTTCATCACATTCCCAGTGGGTCAGAAGTTTACATACACTCAATTATTATTTGGTAGCATTGCCATTAAATTGTTTAACTTGGGTCAAACGCTCCAGGTAGCCTTCCACAAGCTTCCCACAATAAGTTGGGTGAATTGTGGCCCATTCCTCCTGACAGCTGGTGTAACTGAGTCAGGTTTGTTGGCCTCCTTGCTCGCAGAAGCTTTTTCAGTTCTGCCCACAAATGTTAAATTGGATTGAGGTCAGGGCTTTGTGATGGCCACTCCAATACCTTGACTTTGTTGTCCTTAAGCAATTTTGCAAGTATGCTTGGGGTCATTGTCCATTTGGAAGACACATTTGCGACCAAGATTTAACTTCCTGACTGATGTCTGGAGATGTTGCTTCAATATAGCCACATAATTTTCCTGCCTCATGATGCCATCTATTTTGTGAAGTGCACCAGTCCCTCCTGCAGCAAAGCACCCCCACAACATTATGCTGCCACCCTCGTGCTTCACGGTAGGGATGGTGTTCTTCGGCTCGCAAGCCTCCCCCTTTTTTCTCCAAACATAACAATGGTCATTATGGCCAAACAGTTCTATTTTTGTTTCATCAGACCAGACGACATTTAAGTACAATCAAAAAGTACGATCTTTGTCCCCATGTGCAGTTGCAAACCATAGTCTGGCTTTTTTAAGGCGGTTTTGGAGCAGTGGCTTCTTCCTTGCTGAGCGGCCTTTCAGATTATGTCGATATAGGACTTGTTTTACTGTGGAAATAGAGACTTTTGTACATGTTTCCGACAGGATCTTCACAAGGTCCTTTTGCTGTTGTTCTGGGATTGATTTGCTCCCAAGGATGAACCAGACTTGTGGAGGTCTTAAGAAATTATTCTGAGGTCTTGGCTGATTTCTTTTGATTTTCACATGATGTCAAGCAAAGAGGCACTGGGTTTGAAGGTAGGCCTTGAAATATATCCACAGGTACACCTCCAATTCATTCAAATGATGTAAATTTGCCTATCCGAAGCTTCTAGAGCCATGACATCATTTTCTGGAATTTTCCGAGCTGTGTAAAGGCACAGTCAACTTAGTCTATGTAAACTTTTGACACACTGGAATTGTGATACAGTGAATTATAAGTGAAATAATCTGTCTGTAAACAATTGTTGGAAAAATGACTTGTGTCATGCACAAAGTAGATGTCCTAACCAACTTGCCAAAAGTGTTGTTTGTTAACAAGAAATTTGTGGAGTGGTTGAAAAACGAGTTTTAATGACTCCAACCTAAGTGTATGTAAACTTCCGACTTCAACTGTAGGTATTCCTTTTATCTAGATGGGATAGGGCAGTGTGCAGTGCGATGGCGATTGCGTCGTCTGTGGACCTGTTGAAGCGGTATGCAAACAGAAGTGGGTCTAGGGTGGTTGGCCGGTGAGGTGGAGGTGACATGATCCACGACTAGTCTCTCAAAGCACTTCATAATAACAGAAGCCAGCCCCACCCATCTTTTTAAGGATTCACATGAGTTGATGTGCTAAAGACTAAAAGTGGTAGTAGCTTACACTAATGAAAAATTCCAGATAAACAGAAAGTGTCCAGATAAGAATATTAGATGATGCTTACCCAGATACACATGTCTAAATTGATGGGTCATGTGAAAGAAATGCTATAACCCCCAGCCACATCAAGTGGTGGAAAAAGTACTAAATTCTCATACTTGAGTAAAAGTATAAATAATTTCAAATTCCTTTTATTAAACCAGACGGAAGAATTATATTTAAAATGTTTTATTGACGGATAGCCAGGGGCACAATGTACTGAAGTATCAAAAGTATAAACAATTTCAACTTCCTTATATTAAGCAAACCAGACGGCACAATTGTATTATTTTTTATTGATGGATAGATAGCCAGGGGCACACTCCAACATAATTTACAAAGGAAGCATTTGTGTTTAGTGAGTCTGCCAGATCAGAGGCAGTATGTATGACCAGGGATGTTCTCTTGATAAGTGTTTGAATTGGACCATTTTCCTGTCCAAATGTAACAAGTACTTTTGGGTGTCAAGGAAAATGTATGGAGTAAAAAGTACATTATTTTCTTTACGAATGTAGTGAAGTAAAAGTTTCCAAAAATAAATAGTAATGTACAGATACCACAAAAAACAACTTAAGTAGTACTTTAAAGTATTTTTACATCACTGCCCAAATGCCTTCACACCAGTAAATTAGCATACTTTATATACTGTTACACATGCACTTATCACATAGTATTCCTTACATAAGTTAAGGCCATGCAACCTGAGTTGAAACCTGAGTGAGGTGCACATGTACAGTACATAGACAGATGCATGCGCCATATATTTAAGTGGTGGACACTTGATACGGTCACATGATATTGTTGTGGTATGTCACAAAATAATGTTACAACCACATATATTAATATTTTGCTAAGTCTTGCTAAGCGGATGGTCTCTACAGAAGGTGTTAACGGTATAGCCAAATGATTACTTGCATAGTAGCAATATCAGAAATAGTTTCAATGTAAATCAAATATACAGTTTGTACAAGAACAATATCCATAACGGTATCAGTGATAGATGAGGTAGTTATATGCATACAATCAGGGGTAAAGTGGCTGAGCTGGATAGAAAGAAAATTGCAGCAACGTATGGCGTGTGTTTTAGAAGAGAGTCATGTGAATAGAGGCACTGCAGATAGTGCTGATGACTGGTCCGTCCAAACCACGCATGAACAAGGTAATTTACAGTCGCAGAGCCTGTTTCTGTCCTGCCCTTGCGCAAGGCATGTGTTGTCCATAGCCTCTTCATTGCAAAACTCCTTGATCTTGTCAAAAATATAGTTTGTCTAGCTGTGTCCAGTCCAGGTGGTGATTTTACAGGCAGACCATCTATGGGAGGAAGGATGTCAGCGTTGCCTGCTCCAGAGCATCGAAGCTGTAAAACAGGGAATAACAAAAAAATCTGAAGACATTACAACCCTGCACAACATCAATTCACCTCCCAAGTTTAGATAAGAAGAATAACCTCATGCAATGCAATGAAAATGATTTTCACCTGAAGTGCTGGTACTGCTTGATCTGTGGCAGCAGCCTGAAGTACAGAGTCAGGTGTTGTTGCCAGCCATAGCTTTCCACCAGCACCGTACCATCCTCCAGTCCAACCAGCTGTGGGATGTTGACCCTATCCCGGTACTGTCCTTTACAACACCAGCAATCTCAGACAAAGTGTTCACTCTGGTCTTTCTGTAGCGCTGCTTGATGAGGCCGAAGCACCAGTCAGGGGCAAACTTGGTGTGGCCTGTGATCAGGAAGTGAAGGTCCAGATTGTGGTGGAGCTTGTGTATGGTCCACCAGGCACAATACCAGAGCACAAACTTGTTCTTATTTTGGCCATTGCAGTTATCACAATTCAGGTCCACACATATTT
This sequence comes from Salmo trutta, assembly GCF_901001165.1. Classification (NCBI taxonomy): domain Eukaryota; kingdom Metazoa; phylum Chordata; class Actinopteri; order Salmoniformes; family Salmonidae; genus Salmo; species Salmo trutta. The sequence continues at coordinate 51,690,882 of NC_042972.1, read as the reverse complement.
TCATAAGAAATGGTGCATGTAGTTGATGACTGTGCTGCTGCCTTTGCTTGCTTGGGCCAGCTCTCTTTTTGATGACTATGACTGGTGGATTAGAGTCAGGCGTGTTCTACTGATTAATGCTGAAAGACAAATTCCAGATACAAATATTTTAGCATTATTATACAATAGATGCAAAATGGCATTCTGAGATAAGATCACTACACACAGTTCAGACAGGTAATGTTAGCTACTGTAGCTAGCCAGCCATCTAACGTCAGCTGGCTAGCTAACAGCAAGCTTTAACTAGCAATACAAACCGATTGTCATAGCTAGCTATTGTTTAGACATGTCACATTAATGTTAGCTAGCTAAAAAATGAACTATAATCTCAATCCATAGAGTAACGTTACTAGCAATACAAACCGATTGTCATACCAAGCTAAAGTTAACCAAATAACGTTAGGTTCATTGTTATTTAGCAAGCCAGCCATCGAACTCCAGCTGGCTAGCTAACAGCAAGCTATAGCTTGCAGTGAAAACAACTTTCTGACAAAATTAGAAACGTATAATATCTGAAACTGTAGCTAGATTCTTACCTGTATACATGGATGAAAGCTTCACGGCAGACTGCAACCCCTTTTATCAGACATCCTGTGTTGTTTCCGTTTAGTTTGCACAGCTTGTTTGGCCCGTTCTGTTCCACTGATTTCAAAACATGTTATGAAATGAGAGTCAACTTTTTCCCAACTTTTTTTTAATCGACCTTTGTCGATAGCGCCTAATACATTCAGAGTAGCAGTGTTATTGGGAGCATTAGCAACGTATTTGCAGTTCTCCATTGCTAACATTATATCTTTTGAAAAAAAAAACTGCCGTGGAAACTATTATTTATGGATTACGAGCAGCTCATTTTATAGACACAAGATGCAACACCAACCAATCCCAACTCATCTCTAGGCATGTCCAGCCCACTCATTATCTCAGCCAATCATGGCTAGCGGGAAGGATGCTGCCTTTTTCTTTGGCTAAACCAACTAGGATCATAATTTAACAATTTTATTCATATTTACAGATGACATACAAGTTTGATAGTAAGGCACATGAAACTTCACATGTTCGAGAAGGCGTTTCTGCCAAAAAAAAAAAAACATTCAAAAGGCTCTCCTGTGAAGTCGTGATTTGCGACATAAGCCTTGTTTCCTGAATCGGGTCACATATTTGGCCGCAACTGAACCAGATTCACAAGCACTGCTTCAATGTGTGTTTCTGTCAGCTGTCACTGGCAGCAGTGAGATAGACGTCAAGAGACATGTAGATGGTTACTGTGTGTCAATTAACCCAGAACTTGTGAGCCAGCCGCATCAAAACCCACTAACAGTGTGCACCGTTTCCTCATGTGCTATGCGATTTGGCTCTGGGGTGCAGTGAGTAGTAGTGTCTCTACATTGCAGCCATATGCTCAGCCTGGTCTGACAGGAGACACGGGTCAGTGAGCAGCACTCCACTATTCACTATTACTAAGGTGCAGCATCACGGCTGGCTCTGCCCCTGTCCATAGTCCTGAAGAGAGAGCAAGAGAGAGAGAGAATTTCCTCGTATTACATGTCCTTATCCCCTCCATCCCCTTTAACCACATTTAACACTCTTTTCCACTTAGCGCTGCCGCACATACTCAATATGGCCCAGAGGACAAGTAATGCATACGTTGGGAATGGGGAGGCTGGGGCTATGAAATTCTCAATTCAACAGTTCAATCTGTGAGGGCTGCTGGTGGCTGGTGGCTGGTGCTGTGGATCATGTGGCTGACTGAGGCTCCATCGCCTAATTCCTGTAACCACTGCTCTCAAAGCTGATCTGAATTAGTCCTGTCCTGCTCGTGGAGAGTGAAACCCCACTACAAGCCTGCTCTTTTAATGTAAGCCCTGGGATTAAACACAGCTCAGGGGCACAGATTGGGTGATGCAGTGGAGTGGGCCCTGATTGGCCCAACAGATGGGTTTTAGTAGGGAAAGAAGCTTTAATCAATCCAGTTTGGACATTGTTTACAGAGTCCAGCAGCAGCAGAGAGAGCAGATTTTATACAGGGAGGGGGAGAGAGGAGAAGAGAGGAGACAAGAGGCCTGGGGAGGTGTTGCATAAATGTGCATGGTCGCTTTCTAACTGATTTATTTATCTGGGTCTCCGCTCCTCTACTGACCGAATACTGTAATTCAGAATAAACATGGTTACCTAGGTTAGATTCATTTTGCTATGTGATTTGTGTCCCCTCAACGACACAGATCTGGACAAACCATAACCAGTAGCATTTGCTTACGGCATTTCCATGTAAAAAAAGAAAACATGAGCACTAATGTGAAGTTCATAGGAGCACATCAAATATATTACCCGATTCAGGAAACTAGGCGTATGTTGCAAGTTACAACTTCACAGGAGAGCCGCTTAAACATAAAACAAAATGTTTTTTTTAATTAAAATGCATTTTTGGGCAGAAAGTCTTTCTCAAACATGTGAACTTTCTTTGTTAAATTGTTAAATTAAAAGCCTAGTTGGTTTAGCCAAAGAAAAAGTCAGGAACCTTCCCGCTAGCCATGATTGGCTGAGATAATGAGTGGGCTGGACATGCCAAGAGATGAGATTCAGATTGTTCTGCGGTGTTGCATCTTGTATCTATAATATGAGCTGATCGTTATGTGTAGATAATCCTTTCTACCGCAGTTTTTTCTAAAGATATAATGTTAGCCATGAAGAACTGCAAATATGTTGCTCCTGCTCTCAATAACATTGCTGCTCTGAATTTATCAGGCACTATCGACAAAAGTCAGTGGGAAAAAATTGTGATGGACTACTTTCTGGAGGACGATTGTGCCATGCTGACTCGCTCTGACTCTGAAAATGAGTCAGACGATGAGGAAATACCTGATTTAGGTAAAAACATTTTCATTGAAGAAGACATTGTAGAGTCTTCTGATGACAGTGATGGGAAAGAAATGGCGATCAACAGTGTTGCTGTCACGTAAGTAGTTTTGAAATCAGTGGAACACAACGGGCCAAACAAGCTGTGCAAACTAAACGGAAATGACACAGGACGTCTTATTTATTGAAAGGGGTTGCAGTCTGCCGTGAAGCTTTCATCCATGTATATGGGTAAGAATCTAGCAACAGTTCCAGATATTACACGTTTCTAATTTTGTCAGAAAGTTATTTTCATTGCAAGTTAAGGCTTGCTGTCAGCTAACTAAAGTGAGCTGAGGTTAGATGGCTGGCTTGCTAGCTAAAGTTAACATTGAACCTAACTTATTTGGTTAACTTTAGCTATGACAATCGGTTTGTATTGCTAGTAACGTTACTCTATGGATTGTGATTATAGTTCATTTTTTAGCTAGCAAACATTAATGTGACATGTCTAAACAAAAGACCCAAAGTTAAAGCTTGCTGTTAGCTAGCTAATGTTAGCTGATGGTAGATGGCTGGCTTGCTAGCTAACATTAATTTACGTGTATGAATTGTGTGTAACTTTAGTGATGTTTTCTCAGAATGCCATTTCACATTGCTAGTTATAGCCTAATGCTCAAATATTTGTATCTGGAATTTGTCTTTCAGCATTAGTAGAGCACACCTGACTCTCCTCCACCAGTCATACAAGGAGAATGGTCTAATGCCTCCCATCAAAAGAGAGCTGGCCCAAGCAAGCAAAGGCAGCAGCGCAGTCATCAACTACATGCACCATTTCTTCACCAACTACGGAGTTGGGAAAATATGTGTGGACCTGAATTGTGATAACTGCAATGGCCAAAATAAGAACAAGTTTGTGCTCTGGTATTGTGCCTGGTGGACCATGCACAAGCTCCACCACAATCTGGACCTTCACTTCCTGATCACAGGCCACACCAAGTTTGCCCCCGACTGGTGCTTCGGCCTCATCAAGCAGCGCTACAGAAAGACCAGAGTGAACACTTTGTCTGAGATTGCTGGTGTTGTGAAGGACAGCACTGTGATAGGGTCAACAGCCCACAGCTGGTTGGACTGGAGGATGGTACGGTGCTGGTGGAAAGCTATGGCTGGCAACAACATCTGACTCTGTACTTCAGGCTGCTGCCACAGATCAAGCAGTACCAGCACTACAGGTGAAAATCATTTTCATTGCATTGCATGAGGTTATTCTTCTTATCTAAACTTGGGAGGTGAATTGATGTTGTGCAGGGTTGTAATGTCTTCTCAATTTGTTTTGTTATTTCCTGTTTTACAGCTTCGATGCTCTGGAGCCTGGTGTTGTTGTCGCCAAGGAGCGTTCGGACTGTCGGGACTAGGTTTCAGCTGCTACGTAACGCTGACATCCTTCCTCCCATAGATGGTCTGCCTGTTCAAGCACCACCTGGACTGGACACAGCTAGACAAACTTATGTTTTGAGAAGATCAAGGAGTTTTGCGACAAAAAGGCTATGGACATCACATGTCCTGAGCCAAAGTCAAGGGCAGGACAGAAACAGGCTCTCGAATATGGATTCCCTTGTTCATGCGTGGTTCGGACGGACCAGTCATCAGCACTATCTGCACGCCTCTATTCAAATGACTCTCTCTTAACACATACGCCATACGTTGCTGCTACATTTTTTTTGTCCTGCTGCTCAGCCACTTTACCCCTGATTGTATGCATATAACTACCTCGTCTATCACTGATATTGTTCTTGTACATACTGTATATTATTTTATTTTGACACTAATTATTTCTGATATTGCTACTATGCAAGTAACCATTTGACTGTACCATTTTCTGTAGAGACCCATCCACCTAGCAAGACTTAGCAAAATATTGATATATAAAATGAATATTGATATGTGTGGTCGTAACATGATTTTGTGACATACCACAACAATAGCATATGACCGTATCAAGTGTCCACCACACAAATATATGGCGCATTCACATAAATACACTACCGTTCAAAAGTTTGTGGTCACTTTAAAAATTTCCTTGTTTTCCATGAAAACATACATGAAATTAGTTGCAAAATGAGAATAGGAAATATAGTCAAGACGTTGACAAGGTTATAAATATGAAGTAATCATTGTGTCCTTTCAAAGAATCCTCCATTTGCAGCAATTACAGCCTTGCAGACCTTTGGCATTCTAGTTGTCAATTTGTTGAGGTAATCTGAAGGGATTTCACCCCATTCTTCCTGAAGCACCTCCCACAAGTTGGATTGGCTTGATGGGCACTTCTTACGTAACATACGGTCAAGCTGCTCCCACAACAGCTCAATAGGGTTGAGATCCGGTGACTATGCTGGCCACTCCATTATAGACAGAATAACAGCTGACTGCTTCTTCCCTAAATAGTTCTTGCATAGTTTGGAGTTGTGCTTTGGGTCATTGTCCTATTGTAGGAGGAAATTGGCTCCAATTGAGCGCCATCCACAGGGTATGGCATGGCGTTGCAAAATGGAGTGATAGCCTTTCTTTTTCAAGATCCCTTTTACCCTGTACAAATCTCCCACTTTACAACCACCAAAGCACCTCCAGACCATCACATTGCCTCCACCATGCTTGACAGATGGCGTCAAGCACTCCTCCAGCATCTTTTCATTAATTCTGCATCTCATGAATGCTCTTCTTTGTGATCCGAACACCTAAAACTTAGATTTGTCTGTCTATTACACTTTTTTCCAATCTTCCTCTGTGTTCTTTTGCCCTTCTTAATCTTTTCTTTTTAATGGCCAGTCTGAGATATGGCCTTCCAGGCAACTCTGCCTAGAAGGCCAGCATCCCGGAGTCGCCTCTTCACTGTTGACATTGAGACTGGTGTTTTGCGGGTACTATTTAATGAAGCTGCCAGTTGAGGACTTGTGAGGAGTCTGTCTCTCAAACTAGACACTCTAATGTACTTGTCCTCTTGCTCAGTTGTGCACCAGGGCCTCCTACTCCTCTTTCTATTCTGGTTAGAGACAGTTTGTGCTGTTCTGTGAAGGGAGCAGTACACAGCGTTGTACGAGATCTTCAGTTTCTTGGCAATTTCTTGCATGGAACAGCCTTCATTTCTCAGAACAAGAATAGACTGATGAGTTTCAGAGGAAAGTTCTTTGTTTCTGGCCATTTTGAGCCTGTAATCGAACCCACAAATGCTGATGCTCCAGATACTCAACTAGTCTAAAGAAGGCCAGTTTAATTGCTTCTTTAATCAGAACAACAGTTGTCAGCTGTGCTAACATAATTGTAAAATGATTTTCTAATGATCAATTAGCCTTTTAAAATGATAAACTTGGATTAGCTAACACAACATGCCATTGGAACACAGGAGTGATGGTTGCTGATGATGGGCCTCTGTGCGCCTATGTAGATATTCCATAGAAAATCAACCATTTCCAGCTACAATAGTCATTTACAAAATTAACAATGTCTACACTGTATTTCTGATCAATTTGCTGTTATTTTAGTGAACCAAAAAAATAATTTTCTTTCAAAAACAAGAATTTCTAAGTGACTCCAAAATTTTGAACAGTTTTGTAAATGGCACATGCATCTGTTTATGTACTGTACATGTGCACATCATTCAGGTTTCAACTCAGGTTGCATGGCCTTAATGTATGTATGGAATACTATGTGATAAGTGCATGTGTAACAGTATATAAAGTATGCTAATGTACTGGTGTGAAGCCATTTGAGCAGTGGTCAAAAGTGCTTAAGTAAAAATACTTTAAAGTACTACTTAAATATTTTTGGGGGGGGTTTTCTACATTACTTTCCTATTTCTATTTTTGGGAACTTCTACTTCACTACATTCTGATAGAAAATAATGTACTTTTTACTCCATACATTTTCCCTGACACCGAAAAGTACTTGTTACATTTTTACAGGGAAATTGTCCAATTCACACACTTATCAAGAGAACATCCCTACTGCATCTGATCTGGCAGACTCACTAAACACAAATGCTTTGTTTGTAAATTATGTCTGAGTGTTGGAGTGTGCCGCTGGCTATCCTTCAACAAAAAAAATGAAGAGAAAAAAATTGTAATTTTAAATGATTAATACTTTTACTCAAGTATGACAGTTTTAGTACTTTTTCCAGCACTCGATGTGGCTGGGGGTTAAAGCATTTCTTTCACATGACCCATCAATTTTGACAAGTGTGTCTGGGTAAGCGTCATCTAATATTTATAAAATATTTTTATCTGGCCACTTTCTGTTTACCTGGAATGTTTCCTTATTGTAGGCTACTACCACTTTTAGACTTAATCTTTACTACACTACTCACATGACACATTGGGGCGGCAAGTAGCCTAGTGGTTAGAGCGTTGGACTAGATACCGAAAAGTAGCAAGATCTAACCCCTAACTGACAAGGTAAACTGACAACTGACTGACAAGGTAAATCCCTAACTGACAAGGTAAACTGACAAGGTAAAAATCTGTCGTTCTGCCCCTGAACAAGGCAGTTAATTAACCCACTGTTCCTAGGCCATCATTGAAAAGAAGAATTTGTTCTTAACTGACTTGCCTAGTTAAAAAAATAAAAATATTTTAAAAAATGACCTCATATGGATCCTTAAAGAGATGGGTGGAGATGGCTGAAGAGGGTGTGAACAATGTTGAATGGGTGTAGAGAAAGTAGAGTTCTCCAGTAGGTATCAAAATATTCAAAGGCCCTTTTCTCAAAAGTGAGTTTACAAGTGTATCAACTTTCAAAGCAGAATTACTTTCCCATTGTTCCTCAAAATGCTGTGTATGATATACCAATTTGTAGCTCTGAGTCTCTACTTTTATCCAATGTAAAAAAAAAAAAAAAATTTTTTGTTGCTACATAAGACCGAATCCAGGTGGTGAGTCACATATGGTGTCAAATGACAGCTACGGGTCTAAATATTTTTTTAATTCATATATATATATGCTTCGATCATTTTTTATCATAAACATTTGGTAAAACAAAGGCTTTGATTTCTGGTCAAACAGATGGAAAAGGGGTCTTAAACAAAATCGAACAGAAAGTCGCAACATAATTGAATATAACATGTGTATAACATCTTAAGACCTACATCACTACACTGAGAGCTTTGCCATTTCTAAAATTATGTATTTAGGTGTTTTTTTTGCCTTTGTTCGTTTCTTCAGGGCCCCCATTCTACACAACTAGAATAAGGATGTGATTTACTGTTTGAGGTTTCTCAAAAACAAGTGAAATCACAAAAATAAACATGCCTGGCTGGAACCTTCTATAAAAAAAACATTTACATAACATTTTTAGATTTGGTAGTAAAAACAACAAAAAAACTTATCCTTTAAATCACAATAATGTTGAAGTAAAAACTAATATCAACATTTACAGTGCCTTCGGAAAGTATTGAGACCTCTTGGCTTTTTACACATTTTGTTACTTTACAGCGTTACACTAAAATTGATTCAAAACATTTGTTCCTTCATCAATCTACACACAATGCCCCATAATGACAAAGCAAAAACAGGATAATTTACAGTACCAGTCAAAAGTTTGGACATACCTACTCATTCAAGAGTTTTTCTTTATTTTTACATTGTAGAATAATAGAGAAGACATCACAACTATGAAATAACACGTATGGAATAATGTAGTAACATTTTTTTTTAAACAAATCAAGAACAAAAAAGCAGCCACCCTTTGCCTTGATGACAGCTTTGCACACTCTTGGCATTCTCTCAACCAGCTTGACCTGGAATGCTTTTCCAACAGTCTTGAAATAGTTCCCACATATGCTCAGCACTTGATGGCTGCTTTTCCTTCACTCTGCGGTCCAACTCATCCCAAACCATCTCAATTGGGTTGAGGTCAGGTGATTGTGGAGGTCAGGTCATCTGATGCAGCACTCAATCTCTCTCCTTCTTGGTCAAATAGCCCTTACACAGCCTGGAGGTATGATGGGTCATTGTTCTGTTGAAAAACAAATGATACTCCTACTAAGCGCAAACCAGATATGTCACACCCTAATCTGTTTCACCTGTCTTTGTGCTCGTCTCCACCCCCCTCCAGGTGTCGCCTATCTTCCCCATTATCCCCTGAGTATTTATACCTGTGTTCTCTGTCTGTTGCCAGTTTGTTTTGTTTCGTAGAACCTACCAGTGTTTTGTTTCCCTGCTCCAGCCTGTTCCTTGCTCCTGTTTTCTAGTTTCCCGGTTCTGACCATTCTGCCTGCCCTGACCCTGAGGCTGCCTGTTGTCCTGTACCTTTGCCCAACTACTCTGGATTACGGACCTCTGCCTGACCTGACCATGAGCACGCCTGCACGCCTGACCATGAGCACGCTTGCTGCCTTACACCCTCTCTGGATTATTGACCCCTGCCTACCTTGACATGTCATTTGCCTGCCCCTGTTGTAATAAACATTGTTACTTCAACAGTCTGCATTTGGGTCTTACCTTAAACGTGATAAGATGTGATGGCGTATCGCTGCAGAATCCTGTGGTAGCCATGCTGGTTAAGTGTGCCTTGAATTCTAAATAAAACACAGACAGTGTCACCAGCAAAGCACCCCCATACCATCACACCTCCTCCTCTATGCTTCACCGTGGGAACCACACATTCGGAGATCATCCCTTCACCTCCTCTGCGTCTCCTTTGGACTCATCAGACCAAAGGATAGATTTCCACCGGTCTAATGTCCATTGCCCGTGTTTCTTGGCCCAAGCAAGTCTCTTCTTCTTATTGGTGTCCTTCAGTAGTGGTTTCTTTGCAGCAATTTGACCATGAATGCCTGATTCACGCAGTCTCCTGATGTGTCTGTTACTTGAACTCTGAAGCATGTATTTGGGCTGCAATTTCTGAGACTGGTAACTCTAATGAGCTTATCCTCTGCAGCAGAGGTAACTCTGGGTCTTCCTTTCCTGTGGCAGTCCTCATGAGAGCCAGTTTCATCATAGCGCTTGATGGTTTTTGCGACTGCACTTGAATAAACTTTCAAATTTCTTGAAATTTTCCAGATTGACTGACCTTCATGTCTTAAAGTAATGATGGACTGTTGTGTGTCATGACTGTCCTGTGAGAATCCAAATAGGTTGAATCAGCTTTGCAAGAAATAACTTCAACCAGACCCCCTCTGACCCACAGAGGTGGGAACTAGTGAGGGTTAACAACTCACACCCAGTTGTAAATCAAGGACAGAACACTCAGACGTCCCTCTCCAAATTCACCCAAGGAATGTGCTTTGTTTTAAGAAGACTTTTCACGCCTAAACTCTAAGATGTTCAAAAGTAACTACTGGAACAATATTTCTAACATAGAATCTGTGGAAAGGTCAGATGCAACCTAAAAGAACACTAATTCTGTTTTGGGTGTTATTTTGTGACGTCATTAAAATGCTATATGCTATATGAAAAATGATGAAAGTATTTTTGTTAAGAGAGGGATGTGATTTTAGAAAACATAAGAAGAAATTGTTTCTATAACTGTGCACAGTAAGTAGTCACCACCCCCTTGAGTAAGGTCAGAGAGCGTGCCAGCCTGATGGAACCGCCCCTTTTGAACGAACTGTATGAAATTATGGGTTAAGAATTAACATATTAGACCAGAGAGACATAGAGCTGCAGCTCAAGTTTAAAGTGGTTTGAGCTCTGAATCTCAACACGAGGTAGAGACGATAAAGACACCTCCCGGACAATCACTGGTACGGCTGATTAGCTGTCCTAAGTAAAGTACCTAGAGAAGTGAATTTAACTGGGACCATTCTATTACTCTCTTCAAACCATCATATTACACTACTCTCATCACCCCACTGGGAACCATCGACACGGCTGGCTAGCCAATCTTCAAAGAAGCATCTTCCAGAGCGAATGGAAGTAGAATCAACTCTGTAGTTCTGTTCAGGACTGCATGACAAGTCACCGGATACCGGACAACTACAAAGAACGACAACAGTATGAGACTTGTTGGAACCATTTTGGAAAATCAGAGCCTGACTGGTGTGCCGCAAAAAGGCCTAACTCCCTTTCCGAGGTGGACCGGTTCCGACAGAAATATACGAAGAACCAAGACATTTCATGTAAATACATTCAGGATTTTTTTATTCAAAGATGGTGCAGGTCGTGTGCAAAGTATATAATTACTGTGAGAGTAGTTTCTAAATGTACCAAAGTGTTATGTCTCCGTCCTTGGCACATCTAACCACTGGGACATCTAGCCCTTTTTGAGAAGTGGAGTATAGTTCAGTTGACGTGTCTTAATATTTTCAGAAGGATTTTGCAATCCTAGATATGTCATTTTCTGAGGTCTCCAAGAAAACGGATTGTTTAAGATTGGGTTCTGCATAGATGCCCTGTTAAAAGGCATGATAATACTCTTCAATAGGTTTTTTTTATATCCTGAAAAGGTCCCATATTCTTTCAGCATGTCAACTAATGCTCGGAGTGAAATTTCTGGTTTAGTGAGGTAAAGCAAAATGTCATAAGCATTTAACGAGACCAGATGTTAACGCCCACTTGAACAAACACCATGGATGGATGGTTGATATCTTAACGCTTCTGCCTTTGGCTCGATAGCCAAAGAAGAAATGAGAGGACTAGCGGGACAACCCTGTCTTGTACCACGTGATAGGGAGAACTAGGAGGAAACATTTCCATTAGTCAGGGTCTGAGCTACCGGACATTTGTACATTCATCTAATAATCAGACCTACATACATAGAATGAAACTACCTGTTTTAGTGAGGATGAATATTGAACCTATGTGGTCAAAAGCTTTTTCTGCATCTAATGAAGCCACCACTACAGTTTCTTGGTCATAGTGCATAATATTAAATAATCTTCTGATATTATCAAGAGATGAGCAGTTTCTTACAAAGCCTGTTTAGTCCATATCAACCAAGTCAGGAAGAACCTTATCTAGTCTAAGATTTTTGCCAGACTCTTACATGAAGTGTTCAATAAAGATACTGGTCTATACGACCCACAAAGCAGAGGATCTTTCCCAGGTTTTAACAAAACTGTGATCAGTGCTTGTTCAAGTGTGTCTGGGAGCTTTTCTGTCTCTATGGCATAATTAAACATATTGCAAAGAGGCTCAATTAGTTTGGGTAAAAAGGATCGATAGAATTCAATAGGGAATTCATCTAACCCTGGTGATTTTCCCCCAGAAGTGTTGAAAATGGTTTCCCTAATTTCCTCAGATGTGATCTCTTTCTCCAATTACTCTCTATCCTCATCAGTTAAAGCTTGTAAATTGACTTTGTTCAAAAACTCATGCATTGTGGCAGGGGCATCCCCTTCAGACTTGTACAATGTTTCATAAAACTCCCTAAAGACTAGACTAATTTCCTCAGGAACCTGAACAACTGTGTTATCGGGCTGCTTAATAGAGCTAATAACTCTACTAGCTTCCTCTTCGCCTTATCTGCCAAGCAAGCAACTTTCCTGCTTTATCTCCATGTTCATAGTAGTTTTGTTTTGTTCTCCTAAGTGCGTTTTCCGCTTTGTGGGTCGTCAGGGTGTTATATTCCAATCTTTGTAGAGTTGAGTCGTTAAATGTTATACTATGTTCATTTTCCAGATCTCTAATTTCTTTCTCCAACAAATCTACTTAAACCTTATACATCTTACGAGCACCTGAACTAAACAAAATGATTTCCCCCCTCAGATATGAAAGGAGAGCTTCCCATAAAATTAGGGGGAGGCAGAGTTGTTACAGGTGCTAAAAAAACATGTTGATGTGAGTGTTCATAAATGTTACAAATGTGGCATTATTTAGTAAGTATGTGCCAAACCTCCACCTTCTTGACGGTGGTTGTGTTTTACTGACTGGTAAGGAAGCCAGCAGGGCAGAATTATCTGATATACATCTTGGTTAATACTTATACCTAGTAGTTAAACTTCCCTTGTGTCATAAGCGCCGTAATGATCGGACCAAACTGCAGCGGGGATGTGAATCATCTTCTTGATTTATTAAAGAAATGAACACTGAACAAAAGCACGACGAAAAACAGTCCTGTAAGGTACATAGACTATACTTGGAACAACTACCCACAAACACAGTGACAAAAACCCCCTACTTAAATATGGCCTCCAATTAGAAGCAACAAAGAACAGCTGCTTCCAATTGAAGGCCAAACCAAACCTGAACATAGAACTAGACTAAATAGACATTCAAACATAGAAATAGACAACATAGAGCATTACCCAAAAACCCAAGGCACATAAATCAAACACACCCCTGCCACGTCCTGACCATACTATAATAACAAAATGACCCCTTACTGGTCAGGACATGACACCTTGTCTGCAGGAAAATAAATAAGTCGATTCTAGAGTAACTGTTATGGACAGGGGAGTAAAATAAGTATCATTTTACCTTTTGTTGTGAAATCTCCATTTGTCTACAAGTCCAAAGTCTTTCATTTCTGCTTTTAACATTTTAGCTGCTTGAGTGAGGTTGATACTATTAGAGAAAGATCTATCACTGGAAAGGTCCAGTACCAAGTTAAAATCCCCTGCCATTATTATCTCTGATGAGGGACACGTTAACTTCAAAAATATGTCTTTGTAAAATGTAGGATCATCATGGTTAGGCCCATACACATTCACAATGGTAATGGGCTCAGTGTTAATGAAACATTGAATGATGACAAACCTACCCCCTTTGTCTTTAATCTGAGATTGTAGCTGAAAGGAGCAATGCATATTAATGAGAATGGCCACCCCTCTTGCCCGAGAGGTGAAAGATTAATAGGACACTTGACCAACCCACTCTCTCTTCAGTTTATCATGCTCAGAGTCAGTCAGGTGTGTCACCTGAAGAAGATCTATATCAACCGTACGCTGCTTTAGATCATTCACAATGTGTTTGCGCTTGACTGGGCATTTAGTACCCCTAATGTTAAGTGTCATAAATGTATAGTTATTAGGTGCCGACATTTTTTAAGAAAATAAGAAAGAGGGAAAAAGATAGAAACATAATTGCGTTGAGCGTATACAAATTGTACAAAATGAAATTGACGAAAGTATAAAATATTAAACATCTCGTAAACTAATACCCTGACCCTACCACAAACCCACCCAACCCCCTCCCCAGCTGAGGGAGTTAAAGAACCCATACCCTTAGACGCTAGTCTTTAAGCTAGATGTACCTGCTATGCATAGCATCGCCCGAATTAGGTTCATTCTAAATTATATGCATATGGCATTAGAAGTGCATTGATTGTTCCCTGTAACATGAAAATGTTGTCAGTCGAGTAACAAAATAAAATTTGAATCAAAGCGACAAACATCGGCAACAATAATGACCGGACCATTTAGCCCCACTATAGCATGTCAACAACAAAAAGACAAAAAAACAGAGGATGCATTCATGGTCACCAACAGCGCCTACCCGTACACCCAAATGTCAACCAATCGGCATTCCCCAAGGTGCCCTGAAACCTGTGCCTCGCGGCGACAAAAGCAATGACCACAAACACACCCAAGGAGCACAGGAAAAAAGACATAAAGCTATGATGAATAAATGAAAACCTTTACCAGACGATAACTATCATCCCTCAAATATAAAATAGGGACAATTAGTTAAACAAGCACCATCATCCTGAGCATGTACGCACACACACACACAACTGTAAAGCTATCAGCTAGCTGGCAATTAGGCGGCCAGCCAGTGTGTAGCTTATCCCTGCCCAGGTATCACTAACGCCATCATACATCTCTAACAATAAACAAGCCAGCAAATGTAACAGTAGCTAAAATTCTCTGAAGTAATATAAACAACATAGTTAGTCTTGAAACCCAGTCTAAAGCCACATAACTATCTAACCAAAGCGGACTGGACCTATATGCGTAAAATAAAAGTATACAGAAAGAATGTAACTGCCTGGCATAGTGTGGTTGTAGCTATAGTCACACCCTTGTAAACTTAGCGAGCTGGTTAAATAGCGCAGCCAACATTAGCTATGATCCAACGTTACAGTACCTCGCCAGTCATTATCACGCTAGCCATCTAGCCAGCCAGCCAGCCAGCCAGCCAGTCGATCCTATGAGTCATTTCATTGTATCCTCATGCTCAAACAGTTCACTATCCACTGTATCCAAGTTCAAAAGTCAGTTCCTCATGATGTAGAAGGCGTCAGGGAGTTCTTTCTGCATGTATGTTTTCAGCCATCATCACAGAGTAAAATGTGCGCTAACCATTCTTGGTTTCAATCCACAAAGTCGCCGGGTAGCGCAAGCCGTATGCTAAGCCAGCCTGATGCAGGAGCCTCTTCAGTGGGGAGAAAGCCATCCTCCTCTTGTGTAGTATACTGGGAGAAAGATCCAGCAAATATCATGATTTTGCCATCTCCGTACTTGAGCTCTCCCTTACTCGGGCAGCAGAGAGGATGCGGACAGTGTCCTGGTACTGTAGAAATGTAACCTGGCCAGGCAGCCGCCTCCATAGAGTGCGATGGGCCCTCTCGATTTCCAGTGGGTGAGCGAATGGAGAGGGCGTCTCTTCTCTCCACGGCCTCTGGGAAACCTTTAAATCTCAAATTTGAGCGCTTTTGGACATTTTCGCAATAATCAAATTTTCGTGGAGTTTAATCGACCAGCACATACATTTTGATGAGGCGTTCAGAAAGTGTCTCGTGGATTTTTGTTATACCCTTGTCTCTCTCCATTCTGAACCATGTTGGTGCTTCTTCCGAGCTAGCATCCGCCAAAGCCAAAGAAGTGCTCTCAGAGGGGGGCACTTTTCCATGCCTCGTCTGAGGCTTTGCAAGATTGGCAATCTTTTGTTTTGGCAATAAAAGAGATGTTTTAACTTCCAACTCACTATTAACGAACAGGTAAACCGTGTCAAAATTCCTTAACATTTTTCAAAAGTTTGAGGACGCTACGCAGATGCATCTAGTTAGAGCTTCGCCATTGCCATAAGTCATGTAAATTAACTTTAACAATGACAACTGAAAATAGCAGTGTATAGACAGCACTGTACTCTAGTCTAGACTGTACCTTGTCTCTACTATCTGGAGTTATAAAACAGGACCTACAGCCTTAACATAACATTGAAGACTGAAGTTTTGGACCCCTTTTGTTTTTCTGTAACAATATAACTAATTATTTGAGTGGGTCTAATAAATAACTAATCAGCCCTCCTCCATTGTATACACATATAGTGTATGTAGATTTGTATTAATCAGATATAATTTATAACTGAGTTACAAAGAAAGAATACTAAATAGGCATGCTCCTGCTTGGGGATGTCCCTTATATTCGGCTAAATTGGTTTGTCCCATACGGGACCTCTCTTGTCTCGTATATTCATCCAATCACAGCATAGTGTAAAAGCGCCAATTCCTGCAAAGTAATTTCTATTGTTGTTCGGTCGGTTTGGCATATCAAGGAAATATGGACAAACCTGCAAAAAATAAAAGACTGTGCAGCTACAACAAACAATGGGAGACAACAAAGATGTGGGTTAAGGCTGTCAGTGGTGACTCGACGAAAGCTTTCTGTACTTTATGCCGTCGGGAATTCTCAATTGGCCATGAAGGGGAGAATGACCTAACTCAGCATGCATCCACAGAAATGCACAAGGCCACGCTAGCTAAAGGTGCTAGCAATATCGGTGCATTCTTCGTGACGTTTACTGCGGAAAATGACAACATCCCGGCAAGTGAAGCCTCGTATGTGCACCACACGGTTAAACACGGACTCACCTACAACAGCACTGACTGTCTTGTTAAGCTCAACGGTGCTTTGATTCATCACTCAAATGTTGTGAAGAAGATGCACTTGGTTAGAATGAAAGCTGAGATGATTTCAATGAATGTTTTAGGACCAAATACTGTGCGGGATATTTTGGATGATCTGTCCCCGACCAAAGGTAAGCCCATGTATTTCTCAGTTGCCAGTGATGCCTCAAACAAGGGAAATAGAAAAATGTTTCCAGTGTGCGTGAGATATTTCTTTGTGTCTGATGGAGTGCAGTGCAAGTTACTTTACTTTTATGAAGACAGTGATAAAACTGCACATGGCATACATCTAGCTCAGAGAGCAACTGTGTGCATTTTTTTGCCTTTGTTGGCATTGAGTGGCGTGAAATTCTGCAACATGTTTGCACACAATGGCTCTTTCTTCATCCAGCTGTCGATCGTCACCTGCAAAGCTGGCCAGCTCTTACTTTACACTTTAGGTCCCTTGGGGAGACTTGTCCTGTGGCACTGAAGAGTATTTTTGAGTGTGAAGGAAAAACGGAAGCTGCTGAGATTTATCTGTGCTTTTTCCGCAACGTGGGGTGTGTTTTTGACCAACTCGTAAAAAAGCTGGAGGAAACAACGCTCTGCATCACAGATGTTTACAAGGAAGTCCAACATTTCAAAATGAAGATGCTTCAGCAGGAACAGGACAGGTTTTTTTGGATACCAGACCAAGCAGCTGATGGACAAACAGTTGTCAGCACAAAGGTCCAAGCAGCAACAGGACTTTGTGAAGTTCTATGACACTGTCATTACATACATTGACAAGTGGTTTGATTTCTCACCAGAAAATGTATTGGTGAAACCGATCAGCCTCTATGAGGAGCTATCCTTCACTGACCTGGAGCAGGTGGGGGTTGCCCTCAAAATGACAGAGACGGTCAGTATGGACCATCTCTATGAAGAGTTTTGTGCTAGCCAGGAGGAAATACAGAAAGCCAGACAAGATACCACAAAATCCACCAGTGAGAAGTGGGTGGCAGTTTTCCAAAACCTAGGGAAAGCCAACTTGATCAACATGTTCAGGATTGTCTCATTTGTCCTCAGTGTGCCAGGCTCAAATGCCTTTGTAGAGAGGATTTTCTCTCTGATGACCATTAAATGGTCAGACTCAAGAAACAGATGCAGCACAGAGGCTCTGTGAAAGAGCTGATCAAAAAATGAACTTCAAAAATCTGTGAACTGTGACTTGTCATGTAAGGACTTCTCTCTGGCTAGGCAAAAGGACAAAGGACTGCTTGAATCAGTCAAGAGCAGCAAATCATATCCATGGAAAAAAGTAGACTTGGTGAGTGACTCATGCCTGTCTTTTCCTGTTTTGCATTTGAAATGTTTATTATTTTTTGCTATAAAAATACAAATTGTGATTTCTTTGATCATTTCTTTTGAGGTTTATTCACATAAGTTTACATAATGACACAGTTTTAGCAAAGCTATAGGCTAAATGGAATTTAAAAATGTTTTGCCTTTCCAATTGAATATACACTGTATATTCATTCACACAACACCATACCCACACCGCCATGGCACCGTGCACTGGCACGCCACCTTTTGTCCCTTATTTGGTAATGAGAAAGTTGGCAACCCAAGTCTGTCTGTCTGTCTGTGTCTCTGCCTCAGTCTCAGTATCACCTCCTCCAGGGGACATACAGCTGAGAAATACCTAAGCCTCTACTCTCATCACTAGTTGGTAGCAGGGTTGAAAGACAAGGAACAGAAGGGTTTGTTGTGGGACTGACCTTTTAAAAATGTTCCTGAAAAAAAGCGAGAGGAAACAACATTAGCATGGATCAAGGGAATAATCTAACAAATGTACCTGTGAGGAAATACTGTACTCAGACTGGAGATTAGGGCTGGCTGATATCCACTTTTGAAGTATATGGATCCACATCCCGGTATGGAGTTTTACAATACCACCTACAAAGGTATATGATATAGTGCTAAATAAACTGTCAGTTTTGTCCTAGTTTGGTTGAGTATAAAACAATCCGAATGGAGAAAGCCCAGTAAAACCACTTGGAATTAATTTGTTGCCATCCAAGGGTCATGCAGTACTCATAAAACATATTTAGAACTTTTATTATACAGAAACATAAAATATCATAAAATATCGCCATACTATGAAAAATATTGTGATATGATATTTTGGCCTAATCACTCAGACCTACTGGAGATGTGTTCTTTATTCTGCTCAGTGGCTAAAAATCAAACCCCCATATTCTGGTTGGCCAACAGTGTCACTGGTAAAGAAAATAACTGGAACCAAATTAAGTAGAACATAGAACATGGAAAATAACATGAAAAATAGCATGTTCCCATAGCTGGAATGCTGTGTGTGAGGCATGGGTTTGTTTGTTTCATTCAGCTTTCATCTCCTGTTAATCTAGGACATGATCAAAGTGTTTTTCTCCTGTTCTCTATGTGCTTTTGTTCCCATTTTTTAAATTCCTCTATGATTAAACATAACAGAATCAAAAGGAAATTCCCACAAGGAATGTAAGAGAATGAAAACAGAACATTTGTAAATATTTTTCACACCCGCACCTATTTCAACACATTGACTTTGGAAATGTGGACCACACCAAAGACACATGCCACAAAAATACAATAACAGCCAGTGAGAATAAAAAAAACGGACCATCTACAGCATGGGTATTGCGCTCCCGAGTGGCGCAGCGGTCTAGGGCACTGCATCTCAGTGCAAGAGGTTTCACTACAGTCCTTGGTTTGATTCCAGGCTGTATCACATCCGACCGTGATTGGGAGTCGCATAGGGCGGAGCACAATTGGACCAGCGTTGTCCAGGTTTGGCCGGGGTAGGCCGTCATTGTAAATAAGAATTTGTTCTTAATTGACTTGCCAAGTTAAACACAGGTTAAATTAAAAACATATATACAACCGTTCAAAAGTTTGGGGTCACTTAGAAATGTCCTTGTTTTTGAAAGAAAAACACATTTTTTGTCCATTAAAATAACATCAAATTGATCAGAAATAGTGTAGACATTGTTAATGTTGTAAATGACTATTGTAGCTGGAAGACGTGACTCCGGGATGCTGGCCTTCTAGGTAGAGATCCTCTGTCCAGTGTCTGTGTTCTTTAACCCATCTTAATCTTTCATTTTTATTGGCCAGTCTGAGATATGACTTTTTCTTTGCAACTCTGCCTAGAAGGCCAGCATCCCGGAGTCGCTGTTGACGTTGAAACTGGTGTATTGTGGGTACTATATAATGAAGCTGCCAGTTGAGTACATGTGAGGAGTCTGTTTCTCAAACTAGACACTCTAATGTACTTGTCCTCTTCCTCAGTTGTGCACCGGGGCCTCCCACTCCTCTTTCTATTCTGGTTAGAGCCAGTTTGCACTGTTCTGTGAAGGGAGTAGTACACAGCGTTGTACAAGAAAGATAGAAAGATAGAAAGATAGATAGATAGATAGATAGATAGATAGATAGATAGATAGATAGATAGATAATCCTACCCTGGAGCTCCGGAGTACTGCTGGTTATACCTGATAAGTAATTGCACCCACCTGGTGTCCCAGCTCTAAACCAGTCCCTGATTAGAGTGGAAGAATGAAAGAAAGCATTGAAACTGGCTTTAAGGTCCTGATTTAAATTTGAGGAACCTACAGTAACAGCATTAAAATACATACATTTCATGACGAGTAGAACTTCATAGTGGTTCCTGACTGGGCTTAACATGGTTTAGCTACCCCAGCTAACCACCTTTAACTACTACTACATAATTCAACAACGCCAGTCAATCAGGAAGTCCAGACACTTTCCCCTGGCCTTCCCTCAGAAGAGGCAGCTTGGTGGCAATCTGCTATTGACATCAGCCTGCAATCTGAGTGCCTTGTCATATTGAACCATGCAATGCAGCTCTATCATGTCAGATTGTATGGCATCTACCACACAAGTACAAACACTGATGCAGACAGGCAGCTCTACAGCTCCAGCCTCGCACACATCTCACGCCATTCAGGTCCAACGGTAAACATTGAGATTAAACAAACTATAAACACTCCGGGGTATTCACGTTTCCGTTGTCTTGCATACCTCGGAAAAGGCCTGCTAAACTGTGCATCCTGTAAATCCTGTACAGATGTGCATCCTGCAAATCCTCAACAGAGTTTGGAGGTAGGAACATAATTATGGAGTATAAGGGACTGTCCTCCAACGCATCACAAAGGGGGTTTGTGAACTGACCCCCTCTACTGGTCAATGGGTGATATGGTCTGTCTTCTGTGGCATTAGTCAGGCCCCTGATGACCGTGTGACCTGACCAGGAAAAACTCCAGGCCCTGGTTTTATGCTTCTGGCCCTAGTATGTGTGCCCATCTCAGTGAGCAATATGTCTGTAGGTACATGTCTAAGGTTAGGGCCATCAGTTGTATTGTAGAGCAACCAATGTGACCAAATACTGTATAGCAACCCCTTATCACCAATTTGGGTTTCCAATCTCTCCAAAATAATGTGGTGATCGATGTTATCAAAAGCAGCACTAAGGTCTAGGAGCACAAGGACTGATGCAGAGCCTCGGTCTGACGCCATTAAAAGGTAATTTACCACCTTCACAAGTGCAGTCTCAGTGCTATGATGGGGTCTAAAACCAGACTGAAGCATTTCGAATACAGTCGTGGCCAAAAGTTTTTTTTTGTCAGACACCTGCCTGCTGCCATTCCTGAGCAAGCTCTGTACTGGTGGTGCCCTGATCCCGCAGCTGAATCAACTTTAGCAGACGGTCCTGGCGCTTGCTGGACTTTCTTGGGCGCCCTGAAGCCTTCTTCACAACAATTGAACCGCTCTCCTTGAAGTTCTTGATGATCCGATAAATGGTTGATTTAGGTGCAATCTTATTGGCGGCAATATCCTTGCCTGTGAAGCCCTTTTTGTGCAAAGCAATGATGACGGCACGTGTTTCCTTGCAAGTAACCATAGTTGACAGAGGAAGAACAATGATTCCAAGCACCACCCTCGTTTTGAAGCTTCCAATCTGTTATTCAAACTCAGTCAGCATGACAGAGTGATCTCCAGCCTTGTCCTCGTCAACACTCACACCTGTGTTAACGAGAGAATCACTGACATGATGTCAACTGCTTCTTTTGTGGCAGGGCTGAAATGCAGTGGACATGTTTTTGGGGGATTCAGTTAATTTGCATGGCAAAAAGGGACTTTGCAATTAATTGCAATTCATCTGATCACTCTTCAAAACATTCTGGAGTATATGCAAATTGCCATCATACAAACTGAGGCAGCAGACTTTGTGAAAATTAATATTTGTCATTCTCAAAACTTTTGGCCACGACTGTACATTGTTTGTCTTCGGGAAGGCAGTGAGTTGCAGCGCAACAGCTTTTTGTAAAATTTTTGAGAGGAATGGGAGATTCAATATAGGCCGATAGTTTTTTATATTTTCTGGGTCAAGATTTGGCTTTTTCAAGAGAGGCTTTATTACATCCACTTTGAGTGAGCCGTTGATTATGTTCAACATAGGAGACTGGATTATCACAAACAAAATACAAAAGAATAAACAAAGTCTTAAAACATGGTTCTCCACCGCTGTTGTGTTGTGGCTGTCAGTCAGAGGACAGAGAGTGTCTGTGCTGCATTCGTATTGACTCACTGAGAGAAATGGGAGCAGCTCCAAAACCATCAGAACATACATCACAAACATGCTGCAATCTAAAGTTCACTTCAGTTCAGACATGTGATGGGTGGTGACGACATCTAATCTACCTTCCTCCTCATCGCCCCTCCCTTCCTCCTCCCTCCGTCACACAAACATCCAGAAAGTGACAAGACAAGCAGACAAGTGACAAGACAAGCAGACAAGTGACAAGACAAAGAAACAGTGTGAAGTCGTCTTGTTGCACAAACGAAGAAGCTGCTTAATGAATTGGCAGTCTCCCCACTTCCCCTGCCAAACAGTGGCGAGCATCTCAACAATACAGCCCGGGCATCTGTTTCTCAGCCAGTAGGTCCCCATCTCTCCCATCCTTCTTTTGTTTTCCTACCCCTTTTATTTATTCATCCTCATTTCATCTCCACCGGTTTCCCCAGGATGTACACCCTCACTATGCTGTGTTCCTAATTACCTCAAGGCTACTCATTACCATTGACACACTGAACATCTCCTCAGCAGAACCAGACAACAAATAGAGCTTACCATCATGCTGTGATCTGTATTGATACAATGGGAGATAAAGAAAAGCTTTTATCTTTTGACAAAATGCTACACAGGGGCGTGAATAGAGTATGTTCTTACATTGTAACATAACTACAGCGCTGGGCTAAGAAACTGTCAAAGGAGTTGGCCTTGCTTGAGAGAACATAGAGCTGTAGATGCAGAGAGGTTGATCTAGTTCTATCTAAGGTATAGTGATTCTCCCTGAAGTGGGTATACTGTAAGTCTGACATGGACAGCTCCACATTGCCACCATTGACAGAACCTACTGGGAGTGCTACCTCTATACGTTTACAGAGAGAACACTTTCTGTAGCGGTCAATGAGCCGCTGCTATTGTCTTACAACAGGAAGCTCTAGATGTTCCACTGTTCTAAACGTGTCTCTTTTACGGAAATAAAAATGTGTCAAACTGCCAGGTAGCCAGATTTTCCCAATTGGTTAATCAATGATGGATCTGACCATTTTGTCCTTATTTTCTCCTGCTTATACTTGGTGTTTGACCATCTCTTAACACTCAGCCATACACTTGTTTTACTATTGCTGCAGTAGACTCCTGCACTGGCTTTCTACATCTGAGGGTCCAGCCTTGGTCGTCCAGAGAGGCTGAGTGAGGCTGCCGTCTTAAGGGGATTGGCCACAGTCACACTCCACAAGACAAGCTCCAATGATCCATGAATTGAGTCTTAACCACAGCACCGTGGACCACATTAGAACTACAGCAGCTCCCCTTCTATGAACAGGACTGGGAGAGATGGGGGATTGGTAATGAGAGAGAGAGAGAGAGAGAGAGAGAGTATGAAAAAGACAGAAAGAGACTAGAGAGAGAAAGGAGTTGAGAGTAAAAGCAGTAGGGGCTCAATTACCCAATTTTTTCTGCTGCCACCCCTGATTGGAGAGCTGGAAGATCTCACCTTCTTCTATGAGTTAATTAGTGTTTGTTGGGGAATCATTTCAAACAAGGGATGCTTTTGTATTATTACATCGAATGGCAAGCTGTTAGAGAATAATAAACATTTGACTACGCATAATTACATAGGAAGTGTCAGCAGAGCGAACGGGCTGCAAAAAAAATGAGAATTACAGATATTACCAAACATTGCTCTGGAACTCTCAATCCTGAAAGAAATGTTGTCATTACAAACACATAATAAGCTCCCTCATATTCTCAGTAGTGTTCACCTTAACCCAATTTCCCTGTCTCTCTCACTTGCTCTTTCTCTCTCACTTTCTCTCTCACTTTTTCTCTCTTTCTACTCTCTCTCACGTGTGCTGTCCGTCTGTCTCTCTAGCTCTCTTTTACACACAAACCACACATTCACTACACACACGCAAACAGACAGGTTGAAAAATCATTTCAGACAGATTTCCATGCATCTGGGATGACGGCAGGCCAGTTCAAAACGCTTCTGGACGTTTGGAGACAGAGTGACAGGGAAAGCCAAGCTGGATTTGTGCTGTGTGTATTTAGAAAGCTGTTCATGAGGGGAAGGCAAATAGCACTAATGCTCAAACAGAGGCACAGAGTCATTATTTGTGTTTATTGTGAGGCTATTGGAACGTATGCCCTCCTCTCCTCCCTTGGAATAGAGAGAGATAGCAGAAAGAGGGAGAAGAGAGAGGAGGAGGAATGGGCCCCTAGGAGAGCACACATCGTTATAAAGTCGGATTCAACATAATTATAATCAGCTCAGTTCATTTCACAGCACAGTAATAATATCGCAAAATAATCATTGTAAGATCATAAAGTGGGCTTAGTATTTCAGGATGAACGTTAATCGTAATTATGGCTATAAACTCTATTTTTCCCTTCGCATCACATGATAACCCATATGTGCTCTGTCTGCTGCCAGGGCTAGTGGACTTTTCTTGTTTTACTGGAAATGAAAGAAAACTGTTGAGGTACCACAGGATGGGTTTCAGGTTGAAAAGGCTCCTTCATCATCTCAGGCCCTGATTTCTCCCTGCAGAGCCTCTAAAAGCGCCATATACACAGAGGATCCACCGTGGCAGTATTACAGGTACAGAACAAAGCCGAGCTGGCGATGACATGAATGATCTATCACACTCAGCCACCTGCTTCCCAAAAAGAAGGCCATTTAAATGCCACATCTGCTCTGAGCCACCATCCACTAGAACAGAGCCGAATACATGCGCGCACACGCGCACGCACGCACACACACACACACACACACGGCAGCAGTCTGTGGTGCCTGATGCCCAATCCACCCCCAGTCCAACCTCATTTTCAGGTCATGGTACCGTAGAGCGTTTGGAGAGTCACATGTCTAGGGATGGCTTTGGCGTTGAACAGCAGGCAGGGGCCTGGGATCATGGGAAACCTCTGGATGTCACTGATGTAAGGCTTCACAGACCAACCCAGGCCTATGGTGACCGTAGACCTCCAGACTAATCTCCAACAGACCCGGCCACCTGTCTGCTCTTGGCCCATTGACTGGACAACTGGACACCAATCCCCTTTTTCCTTCCCTTCTCACTGTTTGGTTATCCATAGGGAGGGTATTATATTTGTGCTGTGGTCAGTAAGGGATCAGTCCTGGCCATGTGTGTGTGTCTGTGTTTAGTTTTTATTGGGCTGAGGCTGCTTTTTCTGGCCGGGAGGCCAGCTGTGGCTCTGAGGAGACTGCTGAGGCTATTTTAATGAACTCTCTGCATCAGGGTGATGAATAGCTGTGTCTGAGCTCTGTCTGCCACCTTCGAAGATGCTTCCACCAGGCCTTTTCACATAGTGCATCTAAAGCCACAAAATACCACAACATCCACCCCAACACACACAAAACATACACAGGAAAAACGCCCACAAACACAGACACAAAAGCACACACACAGACACACACAAACAGTATGCTTAGTAAATTGAAGTTGTAGTAGGTCTAGTATAACATAGGATGGTACTGTAGACTTTAGATGGTATGGATGTAGCGTGCAGCATCTGAGTGCTAGAAGAGATGCACTGTAGGTTGCATGGGGGAGCAGACATGGAAAACATAAAACCACAGTCTTTTTGTCAGAGTAAGCGAGAAAGAGAGCGAGAGAGAGAGAGAAAGAGAGCGAGAGAGTGTGGCTGGCTCCATACCACTGTTCATTAGCAATGAACCATAACCATTCCATTTCTTCCCTTTTCACGGCAGATTTATTCTCCTTTGCAGTAGCGGTTGGAACACTGGACCGCTGCAGTATTACAGACTATCCTGTCAGGATCATACAGTTACGTCACAGAACAGAACATGCTCCTTAAATTAAGGACACGCTAAGGAAGCCTTCCCAGACCAAGCTTCCAGCAGCTCCAGTGGCACTTGGCGAGATGTCTTCTTATTAGACCCATTACCATGATACAAGTGTCCATATCAGTCTAGATCCACCAACAACAACAATCTATTATATTCCCAGAAGTGCCTTCGGCCCTGTCAGAGCAGGATCCAACCACTCCTAATGTTAACTTAGCTAGTGTCCATCAAGACAGCTCCTCGTTCCATTTCCAACACCATCAAGACCATACACACTGTCAATGAGATGAACCAAGTGCACCATTCTACTCTTGATTCCTCATTAGTTAGACCTCCCCATTAGCAAACAACGGGACTGTCAGCCAGTGGAATAGTGGCCCTATAATTAATCTTCCAGTATTGTGGAATTGTGCCTTTCCCAAACGATTTACCTCTTAAACGTTAAGTCCCCTATAATGTAATTGTTTTATCAAAGCATATCAAGGTAATTTGCTTATAAATCATCTTTCATTAGACTGAATCGCTTCGTGTAGCCTCTCCTTCAGAGACCAGGTATCCATTTCCTCCCGAGCACGCTGCTTGATCCAGTTGTGGTGGGTAGTTCTGTAACGGGGTTCTGTAACGGCGCAGCGTGTAGAGTGCACATATTTACTTTTCATGAATATATTTTTTAACAAAAACAACAAAACGACCGACAACAGTTCCGTCAGGTGAAATACACTAAACAGAAAACAACTACCCACAAAACCCAGGAAGAAAAACCCCTACTTAAATATTATCTCTAATCAGAGGCAACGAGGATCAGCTGCCTCCAATTAGAGATCAACCCAAACAATCCCAACATAGAAATAGAAAAACTAGAACTTAAACATAGAAATAGAAACATAGAACAACCCAAAACACCCCCTGTCACGCCCTGACCAACTCTACTATAGAAAATGACATCTTACTAGGGTCAGGACGTGACATCGTGATTGTTCTGACTGACAGCCCCGCTTTCATGCTTATATTCAGTTGGTTTTGGATGACTCTGGGGTATCGGGTTACATATCCACAGCCATTGGAGGCTCAGGAGTCCAGCCTTAACGCTCATTCGCAGATTGGACTGTCCTCCAATTGGAGGATGTGAAACAAAACCGCTTTGTGTTCGTCACATAGGGACATACTTATGTTCAATGAAAGCTGAGGTCGTGACACATCAGTAGAGTCGGTAGTCAACTCTGTGGTATGTTCCCAGAGGGAGAGAGACAACAATGAATGACAGCAGTGCCCCAGGAAATACTCAAATGTTTCCTGACCACTAGTTATATAAAAACAATTTCAGTAATCAGGCAGCTGAAATCTTATAGCATGTCAACTGTAAAGTTCATTATTTGAGCATATGTATTTTTCATGAATAGGTGGTTAATAGCATTTTAAATTTGAAAATGAAATCTACGATGTACTATTTTTCATACTGTTTACTATAGCAGTACATACTACTGCAAAACGTGCATTCAAATCATAGATAAATAATGAATAAAAATAAAAACAGCCTGCTCTCAGACTAGACGTAACATAGTAAATGTAAATCTGAGACACTAAAATTAGTATAATGTGTTACGTTTGGTATAATTACATTCGACAAAAGGCTACTTAAGGCAAAAATGAAAGTACGTAGTTGGTCAGGGTGGAAGGGTAGGTGTATAACACAAACATCTAGCAACCCAAAAGTTGCGTATTCGAATGTCATCACGGACAACTTTAGCATTTTAGCTAATTAGCAACTGCTCTTTTGAGTCGCTCTAGCGTCTGATAAATGACTGGAATGTATTGAGCGGCTTCACTGCAGGTGAATTGTATGTTTTAAAATTCAATAAGAATTCATTCAAAATGTTGCAACTACTTAGTACTTTTTTACTACTTTGCAACTACTTAGCATGTTAGCTAACCCTAAGCATAACCCTTTAACCTAACTCCTAATAATAACCCTAACCCCTAGCCTAGCTAACATTAGCCACCTAGCTAACATTAGAGTTAGCCAGCTAGCTAACGTTAGCCACAACAAATTGGAATTAGTAACATATCATACGTTTAGCAAATTCGTAACATATTGTACGAACTGTAATTCGTATGATATTGTATGACTTGCAATTCAAAACATATCATATGAAATGTAATTCATAACATATCATACGAAATGTATGATGGACATCCACAAATTAATATACATCATAAGAAATGTAACATATCATACTAATTGGAGTGTCTTAAATTTATGTTTACCATGTTATGTCTACCCCTGAGTCCAGGTTGAAAGAAAGCTAAACATTTTAGCTTTGTAACAGTATAAGGCATTACTAGGTACTGTTCTCATGAAGATTTGTTTAATGTGGCCATCCACTTAAAATGTACAGGGAGGATGAACTGTACATCTTTGCATAAGGACTGACTGACTACATTATATCTCCATTTGATCTCTCTTCAGCATGTATTACAGTGGTGTGCTCTGCACACCTCATTTCAAAAGAAAAGAACTGATCAATCTCTACGTAGCAAAAGTCTTCACAGGATTTATTAGGCCGTTGAGAGCAGATAAGAGAACTAAATGACAGAATTTACACTCAGTTATAAAAAACAGATAATAGATTATCAGTGTTTTAAAAAAAAAGAGTGCTATTCTGGGTTGAAAGTCAGATTATTGGGGATGTGTGTCCAGAGCCGGAAGCCAACTTCATTGGAGTAAAGATCTATCAGAACTTTCTCTGCATGTGGACCTGTTCCACAAAAATAAATACTGCATATGGCTAAAGAATTGTAACATTTAACTGTAGCTAACTCTGCAAATAGCACTGCTGGGTGATTTGAAAAGTTCCCGAATTTTTGTGAAACAGCACAGTTCAAAATACATGGTTGTCACGACTTCCGCCAAAGTCGGCTCCTCTCCTTGTTCGGGCGGCGTTCGGCGGTCGATGTCACCGGCTTTCTAGCCATCGCCGCTCCATTTTCCATGTATCCATTTGTTTTGTCTTGTTCCCTGCACACCTGGTTTTCATTCCCCAATCAATCTACATGTATTTATTCCTCCGTTCCCCATCATGTCTTTGTGAAAGACTGTTTGTGTTACGTGTGTTTTGTTGACACGCCAGACTGACTTGTTTCTTTCCGTGTTATTTTCACGAAGATGTTTATTGTTAAACATAATTCTTGTGACTCTTTTGCGCGTTTTGCACTTTTGCCTCAATAAAGTGTGCGCCTGTTCACTTATATCTGCTCTCCTGCACCTGACTTCGCTACCAGTACGCACACACCCTGACAATGGTAAATAAAAATCAAACTGCATGGTTTTCAGAGTTAGATGGGGGTGAGGTTGAGGGTAGCTGAAGGATGGGATTAGAAAAACAATCAAAAGATAACTCTTGGAAAATACATTGTGTCCGTAAAATGTATATAGATGTAAAAGCTGGAAGTAGAAGTCTAAGTGTTGTTGTACATTAGTTTACTCCAATCAGGGAAGGGGTGGTAGGGTTATGGAAAATAATAAAGGAAAGTATATTTTTAGTAGTCATGACCACATATATATATATATATATATATATATATATTAGTACCAGTCAAAAGTTGACACACCTACTCATTCAAGAGTTGTTCTATATTTTTACTATTTTCTACATTGTAGAATAATAGTGAAGACATCAAAACTACGAAATAACACACATGGAATCGTGTAGTGACCAAAAAAGTGTAGATTTTAGATTCTTCAAAGTAGCCACCCTTTGCCTTGATGACAGCTTTGCACACTCTTGGCATTCTCTCAATCAGCTTCACATGGAATGCTTTTCAAACAGTCTTGAAGGAGTTCCCACATATTCTGAGCACTTGTTGGCTGCTTTTCCTTCACTCAGCAGTCCATCTCATCACAAACCATCTCAATAGTGTTGAGGTCGGGTGATTGTGGAGGCCAAGTCATCTGATGCAGCACTCCATCACTCTCCTTCTTGGTCAAATAGCCCTTACACAGCCTGGAGGTTTGTTGGGTCATTGACCTGTTGAAAAACAAATGATAGTCCCACTAAGCGCAAACCAGATGGGATGGTGTATTGCTGCAGAATGCTGTGGTAGCCATGCTGGTTAATTGTACCTTGAATTCTAAAGAAATCACTGACAGTGTCACCAGCAAAGCACCCCCACAACATCACACCTCCTCCTCCTCCATGCTTCACAGTGGGAACCACACATGCGGGGATGATCCGTTCACCTACTCTACGTCTCACAAAGACACGCCGGTTGGAACCAAAAATCTCAAATTTGGACTCATCAGACAAAAGGACAGATTTCCACTGGTCTATATTACATTGCTCATGTTTCTTGGCCCAAGCAAGTCTCTTCTTTTCTTGGTGTCCTTTAGTAATGGTTTCTTCGCAGCAATTCGACCATGAAGGCCTGATTCACACAGTCTCCTCTGAACAATTGATGTTGAGATGTGTCTGTTACTTGAACTCTGTGAAGCATTTATTTGGGCTGCAATTTCTGAGGCTGGTAACTCTAATGAACTTATTCTCTGCAACAGATGTAACTCTGGGTCTTCCTTTCCTGTCGTGGTCCTCATGAGAGCCAGTTTCATCATAGCGCTTGACGCTTTTTGCGACTGCATTTGAAGCAACTTTCAAAGTTCTTGAAATTTTCAGAATTGACTGACATTCATGTCTTAAAGTAATGATGGGCTGTCGTTTCTCTTCGCTTATTTGAGCTGTTCTTTCCATAATATGGACTTGGCCTTTTACCAAATATGTCTATCTTTTGTATACCAGCCCTACCTTGTCACAACACAACTGATAGGCTCAAACGCATTAACCTGTTACATCTAGGGGGCAGTAATTTCACGGCTGGATAAAAAACGTACCCGATTTAATCTGATTATTAGTCCTGCCCAGAAACTGGAATATGCATATAATTATTAGCTTTGGAGAGAAAACACTCCAAAGTTTCTGAAACTGTTTGAATGGTGTCTGTGAGTATAACAGAACTCCTATGGCAGGCAAAAACCTGAGATGCTTCTGTTCAGGAAGTACCCTGTCTGAACATTTCTTGCCCTTCTTTATTATCTCTGTCGTTTACAAAGGATCTCTGCTCTTACGTGACACTTCTCACGTCAACAATGGAGTCTCACAGCCCGGGAAAAACAGGAATGATGTCATTCAAAGCCCTGGCTGAAGCACACGAGAGCAAATGCTGAGTGGTCAGTCAATGGACTAAGCCTTAGGCGCGTGACACGCCCCGCCCCCGGCTTTCGGTTTTTTCCTCAGTTTACAGACAGGCAGATTCCCGGTCGGAATATTATCGCTTCTCTACGAGATAAATTGCATAAATATTGGTTTTAAACAGCGGTTGACATGCTTCGAAGTACGGTAATGGAATATTTCGAAATTTTTTGTCATATTTTGCGTCATGCTCGTGGCCGAGATTTAGCGTTGGGATAGTGTCTAGAACGCACGAACAAAACGTCGCTGTTTGGATATAACGATGGATTATTTGGGACCAAACCTACATTTGTTATTGAAGTAGAAGTCCTGGCAGTGTATTCTGATGAAGAACAAGCAAGGTAAGAACATTTTTCTTATAGGAAATGTGATTTTGGTTAAGGCTACACTGGGTGGGTGTCTAAATAGCTAGCCCTGTAACGCCGGGCTATGTACTTACATTATTGCAAAATGTGCTTCATCCGAAAAGCTATTTTAAAATCGGACATATCGAGTGCATAGAGGAGTTCTGTATCTATAATTCTTAAAATAATTGTTATGCTTTTTGTGAACGTTTATCGTGAGTAATTTAGTAAAATCACCGGAAGTGTTCGGTGGGAATGCTAGTTCTGAACGTCACATGCTAATGTAAAAAGCTGGTTTTTGATATAAATATGAACTTGATTGAACAGACATGCATGTATTGTATAACACAATGTCCTAGGTGTGTCATCTGATGAAGATCATCAAAGGTTAGTGCTGCATTTAGATATGGTTTGGGTTTATGTGACATGATATGCTAGCTTGAAAAATGGCTGTGTGATTATTCCTGGCTGGGTACTCTGCTGACATAATCTAATGTTTTGCTTTCGCTGTAAAGCCTTTTTGAAATCGGACAGTTTGGTTAGATAAAGGAGAGTCTTGTCTTTAAATAGCTGTAACATAGTCATATGTTTGAAAAGTGTACGTTTTCGGATTTAGAGGAGTTTGAATTTCGCGCCCCGCCCATCATTGGATATTGGAGCAGACGTTCCGCTAGCGGAACGTGTAGATGTAAGAGGTTTTAAGGATAGAAATTCCACAAATTAACTTAACAAGACACACCTGTCAATTGCAATGCCAACAGTGGTACTGTATATACATTGTTATGTAACAAAACGTGGAAAAAGTCAAGGGGTCTGAATACTTTCCGAATGCACTGTATATATTTACAAAAAAATATTTGGGGGATTGGAAATGATGCAGACAATTACACTAATGGAAGCTATAATCTATCTGCAGTATTAAAGCTGATTTACCCCCTAAAAATGTTATAAATAAATACTGCAATGGTCATTTACACTTCGACAGGTCATTGTACTTTGGTTACCCAAACAGCTATGTTAATCAGCACAGAAAGACATACAGTTCATACACGGTATGCTATCTTAACCAGCTGTCAGAAAAGGTAGCATCAAGCACCAAAATAGTATCAAAATGTCGCATGGTTTATTAACGGCAATATCCATTGCGAAATTCCCTATCATTATAAGGTTCCTGCTTCGTATGGGCTGGTACTCCTCTCCTATTATGGGACTGGATAATAAAATAACTGGTGGTTTTAACGAGACAATCAGTTCACACACTTCATTAATTAGACTCGCCAAGATGTACAATCACCCACATGCATGCGCAGTCCCCAGCCCACAGAGACTTATTTCCCTCTTTAATTCTGCAGTTCCTCGCCTACATTGGCTCTTGTTTTGTCAGCATGTGTGGGAGACAAAATAATTGCCTCTATATTTCCTGAATTGATTTCTTGCACAGTTCTAATACAGTGGTCAGGCCTGCACTGAAGAGTAGGCGTCTGCCTTCTTCATGTGGGTTTGTGTTTCAAAGCAACACGCAGGCACACACACGAACAAACACTGCGTCCATGACAGCATCTTTAATGTCTTTTAAAAGCATAACAATTAGTCTCAGTAAGAGTTAGGGCGGGGGCCATATTTCCTCTCAGTCTCATTATGGGGGCCAACATTACCCACGCAACGGAAGAACCACTCAAAGAAAATACTTATGGCTCTCTGGGCGCCATCGATGATTTTGCTGTGTAATCTATGGTTACAGATATGCACCTTAAGCCACTAACGTAAAGACCATAAATTGTTTTTTTGTCAATTATCATGCTGACTGTCACTAAGAGAGGTCATTGTTAATGTTGCTGTGGTGTTCAAAATGTCCACATCATTTCCGGGCGAGAGTATCTGCTGGCGTTGTGTTTAGTAACAGTGTTTACTCATTAACATTGATTTGTTAGTTCTTTGTCTGTTTTTTCATTAAGTGTTTGTTTTTGTCTACTTTTCGGCCTGTTGTTTGTGAAGTAGGGCTACCGGAGTTTTGTGACTTTTATAACGTTGGCTTATAAGTACTAGCTAGCTTGCTAGTTGCCTACCTTCGAGTCTGGACTGTGCTGCTGTCATCACCTAAACCTGCCTGGATTCTTCCTCTGATCGCTGGCCTACTGGGTCCCTGACCCACCTCTGGATTATTTCCTTAGAGATGTATCTAGTTTGGATTTTCCTCGCCATACCTCCCTCTGGAATACCTATCCGATTAACCTTTTTGACTCTTCCGCAGCCCCGTGCTTATTTTTCTCTTCTGGCGAGGGTTGTGTTTAGGATTGCAAAGGGTCTGAAACTTTCCGGGATATTTCTGGAATTTTTCTGGAAATTTTCCATGGGAAGTTAAGCCTGGAAATTTGAGAAATTTTGCTTAAATTCATCAAAACAGTTTGCTTATAACCTGTTAGGGTATAGGGGGCAGTATTTTCACGGCTGGATAAAAAAATGTACCCGATTTAATCTGGTTACTAATCCTACCCAGTAACTACAATATGCATATACTTATTATATATGGATAGAAAACACCCTAAAGTTTCAAAAACTGTTTGAATGGTGTCTGTGAGTATAACAGAACTCATTTGGCAGGCAAAACCCTGAGACAGATTCTGACAGGAAGTGGATACCTGATGTGTTGAATTGACTTTAAGCCTATACCATTGAAAAACAAAGGGGGTGAGGAATGTTTTGGCACTTCCTATTGCTTCCACAAGATGTCCCCAGCCTTTACAAAGTGTTTTGAGTCTTCTACAGTGAGATCTGACTGAAGAAGAGCCTTGGAACGGTGATGGCCCATTAGACACCTTGCGCGCGAGTTGATGGTGGGTACTCTCATTCCGAAACGTTTTAAAAGAGAACCCAATGGTCCGCCTTGAATTTTATTCATGTTCTGGTTAAAAAAGGCCCTAATGATTTATGCGATACAACGTTTGACATGTTTGAACGAACGTAAATATATTTTTTCCGTTCGTGAAGTGAAGTCCGGCTGGCTTAGATCATGTGCTAACAACACGGAGGTTTTTGGACATAAATGATGAGCTTTTTTGAACAAAACTACATTCGTTATGGACCTGGGATTCTTTGGAAGTGACATCTGATGAAGAGAATCAAAGGTAATGGATTATTTACATAGTATTTTAGATTTTAGATCTCTCCAACATGGCGGTTAGTCTGTATCGCAATGCGTATTTTTCTGGGCGCAGTGCTCAGATTATTGCAAAGTGTGATTTCCCAGTAAGGTTAATTTTAAATCTGGCAAGTCCATTGCGTTCAAGAGATGTAAATCTATAATTCTTTGAATGACAATATAATATTTTACCAATGTTTTCTAATATTAATTAATTATTTTGTTGTCATGACTTGACTGCCGGTATTGGAGGGAAACGATTTCCTGAACATCAACGCCATAGTAAAACGCTGTTTTTAGATATAAATATGAACTTGATAGAACTAAAAATGCATGCATTGTCTAACATAATGTCCTAGGAGTGTCATCTGATGGAGATTGTAAAAGGTTAGTGCATAATTTTAGCTGATTTTATGGTTTTGGTGACGCCTGTCTTTGAATCGACAATGCATTACACACAGCTATTATCAATGTACTCTCCTAACATAACCTAACTTTATGCTTTCCCCGTAAAACCTTTTTGAAATCGGACAACGTGGTTAGATTAAGAAGATGTTTATCTTTCAAAGGCTGTAAGTTAGTTGTATGTTTGAGAAATTTGAATTTTGACATTTATTTGGTTTCAAATTTGCCGCTCTTGAAATGCACCTGCTGTTGATAGGGTGCGCCACGGGTGGCACGCTAACGTCCCACATAGCCCCAAGAAGATAACAGTGAACCTTTTTTGTGGGATACACATAAGGCAATTCTAGGTCTTGTGGCATATTTTGGTTAAACTATCCACAATTCAATGGAATTGCAACACTCTGCATGCACAGCGCATTCTTCCATCACATATGCAGTGCAGTCTTCCATCACATGTACAGATGATTCTCAAGATCTTGCACACTAATGAGATGCTGCTAAGCCCACACAACTACACTGTCTGAGCCAAGGACGGCATGCATTCTGGTAAGTTTTGATTACAATACAGGGTGGGGTGAATATATTTTATAGGACATACATGATTGTTTGTTAACTAGTATATAGTAGCCTACAGCAAAGTGTGTTAAAATCATTTCTAACTCGTTAACAATTTCTGCTAGTTAGTTTTTGCTGTCATGTGGGTTTTAGCTTGCTTGAGCCTGCTAACTGAGGACTGTTAATTCACCTGTTTCCATACATGTTTAATTTTAAAACATGTATCTTACAAAGGAGTTGTTTAATCTAACTGCTTAACTATTTATCTGTACATGGAATTATATTATTTTCTTTTACATATTTTTTCTAATCTTTACAGGAAAATGCCACGGGCACTATCTGATGTGTGGAGACATTTCACTGCAGCTAATGTAGAAGGAAAGCTGTGTACATTTGTATACTGTGCCATATCCTATGTGAAGAATGCAACAAAGATGCAGAATCATCCAGCCAAGTGCATAAAGTTCCCTCAGTGCTCACAACAAGCAACCTCTGACAAAAATCCCTCTACTTCTATTCGAGGTGAAAATGATGAATCAGACACCTTATCAATAGCAACAGCTCATGGTCCTCCTGGAATAAGACGTTTTTTTTCCTAATTAGAGGAACGTAGTCAGAGAAATGCTGATGAATGTCTTGAGCTGTGTATGCAACTGGTTCACCTCTGATGCTCACAGGCAATGTGTATTGGAAGAGATTTCTGAATGTTCATCGCCCAGCATACACCCCTCCAACCAGACATGCTTTATCTACTCATTTGCTGGATACAGAGATCAACAGAGTTCAAGTGAAGGTCAAGCAAATCATACAGAAAGCAGACTGTATTGCAATCATCTCTGATGGGTGGTCGAATGTTCGTGGGAATAGAATAATTAACTACATCATCTCCACCCCTCAACCAGTATTCTGCAAGAGCACAGACACAAGGGACAACAGACACACCGGTCTCTATATTGCAGAGGAGCTAAAGGCAGTCATCAATGACCTTGGACCACAGAAGGTATTTGCACTGGTGACAGACAATGCTGCGAACATGAAGGCTGCTTGGTCTAAAGTGGAGGAGTCCTACCCTCACATCACACCCATTGGCTGTGCTGCTCATGCATTGAATCTGCTCCTCAAGGACATCATGGCACTGAAAACAATGGATACATTCTACAAGAGAGCCAAGGAAATTGGTAGGTATGTGAAGGGTCATCAAGTTACAGCAACAATCTACCTCACCAAGCAAAGTGAGAAGAATAAGAGCACCACATTGAAGCTGCCCAGCAACACCCCTTGGGGTGGTGTTGTCATTATGTTTGACAGTCTCCTGGAGGGGAAGGAGTCTCTCCAAAAAATGGCCATATCACAGTCTGCCGTTATGGACAGCCCCATCAAGAGGATCCTCCT
Organism: Salmo trutta; assembly: GCF_901001165.1. NCBI lineage: Eukaryota > Metazoa > Chordata > Actinopteri > Salmoniformes > Salmonidae > Salmo > Salmo trutta. Next base: position 51,653,723 of record NC_042972.1, on the reverse strand, counting down.
GGATGATGTATTTTGGGAGAGAGTGGTAAGCAGCCTGAAACTCATGAATCCTATAGCAGTAGCCATTGCACGGATTGAGGGAGACAATGCCATCCAGTCTGATGTTCAGACTGCTTACAGATGTAAGAGAAGAAATCTGTACTGTCCTGCCAACCTCACTGTTGCTCCAAGCAGAGGAAACTGCAGTACTGAAATACATCAAAAAGCGTGAAGACTTCTGCCTGAAGCCCATACACGCCACAGCGTACATGATGGACACCAAGTATGCTGGCAAGAGCATCCTGTCTGGTGCAGAGATCAACAAGGCCTATGGTGTCTCGCCGTGTCTCGCCACCTTGGCCTGGATGAAGGCAAGGTTCTTGGCAGTCTGGAGAAGTACACTTCCAAGCAAGGGCTTTGGGATGGAGATGCAGTATGGTAGTCGTGCCAACATATCTCATCAGCCACCTGGTGGAAGGGACTTTGTGGATCTGTGGCTCTTTCCCCTGTTCCCTCCATCATCCTCCAAATCCCACCAACATCAGCCGCCTCAGAGCGCAACTGGTCCTTGTTTGGGAACACACACACCAAAGGACGCAACATTGCCAAAGTCAGGTCCTCCCTCTCCTGCCACTGAAACCCTCATACATGCATTCATCTCCTCCTGTGTTGATTACCGCAACTCACCACTCTATGGCATCAACTCAAGCTCCCTCCATAAGCTGCAGATGGTTCAAACTCTGCAGACCAACTCCTCAAAACACACTAAGTTCTGGCAGCGCATCATGAACTCCACTGGCTTTCTGTCTCCCAACGTATTGATTACAAGATCCTCCTTCTGACCTCCAAAGCCCCACGCACACTCTGTTCCACCACAGCAGGCCCATGCTCCAGAGCTTTGGCGATAGGGCCTTCTCCAGGGTTGCTCCTAGGCTCTGGAACTCCCTCCAGCCATCCATGACTCTGAGTCCATCACCATCATTCAGTCCCTCCTAAAGCCCCATATCTTACCCTTACACCCCCCCCCCCCTCTCTCCACCATACTGAGCACCACCTAACCCAAACCCTTACCCTACCCCTTACCCTAAACCGGGTTCATATCCTAACCCCAATCCCACATCTTACCCTAAACCGGGTTCATATCCTAACCCCAATCCCACATCTTACCCTAAACTGGGTTCATATCCTAACCCCAATCCCACATCTTACCCTAAACTGGGTTCTTATCCAAACCACAACCCTATCCTCCCCATACACTGATACATCACACTCTTTCCCTTCCTTGAGCCCAGCCCTCTCTTTGTTCATGTTTTTGCTTAGTCTGATGTTGTTTTGTTTTTACTCTTATTTCTACAATTGTAAAAAGACTGTGTGTCTTTTTACAATTGCAGAAAAGAAGGTTCAGTAACCACCTCCATGCCAGACTGACAGGAGGACAGTGTAGGACCTGGCTCAGGAGGAAGAAAAGGAGGGCAGGAAGTCTACCAAAAAAAAGAGAAGGAAAGAAAAAAGCTGTCTACTGACACTCCTGTAGTCTGACCATTGTTGGAATTCCTCTCTTCCAATATCACCCCTCATTGTACAGAGAGGCCTGGGTTCCCTTGAGGTTTGAGGGAAAAACACACTCTACAATCACCCCGAAGAGTATCATGACGCAACACCGCCTCTGAAAACCCCTCATCGCTCTGTCAGGGAGAGAGACAAGACATGGTAACAGAGGGAGGGAAACAGGAGAAGGAGAGTGCATTACTGAAGGAGAGTTGGGGCACCGACTGTGGCATCAATTAATGAGAGGCCTGGCAGCATGTCCATCCAGACTCACTCTGCTCGAGTTGTACCCAGGGAGGAGGGGGGCACCGTGGGGACATGCATAATTGAGGCCCCTGCTTTAAAAGTTTAGATGAATTAGGGCAGTTTTTCCCAAACTCTGTCCTGCGGACCCCAAGGGGTGCATGTTTTGTTTTTTGCCCTAGCAGTACACAGCTGATTCAAATAATGCAAGCTTAATAATGAGGTGATTATTTAAATCAACTGTGTAGATCTAGGGCAAAAACCAAAACGTGCACCCCTTGGGGTCCCCAGGACCGAGTTTGGGAAACACTGAATTAGGGCCAGGGGAGGGGGGTGTGAACTGGAGAAAACATGTCCATTATGTTACTAATTATGGAAGGTGGAGGGCCAAAAAGTCACCCCCCCCCCCTCCCCCAACAGGATTTGCTGTGGTGAATCCTCATGGCCAATCTTTAATCTGATATCTTTCCTACCCATGTTTAATCTAGTGGGAACTGACATGGATAACCAGTCACTGTTGTGCTTGTATGCAAATGCGGATGTGGTTGAACTTGAGTCTTTCTGATATCAATTTAAAACACAGCTTTTTATAAATGGTAAAAGGGGAGCATTTATTGTCAATCCATGACAGCTGAACTCTGTGACAGGGGGTTGAAAATAGGCGGAGAGGAGAACCCACTGCCCTTCTGACTGACAGCTGCTTTCCACTCTACTGACATCCACAGAGAAGAACGGAATCTGGAAGGCGCAAAAATAGCACATCTGTGTTGTCTTTTCTCCAGAGAAAGAAGAGGATCACGTTTGCTTTACGATAGCTCCATCTGAAGTGCCTTGAACTCTTTGAGAGTAAACACTGATCGTACTGACAACACAGCGACACTACAGATACTAGCAGGCCTCACATGCAGTGCTCACACAGGGCTGGGGATAAAACACAGAGAGGGACCGATGGAGAAGATGAGGAGATATCAGGCTTCTATGATGTGAGCAGCCTCTAAGCCGAAAAGCTGAGAGCTGCCTCTCCCCTCTCTTCTTCACTTTCTGCTCCTTTTCGCCCTTCTCTCACTACAAAGTCCAAAGCCCAAGAGAAATTAGTCAACTGCACACTGTACAGAGAGAGAGAAAGAGAGAGAGAGAGAGAGAGAGAGAGAGACACACATAATTGACTAATCATTTAGCAGTTTCTGTCATTTGGCAAAGGCAATGCAGTGGAAAAAAGAATGCACATTTTCCATCATTGTTATCCCAGCGAGATCGCTCAAGATTGAGTACAAAATTGTACGTCTGTCTATATCCTGAGGAAGTTGGGAAATGCATTCAAAACCGGCCCCTGTGAGCGGTTATACCATCAAGTAAGCTTGGGTTCTGCTAGGATGTCGTGGATGGGCATAATCCCATGACTCCGGATCTGAAGGTCACACGATCCCAGTGGTAGACACTTGTTTATAAAAATAAATGTCTTAACCCTATCCCAAAACGTAACTCTTAACGTAGCTATTTGGAATAAATACCTAAACTTTATGTTTTAACCCTATCGAAAACTTTAACCCTTAACTTCGAAATTTGAATTTTGGAGAAACGTTGATAAACGTCAACTTGGTAAAACCGTGATATCTTGTTGGTTATCCTGTCTATCCTCCATGATTGTAAACGTATTAAGTTCCTAACTCATATATGCTACTTCTCAACATTATTTCTCTCCTATTGCATTATGACAATACATATTTAGAGTGTAGGCCACTGGAATGCTTGTCTGTCAAACCTAGCCTCTGCAGGGGAAATGGAAAGAGACCCTGTGACGACTTCCACCTTTGGACGTTAACAAGGCGACACCCCATCTTAAATTCTCCTCCACTATTACTGGATTGGTTGAACAGTGCAGAAAAAAACTTCCCCTGACAGTTTTTTTTAGTTTCCGTTTCAGGCGTTTATTTTACACCCGCAACGTAAGGTTAGTCAAAACCTAACATACAGAAAGTATTACATGCATTTGAATTCAATCAAATCGGCTATTATTTTAAACAAACTATGAAAGGATGCGTCCCCAGCAGGGTTCATGTTAGGAAAATGTGGTGCCGGACAACGTGACCGGGAAGATTTTAAATTACCGCCAGAGGTTGGACCAAATCATTGTTTTACAAGTCACAAGTAAGTCTCAAGTCTTAGCATTCAAGTCCCAAGTCAAGTCCCAAGTCAAGACGGGCAAGTCCGAGTCAAGTCTCAAGTCAAGACCGTCAAGTATCAAGTCAAGTCTCAAGTCCTAAACTTTGAGTTTCGAGTCCTAAACAAGTCATAATGTGCTCTTCACCAAATGTAATAACATTTCATATTTTCAACAAGAGTAATAGTTAGCTTATTACATTTACGCAAATCATGAATGCTTTTAAAAACATCTATATATTTATTACTTTCCAAATAAACGTAATATTTCCATGGAAATACATGGGGAGCCATGAGAAAGACCCCCCCCCCCCCCCCAAATAGTGATCGTCTATTGAGGATCGCTATGGGGTGCAATCGGGCGGTGTAGGCTTGTACACAATCGTCCAACCTTAACACACACTCACACACTCTCTCTCTGTGTGGTTACAGTAGGCTAACGTATGCAATGGTTTTAGGAACAGCAGTAACATCAGGCAGGATTTAGGCTACCAACTGCCTAGCCAGTTGTAGCTCAATCTTGGGTGCAATGATCACGTTCCCGCACTGACTGTGTGGAGGCTCATTGATTTAACGTTACGCTAGCCTACATAATATACTAGTAAAGTATTCAAATATAATAGCTGTCGGCTATATTAGCCATGACTTACCGTTCTTTGTGCAGCTTCAAATGTCGAACAAAGTTGGAAATTGTTGCGCCTCCATCTGTAATTTTATTCCCGCATGTTATGCAAGTTACAATCCTTTTTTTGTTGACACAGCGTTGTCTTTATATCCAAAAATAATACTTTTTGGTATCATCTTTCCAAGGGCTCCATCTGAATTCACCCGCCGACATTCCTCTGCACTGCCACGTGTAACCGATGTGAAATGGCTAGTTAGTTAGCGGTGGTGTGCGCTAATAGCATTTCAATCAATGACGTCACTCGCTCTGAGACTTGAAGTAGGGTTTCCCCTTGCGTTGCAAGGGCCGCGGCTTTTGTGGCGCGATGGGTAATGATGCTTTGTGGGTGTCAGTCGTGGGTGTCCCTGGTTCGAGCCCAGGTTGGGGCGAAGAGAGGGACGGAACCTACACTGTTACACACGCACAACTTTTTCTCAGCTGGCACAGTTTGATTGGCTGCTGTCTGATTCAAACTGTAATCCGTTAAATGAAGAGTTGATGTGCTGCACACTTTTTTTATTAGCATAATTTTTTATATTTGGGCTTGGGGAGGGTATCAAGTCAGGTCGAGTCATTAGGTTCAAGTCCAAGTCTAGTCACGAGTGTTAAAGTCAAAGTCGAGTTGCAAGTCATCATATTTGTGACTCGAGTCTGACTCGAGTCCAAGTCATGTGACTCAAGTCCACACCTCTGATTACCGCCATTTGAGAAATGTACTGGACCCATATGCATTGGGTGCGTAACCTGTTAGGGCATTCACTCACAGTGTTCAGAATGACAGAAGTCACATTTAGACTATGGTAACTCATCTTAACAGAACATCTCCTGTAATGAAGCAGCCAATAAAATGTCATTTGCAAAAATACAATTCTAAACAGTGCACCTGATGCGACTGATGGGAGCAATTCCACATGTCAGATATGAACATCTCTGTTAGAAACTTAGAAAGATGGTGGAATCTATTGATCTATTTATAAAGACGCCACAACTAGGATGTGTCGCTAATATGACTCTGGACAACAGAAGAAAGTTGATACAGAATATGAGAGAAATGCTGGTCTTTATAAAATATTTCCCTCCACGTTTCTATAGTGCATATATTTGCCTGTTATGAGACATGCCTCATAACATCAACTAAAACGTTCTGATTTTTAAACAATTAAACTGCCTCCAGCTTACATTGCAAAGTGGTGGGTAACACGCTGATAGCCTGCCTACTGTTGCCTATGCACTTGAATGGCAAATGGGAGGCGTGCTTCAATTACCAAAATAAAAAAAATGGTGGCCATCACGCAATTGCATTTAGAATGGTTGCGCAATGACTGGATATATAAAAGGAAACCCTGGTTCCCAGAATGTAGTACAAGTTAGAGCTCTGCTACCGACTCGAGCCCGACGGACCCTGGCATTATACATCGGGTTAAGGTATGGCCAGAGCTCAGGTATCACTAAATTGATCACTAACATTTTGAAGCTGAGCCATTTGCGCGTGTACAGTCCTATCTGACTAAGATCATAACATGGTGTCAGAAGTGCTTCAACTTCATCAAATATAAGGCAGGAGAGACTCTTTCACAGATAATCATGTTCCTTGAGTTTTGCCGGTTTAGAGTGACAAAAAGACAGCGAACTGCTGTCTCGTGTCTTCATTGAGCAGAGAAGCCCAAGCAGAGTCATTGCTATGGATACTCACAGACTTTGCCACCATGAGCAGAGTGCATGCAGAGCAAGTGTCACAGACGTCTTAAGTTTTGAGGGAGTGTTCAATTGGCACGCTGTCTGCAGGAATGTCCAACAGAGCTGTTGCCACAGAATTGATTATTAATTTCTCTACCATAAGCCGCCTCCAACGTCATTTTGGAGAATTTGGCAGTATTTGCTCTGGATCGACGTGTACGACAACGTGTTCCAGCAACTTCGCACAGCCATTGAAGAGGAGTGGGAAAACATTCCACAGACATACAGATGTTTATCTGTATTCCCAGTCATGTGAAATCCATAGATTAGGTCCTAATTAATTTATTTCAATGACTGATTTCCTTATATGAACTGTAACTCAGTAAAATCTTTGAAATTGTTGCAGGTTGTTTTTGTTCAGCATACATAACCAGAAAAAAAATATTTTGATCAAAGTGAGGAACTGAAATGAAGTTGCCCTTCAGCTAATTCGATCTTCAGAAAGATACCAATAAAACTATGGCTGATTTCTGTTTCTCATTCCCATCTTGTACCACAGATAGATAAAGGCGTATACACAGTCTCTGTACAATATATTTAATGACACGGGTAAATCTTTTTGATGATAGGCATTTCTTTGAAGTCCCAGCTCTTCTGTAAAGGGAGCTGATGATGAGAAACTTGAACAGTCTTTGTGTTAGGTCATGAAATCGACACCCCTTTCCTTTTTTTCCAGGTTGCTGTGGAGGAGTCAATCCCCTAAACCAATTTATAGGAGAGTCTCTGAGTCACAACAGTCCATTTGAACTTGCAGTAAACAACCGCATGGACTCAGGCCCTTAAATGAGAGAACTTTGACATGATCCCAGGTTTTATTGCATCTTATTCCCTGAACTATAATCAGAGCTGGGTCGACTTCCCCCACCCTTTCTCAACAAAGAAATAACAAGCGTAGAAAATAACAGGCTAATTTCTAAACCCCGTAATTCAGATTTTCTGCCCAAATTGCAGCCTCGTGATTACAGGCATGAGGTGGAGCCTGACAACAGCAGCAGAAAGAGAAAGAAAAAAAGTCTCTGCCAGGGAGCCTTTGGCGTTTAAGAAAAACAAATGACAAAATGACAGCTCTCTTCCTCCCTAAAGGAGCGCAGCGTAGAACTGGGCCTCTCCAAAGCTCCAATTCCCCAATCTAGGCCTTTCACAGGGATGATCGTAAAAGCTTGGGGAGTGAGATTGGGTTCTCTAGCCCTGCCTGCTGCCATGGAGAATGAGTTAATAGGAATTCACTGCAATGGTAAAGTATTGGGAGTGATGGCTGCCAAATGTCGACATGCTCAAATGGGACGAGTGAAGAGGGAGGGGATGGGGATAGGGATGGTAAGGGGATGGGGAAATGGTTGGCAGCGGTGCTGAAAGGCACCTCTATAGAAGGGGGAGTGAGCTCCTAAGCTGTCCTGAAGCTGCTGGGTATACAGGGCTCAGACTCCAGCTGAGTGCTGAATGCTTTCCACTTCAAGGGGCTGGACGGAGGATTCTCCTGCACACTCACTCCCCTAATTCCTTTATTGTACAGTAGTTCATCATATGGTGGGGATTGGCAATAAGATAAACTCAATTATGTGGTAAAATCAGGGGTGAAAGCAGAATTCATTTATTTGCGGTACGGGACTTCAAGCATGTGCACCAAAATATTTTATGGGCCTAATCATAGAATGACATATAGAACCCCTATTAATTCAATAGGATCTCTGTTGGCATAGTCGTAAAGATCTGTCATTTAACTTATAAAATGTATTACCTTTCACTGTGGCATAAACACAACCAGTCATAATGGTTTCATCTGATCGTCAAACAATCACTTCAAAGGGCTCCTTTACTAGGCTACCCGTGCACGTTCATCCACTAGCAACATATTTCCAGCCTCCAAACGGTGGTGAATGGAAAGAGACATCTGTTACACAAAATACCACAAAGTGTAATGACATTTGGTGATTGTCATTAGGCCAGAATGTATGCGTCAATTACTGTCCGCGCGCGTCTCGGTGTCGGCCACTCATCTCTGCCTTAACAAAAATGCATTTTGGAGCGTAGGCTATACCACCTGTTTTCAAAAAGATTAGCACATTTTTCATGCATCTGACATGCGGTAATTATAAAAAGTGGTGTGATAGCCTACAGTTTTCTTGACATTTTGTTTTAATTATTGTGATAGGGTCATGTTTTACCGGTACGGCGTACCCCCACTGTTTATTTTGCCGGGACGCCGTACCGGACCATACCACCTTACTTTCACCCCTGGGTAAAAGGAATGGATTTTTTTTATTTTACAGTATGTGCTGCTAGGTGGAAGTAGTGGAGCTATGGCAGAGAATTATGTCCTTCTTGCTTCATTTGACTTTAACTGTGACCAAACATGAGTCGGTTGCCAAAAGGTTTTACAAATGTTGACAAATGTTGCAACCAAATACACATAGTAGGTTAGACGATATAACTTGGAATCTAAGTTCAAAACGGTAAAAAAAAAATCTGTTGAATGCAATGTGGCCTCCTGCCCCCCGGGCACTGTGCAAGCTGTTTACACGGCGTTTCACAACAATGCCATATGAACTTTACGTGATAGGCCCCCGCAGGACTCCAATCTGCAGCCACATCAGGTACACTGGCTGGAACAACAGATGCAACTGAGATCCGCTCCATTTTACAAACCTGTAACAAAGAAACCTGGAGTCCCTCCATTGCAAACACAACACACCCTCACAATCTTACACACACACACACACACACAAACACACACATTAGTAAAGTGACACCAAATAAGCATGAATAAATATAAGATGGAGTTCTGTTTCACAGTCGAATCTCTGAGGAGCAGCCAGCAGCAACCTGCCTTCCTTCACCGCTCTTTACCGTACGCAGCATGAGCATTAGCCCATAGTGACTGGGACACTGCTGGCTCCCAGGCAAGCAATTTGTTTGTTTATTGTCTTGGTGTTTTGTTGCGGTTACAGTTCATTGCAGCCAGCCAAGCTTGGGCATGCTCCTTTAAATGGCATCTATAAACCATGGGATATGCTCCCCCACCTCCTCACACGACAAAGCAGAGCGTACAGTGTCACGATGATGCTGCTGCTACAGCTACTCTCTCGCTAGCCATGATGGAGCTTAGATATTCTCCTGAAATGCTGTCGGATCCACCTCAGTGGTTCCACGGGGAGGCAGGACATGCTGTATAACGTGATATATGACACACCTAAACTTATTAGCCCATGAAGAACACAGCTGGCAAGGCCTTGCACTGAAGTGCTTTGAACTGCTCAAATATGGTGCAATACTGTGGATGGCTGGCTGCCTTGTGAAGACCAGTGTTGAGGGTAATGCGTTACAAAAGTAGCGTGTTACCTAATCAGATTACTTTTAGGAGTAATGGCGTAAAATAACGTGTCACATTTTGAAATTGGGTAATATTATTACGGTTACTTTGTCAAACAACGGGTGCGTTACTTCCATGATCTGATCTCGACTTGTTTCCTCGTTAATTCTCGAGCTGCGGAGAAAGGCTGCTTGGAGAAATGTCATGACATCTGCTGTCCATATAAATGTATAGAGGGTGCACTTCTGATCTTTGATCATTGATTGCTTCTGTGTAGTAGGACATTGTAGTACTGCGCTGATTTTGCTCATGAAAGTGACATGCAGCAGATGATGTTTGTAGGGTCAGTTGAGGGGAAATACATAGGGTGTCCAATCAAAAACACATCTTTTGACAAATGGGTCAAATAATGTTATTTGTGTAGAAACTCCTCTAAGAAAACCAATAGTCCAAACCTCATGTCTCTTTCATAATCGGTTCAAAGGTTATTGGAGTTTTTACCCTTCTATGAAAGACAGAATTAGCGTTACTAAATCAATGGAGGCCAGTATTTTTATATTATAATATACGCTTTTCATATTAATGCAAAATTCCGGTTAATTTTTCAAGGATTTCTCACAAAAACAAGCATATCTCTGTCAAATGTCAACGGAGTACTAAGCATACCGCAAGCATTTTAATTTCAAAGTCTTTTACATTTAATTCAGTTTGTGAAAATTGGGCTTTTTGCGACCCGCAGAAACAACTTTGCAGACGACCACCACAATGTGTAAAATCCTCAAGTCGCTGCGAGAAAGCGGCACTAGAGCTCTGTGCTTATTATCGGAGTATTAAGTTACGAAATCCAACTTTTTGGATCAGAAATATCATCACCTAAGCGTGTTTTCACCCTACCGTACATGTACGTGTAAGTTGGTTTATCAAGGCTTTTTGACAACTCCAACAGTGCAATGTTTTGTTTTTTAAGATTATCTTTGGTTCTGGTTCCCTGAGTGTGCCTGAGTAAGCTAATTGTACAAGTTCTGGCTGGACTTCACATGGCCTACATAAATGTGCAACATTCATAAAATGCTAAATACATATTTTGCTAGTCTCCTGCATGCAAACAGAGCACAGTGTCTTTTCATATTAATCTGACAGCCAAGAGCTGGAAGAGAACACAAATGCTGCCTAGGAGTTTCTCCTTAAAACTAGACACAAGCCTCTTATCCCTGATAGTCTCTTCTTCTATAAATCACCTGCGGTCTCATGCATATCAAGTGTTCACAGCTCCAGCTCTGTCTGCCTGCCACGCTCAGACTCCTCTATTTGTTGCCACGCTCAGACTCCTCTATTGTGACAGCTTCTTTAACCAAAAAAAATGAAAACATACCCTGGCTGCTGTATCTCTCACAATGTCTCTTTTAGCACCAGGACAATATCAGACCAAAGGAGAGAGAGAGAGAGAGCGTGTACAGACTATAAAATGTACAGCTGCGCTGTTTCTTGTCTGACAACTGCATACTGAACAAATTTCAGTCCGGTTTTAGACCGGGGCCCAGTACTAACACAGCTACCACACTGGTTGTACATGATATTGTAAGAGTTTTGGATAAGAAGTTGAACAGTGTTGCTTTGTTTGTTGACCTGTCAAAGGCTTTCGATACAGTTGATCGTTCTCTTCTGCTGAAAAGACTGACCTCACTGGGGTTGGCCTCAGATACATGTTTGTGGTTTCAGAATTATCTCAGTGATTGATCTCAGGCTATTATTGCAGATGGGGTAAAAATCTGATTTTGTCACTGTTCACAAAGGAGTCCCACAAGGTTTGATTTTAGGTCCTTTATTACTCACTATATACATAAATGATATCTGGAACTCAGTGAGAAAAAAATGCAACTTTAATTTCTATGCTGATGACACAGTACTATATGCCACAGCCCCATCACTCGCTCAAGCATTTACATTCCTGCAGTTTGACTTTCAATTGCTTCAAGATGCACTTGTAGATCTTAGGCTGGTGCTTAATTCAAGTAAACTAAGTATATGGTATTTTCACAATCCAAAAGTATACAATTGGGAAAATCTGAACATTGCTATCCATGATGGCGCTCTTTTGGAACGTGTTCCTACCTATAAATACCTTGGAATTTGGTTAGATGATAATCTCTCTTTTAAAACTCATGTAACTGAGCTGGTAAAGAAGCTGAAATTGAGAATTAGATTTTCTTATAGAAATAAATATTGTCTGTCATCACAGCACAGAAAGGAAATTGTGCGGGCCACTTTTATGTCAGTGCTTGATTATGGTGATGTTATATATATATGCATGGATCAGCATCAGTACTGAAGAAATTGGATGCAGTGGATGCAGCGTTGCGCTTTGTTACTGGTGCAAACTTTTGCACACATCATTGCCTTTTGTACACTTCGGTTGGCTGGGACTTCCTGACTTTTAGAAGGGGCAGACACTGGTTGATATTTGTCTATAAAGCTGTCTTACAGAAACTTCCTAATTATCTTAACTCAAAAATCCAGTGGTCAAACAGTATTTATCAGACTCGGTCACAGGACATGCTAGTGCTAGAGATACCCCAGAGTTAGGCAAAACCGCATTTGAATATCATGCTCCACACTCATGGAATGAATTGCAGAGAGAACTCCAGTTAGATATTTTGGTGCCTGTAAGACAGTTTAAATGCACATTACATGAACTTTATATTATAAACTGTAATTGCTTTTTGTAATTTGTGTTTTTCATATAGAAGTTTATCTATTTTAATCATTTTAATCTACATCTTGTACTTTTAATTTGTTTTAATTTTGTGTTGTTTTTATTGTTCTATCACAGGACACAACTGTACAAGAGACTCTGTCTCAGCTTGTTTCCCCTGTTTAAATAAAGGTTAATAAATAATATTTGCCACTGAGAAAAGTTGAAATGGGTCTGCAAGAGCCATCCTCTATTTGATAGTACTGTAGCTTCACATTGGAGAATGGTCTTGGCTATGCTGCTTATGGACTCGAAGTCCATCCATGTCTGAGGAAGTCGGAAGATGACATGGAAACCGGCCATTAGAGGCAACAGTGAGCGCTGTTACCTTCAAGTAGGTAAGCATCTGCCTCTGGTGCCAAAGGTTGCATGTTCAAATTCAGCTATATAGATTTTTTTAAAGCCTTTCCCAAACCTTAACTCTTACCTTGACCATTCAGAGTTAATGCATAACCTTAAGATTTCAGAGTTAATGCCTGAATTTAACCTTAAACATTTCTAATTTTGACATTTTGAACAACTTCTAATTCTGACATGAGACTGTGAGACCTTGTTGCAAATATAACACTGCACCGAGTTACAGTGCAATCATATCCACTTTTAACCACTTTCATCACACATCTAGCTAGTACAGATTTGGAACAAATGGCGCCAACGTAGGTGTCCCAATTTGACCAAGTTTCACTTTACTGGATAATGGGCCAAAGGGGAGAGCCTAATTGGATCAAACCCTATCAAAGACACCTCAACCACCAACCCAGCATCCAAACCCACAAACCCAATCCATTCTCATGAATTGTCCAGCACTGTTTACATCCAGTGCAGTTGAACTGTCCCAGGGTGGCCTTTGCTCCAGCTGTCAGCAATACAATAACACAGTCCAATAAAAACCCCTCAGAACAACAATGGGACCACAAGCAACTCCGGGGGCTACATACGGCAATCTATAAAACAATGTAAAGGGTTGCCTGTCAGCGGGTGTGAAAGGCGAAGATCTACACCTCCTCTGACTCTCTGGAGGGACTTCAATTAATCACAGCAGAGTTGTATCGTCGCTGCGCAACAGGAGCCGTAAGGTTATTGCCATCTGTGTTCCACGGGATGAAATGAGATGATCGCACTAATTGCAGAAAGACAGTTGACCGCACAACGCATGTCAGGGGGATGAAGGACATATGGATGGAATAAGGACATATGGATGGAATAGAGAACTAGGAAGGAGGAGATAGACAGAGATAAAGAGGATGTGGAGAAAGGAGGGGGAAAGAGAGAAGGGGAGAGAAAGGGAGAGAGAGAGAGAGAGAAAGGGAGAGAGAGAGAGAGAGAGAGAGAGAGAGAGAGAGAGAGAGAGAGAGAGAAAGGGAGAGGGAGAAAGGGAGAGAGAGAGAGAAAGGGAGAGAGAGAGAGAAAGGGAGAGAGAGAGAGAGAGAGAGAGAGAGAGAAAGGGAGAAAGGGAGAGAGAGAGAGAGAGAGAGAAAGGGAGAGAGAGAGAAAGAGAGAGAGAGAGAGAGAAAGGGAGAGAGAGAGAAAGAGAGAGAGAGAGAGAGAGAGAGAGAGAGAGAAAGGGAGAGAGAGAAAGAGAGAGAGAGAGAGAGAAAGGGAGAGAGAGAGAAAGAGAGAGAGAGAGAGAGAGAAAGGGAGAGAGAGAGAAAGGGAGAGAGAGAGAGAGAGAAAGGGAGAGAGAGAGAAAGGGAGAGAGAGAGAGAGAGAGAGAAAAAGGGAGAGAGAGAGAAAGAGAGAGAAAGGGAGAGAGAGAGAGAGAGAGAAAGGGAGAGAGAGAGAGAAAGGGAGAGAGAGAAAGAGAGAGAGAGAGAGAGAAAGGGAGAGAGAGAGCGAGAGAGAGAGAGAGAGAGAGAGAAGGAACGTGCACCACTGTGCTGCGTGTGGTGGCATAATCATGAATATCTACAGGAGCAGACAAGGAAAAGCAAGGCTGATTAGCTCTGAGGACAGTGTTTGTGTCTCCAAAACACAAATCCACAATCCTCTGTCTCCTTAAATCAGACAGCTGCTTTGTTAGAGCATGACGAGAAAGGAGAAAAATCACATTTAAAGCACATACTGTGAATAGTCAGATCTACTGCCTCCTTCAATGTGCAGTGTGTCTTAGCTAAGCTTTTCCTAGTTGTCAACACACAAATTGTTTTGGTCCACTAAGGCTTGGCCTTCTGGTACTAATACCATTTGTTCTAGAACAAATAACTTTCGAAAAACAATAGATTTAATTTTAAATGTATCAAAAACTTGATTTTGAGTTGAATGTTTAAAAACAAAGGCATTAGTCATATGAGTCATATGTCTCCGTGTTAAGCTTTTTCATTGCAGTGTTAGCGTCAAATATTCCCTCAACTGCACCCCAAAAATTGTGTTGCTCACACAGAGAGAGCGAGAGCAAGAAAGAAAGAAAGAGAAAAATACATCTGCCATTGCATGCTGTAATTATTCGAATTTCTTTCATAAAACAGCCTCAGTTATGACGTTCACCTTATGAGTGAAATTATCCCCTCACAGACCTTAATTAGTTGTACTGGAGCAGCACCAGGACCTGTGCCATACACTGGAAAAAAAATCACTTCATGTTTCTTTTCATTTCATTATTGAAATGAAACCCATCACAACTAATGTACAGTATCAGTGAACATGGGAGAAATATAAGTATTAATAACCGTGTGCCAACTTTTGATCCTCACATTTCATGCACAAACTAATACCAACACCTTCATAGATTACATGAATTTAGACCAACGTGAACCCGTATTGTCATCAACCATTATTTATAACGACTGTATTGGTTTGAATCCCCATCTGTGACAGTAGATTACATGCATCCGTTTCACAAATAAAGCACTTAAAATGATAGTTTTCACAAACAAAAATAATAATAGCCCCAAACAAGGATATTTGAACATCTGTGAGATTGGTTTTATGATTCAGTACGTAGCAAAGTCTAATTTTGTAAAGTATGTAGAAATGGCTGTAAATTAATATACTCCAGTCCACAGGATGTGTTTTCCATACCGTGCACATACGTTTTATGCTTTTGAAAATAAAGATCACAATAAGCACTTGCGATCATTATTAGGATATATAAAACACCAAGTAGCCTAGATTATTTTCACATTAGCAAAATTATGTAGCCTAGATAAATGAAATATAATATATATTTATAATGACGCATAGCCTACCTGTCGTTGCGCTGTCAATTAATCCCGTGAAATGCCCCTTTCATTTGCTTTCCATTGTCAAAAACAAAACCAGGATAATGTTAAAGAAATACCATATCCTTATCGCATGAAGGTGCCCACCACGACAAAACATAACCTAGGACAATTATGTAGAAATCAAGCTTTCCGAGAGCACGAATCCCTGAGTCGAGAGAAGTCTAAAATGTATTGCATAGACTTTAAAGCTCGACCGGACCCCCGGGCTTGATCAGTAGAGTGGAAAGCAACTGGAGGTCTTCTAAAGTTCCAGGTCCTTTTGCGCTTTTTCAGAACTTCCCAACCGCAAAAGGGCGACAGCTTGGAAGCAAAAACGTATAGTCAATCATTGTTTCTCCAGAACATATTAGTATTGTTGCAATTCACCCAGTATCGTTTTGTTAACTTGTTGTGGGTGTGTTTCTTCGCCGTTCCAGACGAGGCATTTGAGATGAGGGGTCGGGAGCGTTAGCAACGGGAGGCAGAGTAGGATACGCACCTGAGACAAGTGTATTATTTCAAACGACGTTACTTCAATGATTTGGCGCCACTCAGTGGCATTTTCACTTGCCGCCTTGGCGTCGTGCAATAGATGTATGATAAGGGACTAATAATAGGCTATCAGAGTTATCCCCTAAAATGTGATGGTTTATTGAAGATGTTACGTATCTATGATACGGTGCCAACGAAATTGCTACTGTCACATATTAAAATGAAATGAATGGCATATTATAGGACATGTTTTACCATGTAGGCTAAATATAATTCTGAAACCCCTCAGATCTAGGTCTACTGTCAATTTGGGATGATGTTATCCCTGATGCAGATAAACTCTGATTCGATGAGAAAACACACTTTTAATAATCAGCTTTTCCATTTCAAAATGTTTGAACTCATCCAAGCAAGTATGCTAATATACACTGCATGTATAACACATTTCAATAATAGCCTTCAGGAAGCCCAAAGGAAAGTAGAAAACAGCATTCTCAGACTTGGGCATTATCAGTTTGGAGGAAACTGATGAGATTAGAGGTTAAAAAGAGGTGCCTTGGGCAGGCTGTAACACAAAGCAGTAAAAGGAAATACTATTTGTTAGGATTTCAGAGAAGCCCTGAGTTTGTTTGTCTGCATGAAAACATCTTCAGAGAGAAGCTGATGTATTCTGATACGCATTAGGTCCCTAACACACTCTCTAAGGTTGGGAGTACGCTCCTGTCTCTCTCTCCTCCCAAAGCATTACCGCTCAGTCTAAAAAGCTTTCTCTTTAGTAATTGCATTATCTCTCTATTTCTCAAGCGCTGTCTTTTGTCTGCCTCAAAAGACAGGAATGGGCGGAATAATCAATATCCTGCTTTGAAATAGCCTGCGGAGAGAGGAGGCAAACATTTGGTTTTGACTTTGATTGCTTTTTGGACACCCTCAGAGTGTTATCATCATAAACTCAAGTCATCTACCTCTCTGAGAATGTGCGCACACGCACACACAAACACACAGTGCAAAGAGCCAGTGGGCAGGTCATGAAAATCACTGCATGACTGATGATTCGTGATTGGTGGTGGGGGCGGGGGGACGTCTGGCCATTATCATTGACTAATGGCATTACATATACTCTGTGTCGTTATTGAAGGAAATTACTGACGTCATGGCCGCAGATATAGCGTCACTCCTCACAGAATGCGTAATGCTTTTCCATTATGCCGTCATGCAAAGGACCCTTCATCATGTCCTAGTCCTACAAATGCTTCAGTGTGACAACTACTCATCAGCTTGGTCGCCATTTCTCGACTTGATAAACACGTGTCCGTCAAAACACAAATCCTACCAGAAGGTGTAGTTTTAACAGGGAGCTTTGGATCCCCGCCACAAACAAACTCACACACACACACACACACACACACACACACACACACACACACACACACACACACGTACACGCATGTACACACCCAACGTACACACACACACACCCAACGTACACACACACACACACACACACACACAGACATAAATAAACATAAATTAAAGGAGATTACCTCATTAATCTCCAGTGCTAATGTGTATTTACACAGTAAGTGGAGCAGAAGCTCATACCACGCACACATTTCTGTGGACACACTGCTCTCATGAAGTCATGCGATTCGATGGCTTCAACCATGAGGTAAGGCTCCACAAGCTGCATGGGGAGGAAAGATCAATGCAATCCCAGCCCCCGAGGCATACCCACACATCTTTATTATGGGCATACTTCACAGAGGCCCCAGCATAGGTCTTTATAAGCTGAACACATAGAGGGATAGCCATGGAGCCTCATGGCCATTCAATACTGTTCCTAATATCTGCCGGGATCACATAACGGGCAACTCCTGTAGCTAAAGCAAATTCCATGGGGATGCTATAATATGTGCATTTGACATCTCAGTGAAGGACATTAGCTCTGAATAATAGTGATAGTAGTGAGTAGATCTGCAAAGTGGGACTAATGAGTCTTCTGTGTGACCCCTCATACACTGTCAGCCCCTGCTGTCTCTCGCCTTGAGAGGGGGGGAAAAGAACACTGAAAAACTCCCGGGCCAAACAGGGGCAATGATTGTGGCGTCTTTGCTTAAAATAACAGGCCCTGTGAGTGGAGTAACCTCCTCGACTCCTCCCCAGGCAGTCCTCTGCCTGAACCCCTCCCTGTCTTCACCGCGGATGTGATGAAGACAGTGTGACGTCCAGTAGAAAAGTGCAGGAGGACAAATAGGATGCATAATGGCTTCTGGGATGTAGCTGTCCATCAATTATTCAGCGGCAGCATCAGTTAACCCTTAAGGAAAACCAGATGATTTCACATGTGGAAAATGTGACATGTAACATTTCCACATGTGAAATAATGTGAAACCATGTGTTTTTGGGACACTTCACATGTGATGATATTTAACATGTCAATTTTCACGTGATCACATAACCTTTCACAAATTTTAACATGAGATTTTACAGGTCATTCACCAGCAAACAAAAATGAGTCGTTATGATACACAGACAGTGCTTTTAACATACTGTATGTACGTTGAAAACACTCTTGTATCTGACCACAGTCTGTATGTTAATTTATACAGTAATTTTTATGTGACATGTCCTTACCTGGGATTTGAACTCACAACCTCTTGGTTCATGGCATTCCAATTTTCCTGCTACGCCACCATGTCTGGGTTAGTAAATGATTTCACCTGTATTCCTACACTTTGGACTAGAGGTCGACCGATTAATCGGAATGGCCGATTAATTGGAGCCGATTTCTAGTTTTCATAACAATCGGAAATTGGTATTTTTGGACGTCGATTTGGCCGATTGTTTTTTATATATATATATATATATATATATATATATATATATATATATATATATATATATATATATATATATATATATATATATATATATATATATATATTTAGACCTTTATTTAACCAGGCAAGTCAGTTAAGAACACATTCTTATTTTCAATGACGGCCTAGGAATGGTGGGTTAACTGCCTTGTTCAGGGGCAGAACGACAGATTTTTACCTTGTCAGCTCAGGGATTCAATCTTGCAACCTTACGGTTAACTAGTCCAACGCTCTAACCACCTGCTTTACATTGCACTCCACGAGGTTACGCGAATGCAGTAAAAAGCTAAGGTAAGTTGCTAGCTAGCATTAAACTTATCTTATAAAAACAATCAATCAATCATAATCACTAGTTAACTACACATGGTTGATGATATTACTAGTTTATCTAGCCTGTCCTGTGTTGCATATAATAGCTTAGGTACACGTTGCTCCAACCATAAACATCAATGCCTTTCTTAAAATCAATACACAAGTATATATTTTTAAACCCGCATATTTAGTTAATACTGCTTGCTAACATGAATTTCTTTTAACTAGGGAAAATGTGTCACTTCTCTTGCAAACAGAGTCAAGGTATATGCAGCAGTTTGGGCTGCCTGGCTCGTTGCGAACTGTGAAGACTATTTCTTCCTAACAAAGACAGCCGACTTCGCCAAACGGGGAGGATTTAACAAAAGCGCATTTGCGAAAAAAGCACAATCGTTGCACGACTGTACCTAACCATAAACCTCAATGCCTTTCTTAAAATCAATACACAGAAGTATATATTTTTAAACATGCATATTTAGCTAAAAGAAGTCCAGGTTAGCAGGCAATATTAACCAGGTGAAATTGTGTCATTTTGCGTTCATTGCACGCAGTCAGGGTATATGTAACAGTTTGGGCCGCCTGGCTCGTTGCGAACTAATTTGCCAGAATTTTACATAATTATGACATAACACTGAAGGTTGTGCAATGTAACAGGAATAACGTTTTGTTTTCAAGATGATAGTTTCCGGATTCGACCATATTAATGACCTAAGGCTCGTGTTTCTGTGTGTTATTATGTTATAATTAAGTCTATGATTTGATAGAGCAGTCTGAGCGATGGTAGGCACCAGCAGGCTCGTAAGCATTCATTCAAAATAGCACTTTCGTGCGTTTTGCCAGCAGCCCTTCGCAATGCATTGCGCTGTTTATGACTTCAAGCCAGTCAACTCCCAAGATTAGGCTGGTGTAACCGATATGAAATGGCTAGCTAGTTGGCCGGGTGCGCGCTAATAGCGTTTCAAACATCACTCGCTCTGAGACTTGGAGTAGTTGTTTCCCCTTCCTCTACGTGGGTAACGCTACTTCGAGGGTGGCTGTTGTCGATGTGTTCCTGGTTCAAGCCCAGGTAGGTGCGAGGAGAGGGACGGAAGCTATACTGTTACACTGGCAATACTAAAGTGCCTATAAGAACATCCAATAGTCAAAAGGTATATGAAATACACATCGTATAGAGAGAAATAGTCCTATAATAACTACAACCTAAAACTTCTTACCTGGGAATATTAAGACTCATGTTAAAAGGAACCACCAGCTTTCATATGTTCTCATGTTCTGAGCAAGGAACTTAAACGTTAGCTTTTTTACATGGCACATATTGCACTTTTACTTTCTTCTCCAACACCTTGTTTTTGCATTATTTAAACCAAATTGAACATGTTTCATTATTTATTTGAGGCTAAATTGATTTTATTGATGTATTATATTAAGTTAAAATAAGTGTTCATTCAGTATTGTTGTAATTGTCATTATTACAAAAAAATAAAAATACAAAACATTTCTTTTTAAACGGCCGATTAATCGGTATCGGCTTTTTTGGTCCTCCAATAATCGGTATCGGCGTTGAAAAATCATAAATCGGTCGACCTCTACTTTGGACTTCAAAGTACATGTCAAGTTTGTTAATAATACACTCAAGAAAAACTATTATATTTATAGTAGTGATTCAGGAGTAACATAAAAACAGAATAATATGCCCCACCAACATTAGACAACTATACAGAAAACCCTACAATTGCTGAAATAAGTCAATTAAATCAATGAGGAGAAAATAGTCAGAATAACTGATAACTAAAATAGCAGTACAGGTGGCACTCTTTTGCTAAGTGCAGAGATGTATTATAGGTATTGAATGTGTAGGGGGATGCTGCAGACTGTGGCACAGGAGAAAGATCAGCATACCTCAAATCACAGATGGGGTTATATTTTAGCTGGACAGCGTACCACTTACTTTAAAAGCCCCAAACCATTTCATTGCTTACAAAAGGTTTGGGATGGTTTGATCTTATGTGATGTTAATGTGATAACATGATTTCGCATTTGTAATGTCACATGTGAAGTGTTCCAAAAACATGTGTCACATGTGAAATGTCACATATGAAGTGTTTGAAATTCGTTGAGAAACACCAATTGGAGTTCAAAAACCATTTATAGATCGTTTTTTTATTAATAATGTTTTGTTGTTAATGTCAAAAATGCTGTTATGAGGTCATTTCCTTAGTAGGTGATGTCAGAGGTCAGCATGTGGGAGAAGTTGGAGTTCAGGGATGATGCCACGTTTATGTGCTAGTTGGAACTAGGAACTCGAAAATATCCGACTTGCTAATTGGTTGTGATTATACATGCTGCATTCAACCAGTTAGCAAGTCGGGAATTTCAATGAGAAATGCTGATTGGCTAATTGATGCACTGATGCATTACAAGCAAAACAAATATTCTACAAAAATGACAATAACTGTGGCCATTTGCATGACAATTAATACTTACCCAAAATGCCATAATCAACACAGCACTAGTTTGGAG